>NW_028327177.1:8355660-8657827 GCF_987537825.1 Furipterus horrens
AGAGTGTATAAGAAAGGCAGGTCAAGATCAGCGTATGCAACAGTGACCACTACTTGGCCATTGAGGTTAGAGATGTGTAGGTTTAACCACGGAGTCTTCTCTTCAGTAGCTTCAGGCCTTTGGGCAAGTGGCTTCACCATCTCCAACAACCAGTTTTTAGCTATGCAAATGAACATACCTAATTCTTTGCAGGGTGGTTTGAGGTTCAAATAGAACACATGCAAAGTATGGGCACATAGTAAATGCTCAATAAATACCCCATCCTCTCATCTTCTGTGTATTTCGGTCATTGGATTTGAAGCTTTGATTTTTATGTGCTTTAATGACTTGAATGTTTATTTAAAACTTTCAGACAGTATATTTGAAAAATGAGGTTAATACAGACGCATTTCTTCATCCTGCCATCTTGAATAGGCTGCAGGAAAGGTCATTTAGGATCCAGGGATTGGGGACCTTCTGCGCATTCTTCACTGTTGTGAGCTTCCCTCCCTCTACACCCTGAGCTGTACACACTCAACTCCAATACCATTGACTTTAGAAAATGTTTCACTTGCTGATTAGAGCAGAAATTAGATCTCTTCAGATTAAGCCCACCTCTCCCCCATAAATGTAAGGGCCCTACAGTGTGGTGTTTATGTGTGTTAACTTTGGAAACACGCGGACCTTGGTCAGAATCTGGGCTTTGTCACTTTCTAGCTAATAAAGTGTAGGCATCTAACTTACTTTATCTGAACTTCCATTTTCTCAGCGGGAAAATTAAGCTAGAAATATCTCCCATCTTTCCTTTGCTCCCAGAGATATATTGGGAAGGGATGGTCATAGACGAGGTAGGATTCAAACATTTACATGTTCCTGGCCAAAGATATCATTCTACACTGGCATCCCGAGCTCACCAGTACCCTCAGAAGTGACTTCTAATTTCAACGGCATTTCTCAATGTTCTAATTGCTGGTTTGGAAGCCACAAGACAACCATATTCTCTATCTTATTTCTGCTGAGATGTTGTTAAGGCAATCTGTGGGAATTTGGGGGCTGAGGACTTAAGGTGTTGATCTCACTGAAAGGATAATTTGATTCTCAAGTGATTTATTAATAACTGTTACTCATTTTGACCATTCTCTTGAAGGAAAACTTCTTGGACTTTGGCCTGTCTTGACTGTACTAGTATCTTCCCCCCACCATGCCCAGATATCTAGACTTCAGGAAACACACTAATAGAAAAATCAATTAGTCCTCTTAAAGCTCTCACAGTGTGATTCCTTGTTTACCAAATTAATCTTGGTCAGGTGTATACTTAGCACTTAACCCATCAATTTCCCTAAATTCCTTGAGGTTCAGGACTGCTATTGCCAATAAATACACTAAGATAAAAGGATCGTGAGTTTGCAGAAAATGCTATGAATATGGTCCAGGGTACAGGAAAGCCCTAACTGTAGCCCCAATCTGCCATTTACACAGTAAATTCTCTATAATCATTTACCTTGCTCTGATCAGTGATTTTAGCTCCTCGTCTCTGAATGACTGAACACGTCTAATTTCTATTTTAATCATATTACCTGGGTGAGCAAAAGCAGCTCTAGACTGATTTATGCATTCCAGCTGCCAAAGAAAAAAACTCAAACAATGTGATGCTTAACCTATTTGGTGGTGGGGGTCAGCTACAAGCCATAGGCATTGGACTTCTTGTAGACTATGAGATATTTTATGTTCTGATAAGGGATAAAAATTCCTGTCTCAAATGGCTCCCCATCACACCGAGATCTTGCAACAATAACACTACTGATTCAGACATTAATCTTAAGTACCCAGGGAGCCCTAAAGCATTGCAGCCCACTCGCAAGAACCATGGTAATTGCCACGTAAATCCCCTCCATAATGTGGCCCTTATTATGACCAGCCAGCCAAGGCTTGCCCTTAAATCATCCCAATTGAACAGAGCCCTGTAGAAGAAACACTATCACCTACACATAGCTCTGCTTCTTTTCATTAACCTGTTATCCTCTCTACAAATAGGGTTCTTCACATACTCCCTTCCTCCAGGTTAGTAATGCCCTGTTAAGTAAACGAACATGAAAATTTCAAAGGGAAACAAGAGCAATAATCGTTACCAGCTGCCCAGTTAAGCATTGCGAAAATGCTCCCAGTTCACAGAGAAAAATCTATGCTGCTCTTTGAAGGCATTCAGACCTTTAGAGCTAGATAAATGTATAACTTCCAGGCCAGGCTTCACCCTGTTTTAACAATAAGTCCTGTACTTTGGGAAAGGTGCCAAGACCTGAACTTTGGTCTTCTCCACAATTCATCTGGAGCACGCAGTGATAACACTGACTTTGAAGTTAGACTGACCTGGCCACCCCTGCCTCTCACCAGTGTGGGCAGGTTATTCATTTCATTACCCATTCATTCAGTTCAAAAATTGTGACATATACTTGCTAGGCACTGCCTATTAAAAAAAAAACAACCTAGAAAAACAACTCAGAAAAAAAGTTACTTAGCCTGACTTGGAAGGTAAAGTAGGGCTTGTTGGAGAAAGCAATAATTAAGATTTGACATGCAGAACAGCGTGTCGGCTCCAGCTTTTTCACCTGTGAAATGCGCACAATGGTACCTACCATCATGAAGGTAGTTGTGACATTAAATAAGATACTGTTCCTTAAATGCACAATTGCAGTGAACTCACATTTGGCCTTTGATAAATATTACCCATGCTTTTTTACGTGTTTCTAACAATTGCTTATGCAATTTGAAGAGGGCATAAAATATTTAAAAAGAAGACAATAAAAGCATGCATATCCCACATCCTAAAAATGTTTACCTTCTGCTAACATTTTAACATATTTCCTTCCCAAAATTTTTGTCTGTTTGTATACCTACATTTCTGAGGTTATCTTTTTTATGTATTTTGGATCCTTATCATTTCAAGGTTAGCTGCGTATCATAAGTATTTTCCCACATCATCCAACAGTCACTGTAAACATTATTTTCAATGGCTATGTATGACATCATATGAATTTATTATAATTTAAACATTCACCTATTTCTGTTCATTTAGGCTGTTTTCAATTTATAGCCATTATAAATTGAATTTTTGACTATTATAAATCATGCTTAAATGAACATCGTTGTGCATAAATCTTTGCCCCTCTTTTTGATTATTTCCTTAGGCTAGCTTCCCAGAATTAGAATGACTGGGTCATAGGCTATGAATATTTTTAAGGCTCTGCAGTCATATTTCCAGACTGTCTTCCAAAGGGGTTATAACAATTTACATTCTGACTGGGAGTAAATTAGCTGGCCTGTCTCCACATATGCTCGCCAGCTAAATTGAAGTCACTATTACTATTACTGTTATTCTTATTACCATGTGCCATTAGGTCCTCAGGGGCATATCACATTTTCAAAATTCGACCTAGATTTTTTGTGTGCCTCTAAATGTAAAAGCAGTATTTGCACTTTATAACTACTGAAAAAAAAAGAGAGGAAAACAATCAAATAAACAAATAAAGGATACAAAGGCACGAGTAATCCCACTAATCAGAGATAGTCACTCTCAAGCCAATATTTTTGATGTATTTACAACATAAATATGTGTTCTTTTTAAATAATTTTTTATAATTGTAGGTCCTTTTTTATTTACATTTCTGCATGTCATTGACATTCTTTTTAAAATATAATTTTAAACAATTGCCTACCTACCCCTTGTCCTAGCATATCAATTTCACTTTTCTTTCTCCTGTCCACAGGGATGTTAGGAACTAAATATCTTTATCAACATCTTTAGACTAGGATTTCTCAACCTTTGCACATTTGGGATCAGAAGTGTCCTGTGCATTGTAGGATCTTTAGTAGCAGCTCTGGCTTCTGCCCACCCCAGTCTCCAGACACTGCCAAATGCCCCTGGGGGGAATAAACTTGCCACAGACTGAGAGCCCCAGGACTACAGCCTCACCCTGGGCTTCTGCAGTCACTGCGGTGGCCTCGATTTAAATAGCCCTGGTGACGGCACACTCACAATCAGCTGACATGGCCCCTTCAAATTTTGGACAGCTCTAACCAAAATGTTCTTCCTTATATGAATCTAAGTCTTCCCGAACTTTTGAGTCACCATCATAGCTTTTAATTAAAAAAGAAAAATGAATAAATACAGAAGTATTTTGTCGTTTGCACATATCTTTCAATATGAGAAGACACTAACATTTCTACCCCAAAAGGCATCCTTTATAGTTTCCCCCATAACTAGACGTTCTTTCAGTCCCCTCCCAACATCATCTCCATCTCCTGAGTGTGTCTCTCTCCTCGTTTCTTTCTTTCTTCTTCTGTGTGGCGTCCCGTGGGAGCTCAGCAGAGCAGGGCAGAGCAGGGTGTTTTCTGCCTCTACTTCTCTCTGCGATGCCTCTGCTTCTTTTCATTAACCTGTTATCCTCTTTACATGTGAACCTTATGGAATTGCCTTTATTCAACCATTTTTCATCTACTACAACTAGAGATACATATTCTCGGACCTTATATATTTCTACCTCTTCGAACCCTAAACTTACCTTTTTGGAGACTGTGTCACATCAACTGTCAACTAAAGGCTCTACAACTTCATTCCCCAGTCCTCCAACATTGCTGGCCTGATTAAGCTGAAGAGAGTCGTCTGGCACATGGACAACCATGTGCCCCCCACCCCCCAAGAAGCTAGATAGACAATTATAGAACTATAAAGTGATGAAGTAGGAAAGGATGAAAGAAAACATGGGATTTCATATCCTTCTTTCCCAGCTATTGACTTCTGGTAAAATTTCATCTGAAAGCCTAACTCCCAGATTACTGATCTGGCCAAGGACACCATGAGGAACAATGGAACAGGTTAAATATATATATATATATATATATATATATATATATATATATATATATATATATATAGTAAGTGTAGGTAAGTAAATAGATCAATGGAATAGATATTGTGGGCACAACCTGTAACGGTCTGCAAAGACAGACAATCAATGAGAAGCTCAGGCAATCACCTAGTATTGTTTTGATGACAGTGGCCAAAGATAATAAAATATATTCAACTGTGTGAATGGAAATGGGAATGAAATAGGTCAATTGCATACTGCTATTTTCACATGCTTGGGTTTCCCTTTCAATAACAACACTTAAAAAATCTCATTAGTTGACCACAGGGGTTTTGGACCTGTTATTGCTCAACAGCAATTATTGCTCCTTTAGATCTAAATTAATCTGTCACACGAGCCCTCTTTATTTCAGCATCTCTCCTTCCTCTCTCTTTGTCTTTCTCGGGCTGGTTAAGGCTCTATTCCACTAGAAAGAGAAAACGATTTCTAAAATGAGTATTTGATAAATTTTACCAAAAAGTTGCCCCCACCATGCCATTTTTAAAAAAATAACTGTTTTTAAAAATCCTCACTGTTTTGTTTCGAACGATTAGTTTCAGTTTCCAGACGCTATAAGCAAACATTGTGGACAGTTCCACAAGACACGTGCGATCAAGCCGAGGCCTTATCTCTACCTCCCCATGGCCTTTTCGCTGTATGCTCATAAACTCCAAATGTGCTTTGTGACTCAGCATACCTGTGACAATATGATATGGCTCTTTATAGATATCAACAGGATGTTTGACTTAGGTTAGCCATAAACAAATACTGATATCCCTAATCTTAAAAATCACATGTATGATAAAAATAAATATTCTGACCTTGCGGCGAATGAGTAATTGGACATGAATTACATTTGTCTTTCTGATAATGATGCAAAGCAGAATGGCAGAGTGAGGGGACATCCTGTATTTATGTGCTGCCACTACAATGGTTAATCAACTGGAGTGGAATAGTTTAAGGTCAAACTACGGTCCTGCCCTTGATCGGCGGCTTTCAACTGCAGAGCTGAAACTGAAAGCGGAAACAGCGATGTTCTCCGACGGGAGAGGACAGTTAGCAGCCCGGCTTTTAGAAGCAGTGAGAAAAATTACAACCAAATCCTGCTCTGTCCAGCCCGGTGCATTATCTTGGGTTCAAATGATATGGAATATGAACATTTTGTAATAGTAAGAGATACATACATGGTAGAAATTAATATCCTTGCTTCCCTATAAGGAGGTAAAGTTTCTGATTCCATTTTTTTAAGTAACCCTTTTAAATGGTAAGGCACTGCTTTAAAAATATGACGAAGACTATTAGCTCACTTCCCAGTGGACAAACACACATGTGCATGGACACACACACCACACACGCGTACCCATATACATGCATTTACATATATACACCCCCCCACACACACCCATACACACCACGTATGCACGTACAATCACACACTCTTGTTGGAAGACATTGCAGAAGGTTGTTAGAACTTTGGCACACCTATTCTCTTAAGGGCTTCATGAGACATAGATAATGAAGACATGATTCAAGCTGCCGTGGGGCAAACAGGTCCTTGGTACTAACACAGTCCCTAGAGCAAAAAACCTCTAGATCCATTGTCCTTTATCAAATGTGTCAATATTTCCTAGCCCCTGCCCATTTAAAAGCCAAGGCGGAGAAAAGCCTGACCGTTTGCCCAAGGTCAGGGCCAGCTCATGGGCACGTGACTCGTGCAGCTGGGCAGGCCCCCGCATTTAGAAGGGCCCTCACGTGGCTTACTGCTCTACTGCCGCCGACTTGAAATTCTGAACAGCAGGCCCTGCTTTTGTCATTCGCACTGGGCTCCATGATTCTGGAGCTGGGGCTGCCCAGGGTCACGGTCACAGATCGTGAGCGTGGACATTCGATCTCTCCTCCCCACCCCTGCCTTCCCACCCCAGCTTTCTCCAGAACACCCTTGTCTCTCACCCTCTATTTCCCTCCACCACGCTCATCCTCATTTCTCAAAAAAATGTGCCGAACCCCATGCCTAGGACAGTGCCTGCCACATGGCCAGCTCTTTATATGTTGTGTGAGTGGGTGAATGGATCCAGCCCAAGTGCGTTGAGGGCAGAGCGTACCCAACACTAACCAGCAACACAGCTAACTAGGAAGCTAGAGTCCCCTCATAGAGCGACACCCTCTCCACTGAGAATGAGAATTTATAATTTGACTGGAGAAAAAATAGGAGGTACTTCTATTAAAAATAAGCTTCAATTTTGCTGTCACACTGGATTATTAAAATAATAGGTACAGAAAAAAAACCCTAATGCTTATTGAATACCT
This sequence comes from Furipterus horrens, assembly GCF_987537825.1. Classification (NCBI taxonomy): domain Eukaryota; kingdom Metazoa; phylum Chordata; class Mammalia; order Chiroptera; family Furipteridae; genus Furipterus; species Furipterus horrens. The sequence continues at coordinate 8,362,851 of NW_028327177.1, forward strand.
ACTCTGTGCCAGGAGATTGGCACTGAAACATATTTTACCTCATTTAATTTAACTATCCCTCAACACGTTTCTGTGTGCTTTATTATCTCCAGCTTACAGAAAAGGAAAATGAGGCCCAGAGGTGGTCCTGTCCTCACCCCAGCTTCCTCAGCCAATAAGAGGTGAATGTATAAATTAGCCATCAGCAATGATGATTATTATTGTTAAAGTGCATCGGTTTTTATAACTTGTGAAGCTCACATCTTCCAGGATATAAAAGAGAGTATTTCTCACTTACAGGGCTATTCGGGTGTGGGAGGCAGTTTTCTTCCCATCGGCCAGTTGCTCGCGGGCTGGATTTTTTGTCTTTGGTGTGAGTGAGGGAAATGGGGTCGGGAGGTGACATGGTGTCAGTTAGTGGTTCATTTCCTCCCAGATTCATCTTCCCAGGAGCTGCATACAGTTCCAGGCTCCATGCTGGCTGCCTGTGGGGAATCCAGGGGTGAATCAGACCCTATCCTGTTCTCAAGGCAGCCACCAGCTCCTGTTGGCATCAAAACACTCAGTCATTCCATTAACATCCCCCTGGCACCTACCCTGTGCCCAGCACAAAGCTAAGTGACAAATGGAATATCACCCTTTTCCTCATGGAGCTTCAAGTCTGGGAGAGGAGCCCCCTGGCTTCCAATGAATGTAAAAGTAAAAGTACAGAAACCAGCTTGTTACGTGATAGGAAAAGAACACCAGGGCCTGTCCTTGATCCTGGCTGTCTTCCTAGGGCCTAGCCCAGTCCCTGGCCCACATTAGATGCTCAATAAATATTCATTAGAGAACTGAAGTGCTCCGGGGCTGTCGTATGAAAAGGACTATGGGCCAGGGTGGGGGAGGTGATACTGCAGAGGGGTGATATTAGAGCCTTTTTTTCTTTTTAAACTAAGTAACTTAGATTTTTCAAAATTAAATGTATTGGGGTGATAATAAGATTATATAGATTACAGGTGTACAATTCTATGATACATCGTCTATATATTGCGCTGTGTTTAGGACCCAAAGTCAAATCTTCTTTTGCCATATATTTGCCCACCTTCACCCGAACACCCCTTTCTCTCTGGTGACCACCATACTGTTCTCTAGGTCGATGCATTTTTCTTTCTTTGGCTTCTTTGGTCATTTCTTGCTCCCAGTTTTATATCCTACATATGAGTGGAATCATATGGTTCTTGCCTTTTTCTGACTTATCTCTCTTAGCTCAATATTCCCAAGATGCACCTAAGTCATCACAAAGGGCAGTAGTTCATCTTATGGCTGAGTAGTATTCCACTGATATAAAAAAAATTAAGAATAGAGTTACTCTATCACCCAGCAACCCCTCTTCTGGGTAATTACTCGACAAATTTGAAGACATTTATTCATGAAGATATGTGCACCCCTGTGTCCACTGAGCTTTTCTTAATTATAAAGAGGAAAGACATTTGAAGAAAAGGACCATCATGAGCAAAAAGCTAGCAGCATTACAACATGTTAGGGGACCGCTGTGTACAGCGGGGGGTGGGTTACTCGGACCATTGGGGGGGAGCAGGCATGGTGCAGATCGAGACAGGGGAAGGTGCTGAAGGCCTGGTGTGCTTGACTGGTGTGGCAGGACTTCTGCCGCAATAGTTTGGGCCAGAACTTAATTGGTGGCCGTGCAGATAAAAGGGAGTAGACAGGCAGAGTTATAAGGCTGTGTAGTCATATTAAGGTCTCACAACTCCAGAAAAAGGCATTATTATCTCCTCCTTACAGAAAAAGACGAAGAATATTATGGAGGTTAAATTGCTTTCCCTAGGTCACATACTTAATCAGTCTCACAGCCAAAATTTGAGTGGAATTTAGCCCTGGTATCTGAGAAAAGGGCAAAAGACATAATGGGTAGAAAAATCTAATTAGCAAGAACCACGATTGCCAATGGAAGACAGTATATAGGCTTGATTTAGTCTCTAGACCTGACTTTCTAACCTGGTACATTGCTGAAAGATTTTGAATTTGAATGCCTGCACCACAGACCCCACTACTCCATAATGTCCACAAGGCCTTTTCAAATACTGTGTGAACTACCTGCTCCAGGAATGGCAACTAACCAGGAATGGTCCAATGGAGTATCTTAAAGAGGCAGAGCTTATTAAGACTCATTTCAAGACAATAAAAAAGTCAGTAAAGGGTTGGGCGTTGGAATGAGAAAGAGAAGCAAGAAGCAAGAAGCAAAAAAGGGGTTAATTTGAAATAGACATTTAGGACCTTTTGTGGGGAGAGAAACAGGAAGCCAGGGGATTTGTATTCAGTCCAGATGTGAGATGGGCAGGAAGAGAGAAAGGACATTCAGAAAAATAATGGGTCCCATCCTCTGCCCTCGGCCTGGATGGGAGGAAGTGGATTTGGGGGGTACAGGAGTGGGCAGCAGCGATCCTTCAGCGCTCCCCTCTACTGCAGTCACCTGTGTGAGTGAAGGCTGAGGAGGCTGGCCACCTGAGTCCCACGTTTGCACAGCTCCTCATTTGCCGAAGACATTCTGGTTCTTATCAAATCAGCCATGACCAACAGAGTGGTAATATTCCCTGTTGGTGTGGCTATGGAGAAACGAACAAGTTCATCCACAGTTCTGGGAGTAAACTGGTGAAGCCCTTGGAGACAAAAATTTGGAAATACTTTCTAAAAGTATATCAAAAATTCCACTTCTGAAAATCTATCCTGTGGAAACAACCTGAAACGCAGACAAAAGTTTAATGTACAGGCATCCCTCATTTGACTGTGCTTTACAGATACTGCTTTTCTTTCTTTTTCTTTTTTTTTTAAAGAAAGTGAAGGAAAGACGCTTCACAAGCAAAAAGATTACAACTTGGTTTGTTGCAGTGTTTGGAACTGAACCTGCAGTATCTCTGAGGTGTGCCTATACACAGATGTTCATCACAGTATGTAATAGAGTAAGGAAACTGTAACACATCCAAATGTCCAGTGATCATGCAAATGTTGGTATAGTCCTAAAATGAGTAATATACGACCATTGTGCAGAATATTGTGTAAAAGTGTTCAAAAACTTGAGTTAGTATTTATGACATGAAGCGAAAAGAGCAGGACACACGGTTGTATACATGATATGATAGGCATAGGAAAAAGACAAAATTCTATGTGGCAGGGGCTGGCACACCCAGTCTGTGTGCCAGATCTGTCCTGCCTCCTGTTACTGGAAATAATTGAAATAGCCACACTCACTCTTTGCCTACGGTCTATGGCGGGTTCCGCACTACAATGGCAGAGTTAACTTGTGCTGGTGACCATAGGTCCTCAAAGCCTAAAATATTTACCATCTGGTTCTTTAAAAAGTCTACTGACTCCTGCTCTGTGTCAAAATGTTAATAATGATGTTTGTCATTGCAGAATTATATTTTTGAAAAAGCATCATTATATTTAGCTTTTATTTTCACGATAGGCATGTGTTATTTTTATAATGTGTACAAAAAGAGTATTTAAAAATACCTGGCTACAAACAAGGACAAAGCACCCACATGATTTTGCTCTGTGCTGTGCTCCGCTCTGCTAAGTGAGGCAGTTTTGCTTCTGTTGCTCCGAGTATCAGGAAATCCCACAGCTAACCCCCTGAGGTGAGGACCCGTTTCACGTCTGCAGTACAGTGTTTTCCACCAGCGTACGCTTGGCGTTTTGTACAACCAGATTTTAATCAGCAAGCCGATGAACCGAGGAGGTAGCACTGTAATGGAAAGAGAATCCTCCCGCAATGTCAGCCCTCGTAGCCTGGTCCCCGGGACTGAGCTTTGCCCCAGAGGAGGACGCCGGGACACCTCGGGGCTCCTGTTGCTAGTCACAGAGCTGGCTCAGATGTTCTCTTGACCTTGAGTCTAACGTCCAGTTCTTCACACTGCAATTCCATGATTCTTCAGTACTAATCAATCAGCTGTCAGCACTGAGGGTCTTACTCACCGAATTTCCAGAACTAGTGGGTGCAGGGATGGCCACCATTGTGTGGGAAAGAAAAGGCTTTCCCTCTATGAAACTCTCACGTATCACCTGACGTTACCTGGTGACCTCTGAGTAATGGCTCCCGCATGGGAGGGTACTCACTGCTTCTTCACTGTCCCCAACACACAGTTCCTCTAGTGGCTTTGACGTCGAGTGCTGAGTGCCCTGTGATGTGTGCCATTTCGTGTGTTATTCAAAGAAGCATGATGTGATGGGAAAGAAACACAATGCTGTTTGCTACGCTTCAGCCACCAAGAAACTGTACTAAAATAGCTAAAAGGCTGTTCACTGGAAGTAAAATTCAAATAGGTATTTTTTACTTCATAGTTCTGGTTTCTGTTTTCAATGGGGATTTCATAGGGGAAAACATTTGCCCCGAGAGCTGGGCATTTGGAAACACAGAGGTGAGGACACCCACATATCTTCATGGCTGCCACTATTTCCCAGCCAGTTTCAGGCACCATCCCTTCCATGCAGGACACACGGGTAATGCAGGACAAAGGACACACATTTTCACTTATAAGAAGAATAAGTTTTGTGGAGCCAGTGTATAGCGTGGTGATGATAGTTAATAATATGGTATTGCATACTTGAAAGTTGTTGAGCATAGATCCTAACACACACACACACACACACCCCAAAGAGAGGTCCCTGTGTCTGTCTGTGAAGTGATGGGTGTGTCAGTTACCCCGATCATTCCACAATGTACATGTATATCAAATCATTGGGTTGTACATTTTTTTAAAACCATGAAGTGCCACGTGCAACTTATTCCTTTGTGAGTATGGAATGGAGCAAATACGAAAGCTGATGACTAGATAACATTTACGGAGAAAAGGAAAAAGAAAGATATCTCAAATATCCCTTCTCTTGCATAGTTTATATCTTTTTTCTCCCAGTAAACATGCTCTAATGGTGACGTTCTAGTCCGCTCTTCTGCGTGCCTAGGATTCGTCTCCTGAGATTCTTAGTAACTGGAATGGAAAGATGTACCTGTATCTCCCACCCCACTGCACAGATCATGATAAGCCAATGAAGGCGATCACAGTTCTGATTAAGTAGTTGGGAAAAGTCACCCATCTCCCCGCTACTCCTTAACTGCTACCCTGAAAGTTATCCCTCCTAACCAGTGGCTTCATCTGGATCATTGCACTGCTGATATTCTTGCTGAAAACCAATCAGATGGACCTGAGGTACTGCGTCCTCAGGTCAGAGCTGAGCCACACAGGAAAATCTGCCTTATCACCGGGAGGCACTGATTGGATTTGATTCGTCATGATAATTGCCCAACTTATCCACATTTTCAACTCTAAATCACCAGGTGTCTCCGATCTAAAGAACACACAAAAATCAAGGCCATCTTTGGCATTGAGGAGATGGCCATTCAAGTTTTGACTGAGAAAGTCTAGACTCTTTCTAGCCTCATTCCCACCTATGCTTTTTCACCACCGACCAACCCCACTGGGGGGAGGGGTTGCTCACTGGTGACTTTGGCATCACTTTCTCGGAGTATAATTCGAGACTTTATCATGCTGAGATGTTTTGTAAATGCTGTTCCTTCTTCCCGGAAGGCCTTCACTTGTCTAACTGCGTTCTTCTATCCATCTTTCAAGGCCCAGCTACAGCGCTGCTACAGCAGGGAATTCTCCCTACACTTCTAGGGTCATTTTATTCATTTTACTTATTTATAATCTTTCCTGGCACAGAAGAGACTTCCAATTTATGATCTGACTGTTTGAATTAGAATTTGAATCCCCTATCAGTAATGTGACTGATTTGAGGCAGGTTCTGTAACCATTTTCATCTCTGGTTCCTCATATTTAAAATGGGTCTAATGAGAGTACCTAACACAAACATCTGCGGTGGGAACACAATGAGACAAAGGATCTGAAAGCTTCTGCACCTCGGTTAGAAGAGCAGAAGAAAACAATGCCACCAGTTGTGACAATAAAGACATCACTCTGTCAGCAAGCTTCAGAAGGAAAAGAAGCCTGTCCATTGAACCCTGAGCCTTGAGGTCCTAACCAAGCCTGACATGTACTTCCTGGGAAATAGAGGCATAAATGAAACGAGGTCCCTTAAGAACATTATAAACCAGCCCCTGACAAGAAAAAAGCTATACTGTGATGATCGAGAATAGTTCAGGCAAGATGTAAATGGCTGTTGGAATCCAAGAACTGTAATGCCTGGGGCAGGGAAGAGGGTGTGTGCATGGCTCGCTCACCTAAACTGAGCAAACCCTCTGAAAGAGAGCTGAGTATTTTGGGTATTTGCTTGGGTAGACTCCCACAATTTTACCCTTGTGTAGGAAGGCTCTCTAGAACATTTTGTGATGTGATATATCATTAATGATCCACTGTGTATTTTATGTTAGTGAAATGATGTGTCTGGTGTTGTTTTTCTGTCTGTAGGAATAGAAACCTGGTCTGTGCCTGATCTGCCGTTTCTATTTTCTCCCCCGTGCTGGGCAGATCACAGCGATGTCAGTGGCAAGCTCATTAGAAAAGCGCCCCCCGTTGGCTGATTGAGGGAATTGTGTATGGGAGAGGCTGGGGTACAGATGGGTGAGGGACTCAGTTGGGAAGAGGGTGGACCATGAAGAAGGAAGCCTGGCTCTGGCAGTTATGGGTGGCCTCAGTCAGTCTGTCTTGCTGACCCATCTTCCACCCAGACTATCGCCTTCCTTCTTCCCTCCTCTCTTAAAATAGCTGTAGAATACAAATTAGAGAAATTCCTCCCTACTTCTTCTCTTTCACCATTATCAACAAATTATTTTATAATAGAACTCAATGGGTTAGTAAATACCACTGAGCTAAACACTAAATACAGGGCGGGGCAAAAGTAGGTTTACAGTTATTCATATGGAAAGTAATACAATAATTAATAAATAACAATAGTGCGAGAATAAAATCTGTGTCTCATTTACTCACGACTATAAACCTACTTTTGCCCCACTCTGTAGACAAAAGTAAACAAACCAAGAGTGCTTCCTACTTCCGCACAGTTTAACGACTGTATGCTATAAGCTTATGCTCATCTGATGCTCAGAGCAACTACTTTTGAGATAAGAATGATTGTACCCATTTGACAGATGAGGAAACCGAGTCTATTTAGTGAGAGGAGAGACAGACTTCAGGGTTACAGATTTCGCCTGTACTATGCTTTGGTCCATGCAAGAAGATAGGACATAAGAAAAACAAAAGTGAAGTATAAACCCAGTAGTTCAGATCTACTAGTTTCCTCCTTAAATTATTTATGAAAGTGAGGGAAGGGAAGAGTAGCTGGAAAAGGAAGACCATCCACGTCCACATGTCCACAAATGCAGGTTTCCCCACTCCATCCTGTTCTCTTAAATGCCTGGTCATTCTTTGGCCACCTTTCAAACTCTAGAAAACACTCCGGAATTCCAGGCTAGGAGGAGTTTCCTTTGCAGGTCTGGCCATTGTAATTTTACGAGAAACTATTCAATACTTCCTCTTACCAGGTACAAAACAGTTTTCTGAATGAATGTCTTATTCATTAAACAGCTACCCCTTGCCCTTTCTGACTCATACCTTTTCGGTTATTACTCAGCTTTGAGAGTAAGATAAAGCCCAGAACAGCTTTTATGTCCACCTACACATACTCACACATACAGCGACACATGACACATACTTGCATCCTTACACAAACCACTAAGGAATGCATGCGCACATTATCACACATATACACATAATCAAATGCATATCTGTGCACATTGACATGCATGTAAACACCCTTGCACACACATGTGTGCGCATGCACATACCCACACACTGGCAGGACACTGACTTTGTACTCTTCCTGGAGGAGAGAAATAGAAAGACTGAAACACACCCAGACTCCCAGAGGAACACCTAAGAACGCTGTTAATCCAGTGTGCTGCTGTTTTTCCTTTTAAGAGAGACAGGATATCACTGCTACCATTGCCTGCGGAACGCTCCTTCCCCATCCCTCCCAGTTGCTGGAGGGTAGAGATCGTCCTTGCCTCAAATGAGTGATATTGGTTTTTTTTCCTTTTTACACAAGATAAAAATCAAAAGTGTTATAGAATAAAGTAGAAATGAACTCCTGACTTCCAGTTCCTGATACAAAATGCCTGGTTTACGGCAGGCACTGAGTAAATATTAGTTGCATGAAGGAATTAATAAAGACTGTTTACATTTTGTTAGAACAAAACAAGGTACCAAAGGACACACAGTCCAGCAACTTCATGTTTCAAGGGAGGGTTCAGAGACCCAGAGGGTGACATCATCACCCTGGAGTCCAGCCTGTTAATGGCGAATAGAATGGGACTGAGGCCATAATCTTCAATATCCTTGAACTTGGTAACGAAAGGCCACTGTCACTGAGAAGCTACGCTCCTCCTCTGCTGCATCTCCTGCTTAATATTCAAGCCAGAAGCGAGTAAGGGAATTCAATTAGAAAAACAATTATGTCAAAACTATTTATCTGTGTACTTAAGTTTATTTCAAACTTTGCCACAGTTCCTAGTTCCACTACTATCTTCTCTAAATTTTACACCATCCATGCAGAAACAATAATTTCTTATGCTTCTCTAAATGTTCATTCATTCATTCATAAAACAAATATTTAATATGGCTGCTGTGGACGAGATACGATGTCATGACTCAGTGCCTTAGGACATTCTCTGCCTGGAACGCACTTCTCCACCTACTTTATATGACAAATTCTAACACATATTTTAAGACTCATTCCAACAGCCCCACTGCAATGAAAGTTTCTCTGCCCCTGGATAGTGTGAGTTGTTCTCTCTTTCCACATTGCATTTTTCATATACCTCAGTAAGAATTTTTGAAATTTTTGCTAAATTCATGAATTTTTTATTCATTCTCTTCTCCTTCACTGGATTGTGATTCCTCGATTGCAAGAATTTGCAAGAATCAGCTTGGCTGGTGTGGCTCAGTGGATTTAGAGCTGGCCTGCAAACCAAAAGGTCGCCAGTTCAATTCCCAGCCAGGGCACATGCCTGGGTTGCAGTCAGGCCCCCAGTTGAGGGCGTGTGAGAGGCAACCACGCATTGATGTTTCTCTCCCTCTCTTTCTCACTCCCTTCCCCACTCTCTAAATAAAGAAATAAAATCTTAAGAAAAAGAAGAATCTGAAGGAATCAAATCTTTGTGTTCAAACGTTGCATAGCCCCTGACAAATAGAGCAGGTGTTTACTACAGGCTTATTCCGTGAATGAGTAATTGAGGTAACAGACATGTGCATGGTCATTGACCTATTTTGCCAGTGAGAAAACAGGCTTACAGCTATACTAGCAAGCAGCAGATCTTAGGTTAAAATTTGGATCTTCTGACACATAGAACCCAACCGCCCTCTAATATCTCTCCACTGGGACGCCTGAGAGGGCTGTGCTCATCCTGAAATGGGAGAGGATCTCATTAACAGACCCGGGCCCGCGTACTCGCCCCTCGCCTAGACGAGCGTGCCTGCGGCAATCTGTGGACTCATCTTTTCCGTCCTCTGTGGGTGTCTGTTCACAGGCTGCACCCGAACAACAACCAGGCCAACCTAGGCAGCGGAAGAGGGCATTTTTCTAGTTCTAAACAGAGATAAGCATCACTCGCTTTTCCCTTCTAACACCAGTGGCCCCCAAAGTTCCAACTTTGAAGAAAAAGGCAAAAGAGGGCCACAGACGTCTGTGAAAAGTCAGAGCAAACCTTGCTTCTGTCAGGGCCCTGTTTACCTCCTTTGGAAAGTTACGCTGTCGTAATTTTAGGCAAAAATTAAATGTGTCATACTATTACATACAGTGCCTAAAACTCAGTACACTTCAGCCTCCTCCTTTGCTGCTCTAACTTCAGGTTCTAAGCTAGAAAAAGCCCCACTTGCATCTGAGATTTGTCTTTTGAACTCGTTTGTTTTAGGTTGGAATTGTACTAATTCACGACCGTGACAATGTTTTGCCCTTTATGAAGCACTTTGACTTGTTTTTTTTCCTGTCCTGTGCCTTACCCACGTCACAAGAGTGAAGGGCCAAGACCGAGAAAAGTTAACTGACTTTTTACTCAACAGTTACTCTCCAAGTATTTATTAAATGACTGCTATGTACTGTTAGATATGATGCATTTAACCATGGGGTAAAACCAGTGTTTTGGAATAAGCCAACTTGGAAGAACCTAGAGATCTTTTTGAGAAAATGACATTTAAACTAAGGCTTAGTTACAGCTCCATGCCCATTAGGTGGCTGAGCTGGGATAGGAACTCATGCCCATGCCTCTCGAATCTGGATTTTTACCCCTGCTCTCCTTCAAGCTCTGGTCCCAAATCACAAAAGCCAACATGTTATCCCTGCCCCACTGCAATTGGTACGGTATGACAAAGAACCTGGTGGTCTCAGGTGTCCAGTGAACCTATTAGTGGACTTGTATAGGCAAGACCTAGGCAAAATGCAGAGATTTATATACCCATCATCATTGGCCTGGCAAATATCTTCAATATAGAGAAGAAGTTATAGCTGTTAAGAGCAACAGCATACAAAATTTGTTTCTCTAAAATAAAATAAACCGTTACTGAGCTTGAGTCTTTAAATCCAAGAAGAGATAGAGGAAGCTTTAGTATTCTGGCCTTTTGTATTTGTAGATGTAGATATGGAGACTTAGAGAAGGTATGTGATCTGATGAGTGTCACTACAGGATTTGATTGGGATTTGAACTCAGTTCTTACGATTCCCAGTGATGGAAGGAAACATGACAGAGCATCGAAGCACAGACTGTGAAGTCACGTGTGACACTGGGCCCAGACTTCATCCTTTACTCGTAGTGTGACCTTGACTTTGCAGAGCCGATGATGCACCTATCTCAAAAAAGGTTTTAGGTATTTCTAGATATAGTGCCCTATAGTAATTCAGGAATACCTTAAAGATGTTACATTTATTAGTTTCACATGCAGAGGATATGTGATTCCCAGATAAACTGAAACAAAAATATCAAGTCCCAATCCATGTTTTATTTACACTGAGAAATCTTTAATAACTAGAATTTCAGGACATTCCAATGAGTTTGCACAATCCTCAGTGGCACGGGTACAAAGAGCAGAAGTGAGGAGAGAGGAGGGGATTCACAAAACTCACGGATGCCAAACATCTGGCCTTTGTTACCAAGAATTCCAATCCCGAGGTGGAAATGGGCTTCCTTAGCCTTTGGTATCTGTTAGGTGGAGGGGGCACTATGGGCCTTTTTGGGAAGGACAGTTCCTCTTGGTGTGCTAGGTCCATTGGCGAAAAGCTGTTACCTCACTCTGGCCGCTTCCAGATGACAGCAGCGCTCCAAGTCATTGGAATGAGCCAAGAGCCACCCTCTCCATTTTTAAAGGCTTCCTGAGTGGTACCATTCCTGACCGTACACCAGACTTGATTAAGATAACCCAATGATGCCAAGAACTCCATTTCCTGGGTTCAAATCCCAGTTTAGCTAACACATGGCTTTGTGATCTTGGGCAAGTCATCCCACCCTTGACTTCACACTCTGAAGAGGGCAGGCAGGAATGTTTTATTCATCAAGCATTAAAGAAACAGTGATTAGCACCAGGAGCTTTTCAATGTCCTGCCTGAGACCCCCAAGATCAACATATTTCTCCAAAATTTGAAATGAATATTAAAGGATCAGAAACCAATAGATGTTAATGAAATATCTAATAATATGAAATACAAGTTACCTCAATTTTTCATTTTTTATATCAAAATATAGTAAAGTTTAATTATAATATAGGAAAATTGACTAATAGAACTCAAAGTGTAATTTTCAAATATTTTTAAAGTAAAACAGAGCTGCAAGCAGAATGTCGCGGCCTCCTTTCCAGTTGCTCAGGCCCAGATCTTGGCTCCTCCCTGATCCCATTCTCACCCTCGCATCCTCTCTTGTATCTGGGGCTCAGTCACCTCTCACCACCTGCACCGCTCGCTGCCTGCCCGCACCTGCATGCCTCTTGTCTCAATTATCGCAACAGCTTCCGCCCTGACCAACCTGCTCCCACTCCTGCTCCGAAAGGAGCCAGTTAGAACCTGAGTTAGAGCATATCCTCTGCTCAAAGTCTTCCAATTCCAATGGCTTCCCTTCCCTCTCAGGAGGAAAAAAATCCCCAAAGGCCGGAAAAGCCCGTGTTTCTTAGTTTTCTCCTCTACCTCATTTGTACCACTTTTTCCCTTGATCGGGCAGATTTATCCATATCAGCCTCTGTGTCACTATTAAAATATGCCAACACGTGTGTCTCAGGACCTTGGTACTGGCCGGTGCCCCTTCTGGGAATGCTTGGCCAACTCCCTCATACCCTCCAAGTGTTTGCTCACACGTGACCTGCTCGGTCAGATCTCTACAAACATTCTATTACTACTGTAATCCCTTTTTCACGAGTCTTAATTCTTTCCCTGATGTATCTTTCTGCATAGCATGCAACACCTGTGATAACACAAAATTTATTTATCCTCTTTATTGCCTGCTCACACTAGAAGGCCATTCCAAGGAGGGCATTGCTTTTTGTAATATTTACTTACTTATTTATTTACTTATAGTGCAAGGATACTAGATATTACCTGGCACTTAGTAGGTGCTCAATAAACACTTGTTGAATATATGTGTCAATGTATGGTGTGAGGACATTTTATTAGGTTTGATACGATATGAAATTCTGCCTCCAAAGACAGGAATGGTTAATGAAATACCTACCAAATTAATGAAATATCTACCAAAGATCCTAAAATGTTCTATAGGGTCTTAAAAGTGTCCATATTGAAAATAGTCCATGTAAGTCTTCTCTGTACCTTTACAGCAGCACCTAAAATGTAGCCTTACAGGACTCCTGGTAAGCTGACCCTTCCATTCAGTTTTATTTACCTCACCTCTGGAGCTCACACTTCATTCTTTAACATTGCTGGTCTGCTTGTAATTTCCCCAAAGATTCCAGGTTGTCTCAGGCCTCTTCATCTTGGCTCATGCTTTCACGTCTCTCTGGAATTCCCTCCTCCCTCTGCCTTCTCTGTCCACTTTTCTCTTACATGTTAGGACTCAGGAGTTCAACCTTGAGAGGCTTCATGAACCCCTGTAGAGTTAGGTGTCTCCAATCTTCTGCTCTCTGTAGTCCCCAAGACGTTCCTCTAGCTTTGCATTTACTCTTACCACACTGCAATTATTTTCTCATGTATCTATCTCTCTTCCTAGACTGCAAGCTCCTAGAGAAGAGCCCCATAGTTAGGGCTGAGAGGACACAGAGGAAGAAGGCAGAGTGATGATGGTTGTCTCCCTAAGGAGATATGTCCCAACAGGCAGCCTCCTTTCACGTGGGATCCATGCTTCTACACGTAGACTGTCAAGAAGAACATCTGATGTCGTTATAGAAAGAACGGGGTCTTCGGTACCAGGCTGACATGGCTCTGAGTCCTGACTCCCTGATAACCAGATGTCTGTCTTGAACAAATCACTGAGCCTCAGTTTCCTCATTAGTGTAGTAGCAATAATAACACTGTACAACATATAGAAGGCAGGCAGCACAGAGCAGGTGGTCAATACATGCTGATTTCTTTACCCAATTCTTGTCTCTGGGAAGGAAGTGGAAGAATTTCCTCTGGGTGCCCACTCATCCTCCCCCGTTTGGACTGCAGAAGAGTTCGGCGTACAGCTTCCTGAGCTGGGGGAAGGGCTGCGAGCAGTAGACAGTGTTAGAAGTGGTGGAGCTTACTGACTTCCTCTTCGGGGCCCAGTTCACAACTGGTGTGTTCCTTGAGAGTCAAACTCAACTTTCACTTCTTAGCTCCTAAGAAAGTTGACTGAAAGTGAACTGAAGTCTGTTTTAGACAGGAGACATCTTTGCTAGATCCCTGTCCTTCCCAGCTTCATTCCAGCTCTTCCCAGTAAGCATCCACGGCTCTGCAGGCTGCCTTCGCTCCTCCTCCAGCAATCCTAACAGGCAGAGGCACTCAGAACTGCTGTTATAGTGAGTGAGCCCTGCTGGGCTCCGGGGGCTGAGTCCAACCGTGAGCACTCATTGGCTCTTCACGGCAACCCCATGATTAAGAAGAGACGCTATGATTATTTCTGTCTTGCTGGTGATCAGGCTTGGTGAGCTTAGGTCACCTGCCTTCCAGTTCTCCAGCCACAGAAGTCATGGAGCAATACCTTTCGTCATGCTAATACTGAAACTAACAGTTCATAATCACAGGGCTTCCTTTGCAGGCCCAAGTTTATTTCATAGTTTTCCGAGTTCCGTTCTAGCAACAAGTGAAAACTCAAAGAAGGCAAAGGTGAGAGAAATACTTGCTTCCGTTTATGCTCTTTATTACCCCTAATCCCTTACTTCACTTGCCCTATTAAGACTGGAAGGATGAAAACAGCAGCAACCATGGTAGCACAGAATGGATTTGATGAATCTGACTCTGGTGGCATGAGATAGATTTTTTTCTTTTTTTCTTTTTGTAAGGAAAGAGAGGCACTAGAGCGTACTGGTTAAATTCATAGACTCTGAAGCAAATTTTCCTGGGCTCATTCTTGTTCCTTTCACGTGTGTTGATTTCCAATAAGCATCTTGAAGCCCAACTCTATCTCGCTGCCTAATTGCAGAGAACCCAACTTATAACAATTGCCCATCTACCTTTGCTCACCTTCCTTTCAATGCCTTAACCAACTGCAATCACTTACACTTACACTGAATCCATCTTTCATATGGATTCGATGGCCTCATTGCAACGCTAACGTTTAATTTCCAGTTTCACTGTCTTGGTTTCCTCGTGGCATTTAATGTGGTAGACCACCTACTCCTAAAAACTCTCTATTTCTCTGGCTGCCATGATATCACACACTTTGGCTTCTCCTGCAGCCTCTGTGTCCTCAGCAGTCTTCCTTCTACATCTTTTTAAACATTCATGTTTCTATGGGCTATTTTCTCAGCTCATGCCTCTTCTGTTTCTACAGACATTCCCTAATTCGACTCTTCTAATATCACCTATTGTGATGATTTCACAATTTGTGTTTCTTGTCTTGATCTATTCTCAATCCCCGGACTCAAGCCCCAACTTGGAATGACTTTTGATTATGAGCACACAATAAAGAAAATACAGGAATTATATATTGTCATAGAAGATGTTACATGCTCTGCAGGAAAGTACCAGGGAAGAATTAGGAAGTGTGAAATGCACAAGTGCTGGATGGATAGCGCTTTCTGGTTTCCTTCTGTTCCTCCAAAAGCGACATGTTTATTCCACTGGCCACAACTCATTTGCTTGGCTCCATCTAATTCTGAGAGAGACTGAGAGACTATCTGTGTGCCCAGAAGAAGAGAACATTGGTTTAGAGAAGAGCTGGTCTATCGAGGGGGTGAAAAGGGAAGCATTTAGCTCATTGAAGCTACTAACAGCCATCTGCACCCCTGAGGCAAGTTAAGACGAGCCATACTAAGAGGAACCAGGTCTTTGAGGACTTTTTTTTTTTTTTTTTCATTGCAGGCAATGTGGGCTTCATGAATGCTTACCCTAATACAGGGGATGGACTAGACATCAGGAAAACAGCAATTAATGGAACAGAACAGCCTTTGCCGGCCTGGAGCTTACATGGAGAGTGGTTAGAGTGATGGGACTGAGCCTAACTGGAAACCTACTGGGTGTCTACGTATCTTAGTAACAGGAGGCGATGCAGGGCCTTTATTACCACACCTGGTTTGTTCTGCATGTCCTGTTGCTTTCAGCTGAAAGCATCCTTCCTTACATGCTTCTGGGTCCTCATCTCCAGCCAAGCTACATGGCTTTTTCCCCGTGTATTCTACAACAGTTCTCGTTTAGCTTTGGGCATCTTTCCCCCTCAATTCGAAATGCTCTCCTATCCCTCCTCAGAGTCGTATATCTTTTTATAGTTTATATTTCATTTATTTTATTTTTCAATTATGCTTCACGTTCAATATCATTTTGTATTCGTTTCAGGTGGTTAGATAATCATATACGTTCGAAAGCGTTGTTCACTTTGATATTTTCAGCATCCACCTGGCACCGTCCATAGTTACTACAATATTATTGATTATATTCCCTGGGCTGTGCTTTACATCCGTGACTATCCTATAACTGCCTCTTTGTGTTTCTGAATCCTTTCACCTTTCCCACCCAGTCCCCCAAGCCCCCTGCCCTCTGGCCACCATTAGTCTGTTTTCTGTGTCTATGAGTCTGTTTCAGTTTTGTTCATTTTGTTGTTTACGTTCCACCGATAAGTGAAATCGTACATCTTAATAATGGTAGATACAGAATTTGAATGATCATCTTCTGAAACAGCCTCTTGCCTTTATTCTTTTTTTCCTGCTTAGAGCAGGTATTCTCTCTGGTATGTCAATTAGAGGGATGTAAGTATGTGTATTTAATAATGAAAATGTTTATATGTATTCATGAATACTATACAAATTCCAGGGCCCAGGGCTGCCTTAGTCTGCTGGGGCCGCCATAACAAGATGGAACAGCCTCGCAGCTCAAACAACAGACATTCCTCTTCTCACAGTCTGGAAGCTGGAGTCCAAGATCGGGGTGCCAGCTCTGCCAGGAGCCAGGAGAGCCCCCTTCCTAGCTTGCAGGTGGCCACCTTCTTGCTGGTGCTCACATAGCCTCCCCTTGGTGCGTGCAGGTCAAGAGAGCTCCCTCTCTTTCTCTTCTTCTAAGGCCACCAGTCCTGTAGGACTAGGGCCCCATCCTTATGACTCATTTAACCTGAAATACCTCCCAATAGCCCTATATGCAAATAGAATCACATTGTGGTTGGGGGTTCAGCATATGAATCTGGGGGGAAGGGTACAATTCAGTCCTTAGCAAGGGTCTAGCATTCTAGAAGAACATTTGAGAAACTGTTCTGTAGAGCTGCTACC
Source organism: Furipterus horrens (assembly GCF_987537825.1). Taxonomy (NCBI): domain Eukaryota; kingdom Metazoa; phylum Chordata; class Mammalia; order Chiroptera; family Furipteridae; genus Furipterus; species Furipterus horrens. The sequence continues at coordinate 8,379,713 of NW_028327177.1, forward strand.
CAAATTTAGTCCTCAAACCTGCAACAAATTCTCAGACAGACCGCACTCAAGACCTCTCGATTCAGAATTTCTGGGGTGGAGCGAAGGAATTTTTTTTTTTAACATTTTTTTTTCCCAGTGAGTTTCATGTATTCTCATGTTTGAGTCTTTTCTAGGACAGTTGTTCCTCCTTGAAAAGACTTTGTCAGTAAACTTGTCATGATGAAATGCTTAGAAGTTGCTGGCTCGATAAAACGAACAAGGTTTTTATTTTTGTGGGGCTTTATGGCACACTTCAGATGGGCAAGTGTGCACTGTGAATCTCTAAGAAAAAGATGCTTGTGTCTCCACCCACTGTCTCCCCACCGTGAAACACTCCCTCTCCCCCAGATTCTAAAGACAGAACAATTATTAACACCTGGGAGAACCAGAAAGACAACTCACAGTTTAGAAGAAGCTGGTCTCAAGTAATGACCAATTTCCATTTTCTTTTCTTTGTTATCCAGTTTTTATTTCTCTCCCTGTGAGCAGACACTGAGCCTTATAGTTCTTGTGCATCCCTGGCCTCATGTGTGTTTAAAGAGTGTGCTCAATAAATATTGTTAGCTGACTGGCACTTAATTTATAAATAGACGTCCTTCGCTCTTAAACCTCAGACTTAATTTAAGGTCATCTACGTATTATTACTGAGCTGTTATGACGGTAATCATTCTTGAGGTATAATAATTGTGTGAAGGACTAGAGATTGGGACAAGGAAGGCAGCATAATTTCTGGCTCTTAGAATTACTGACTTGCTGATCGTGAGCAGTAAGTAACCTCTCCGTGGTTCAGTTCCCTCTTCTGTCAAAGAGGAACCCGCATTGGCTCACTTTGCAGCACTAGTGCAGGGCTGGGTGAGGTCATGCTGCTGAAGAGTGTTTTTCAAGGTGATAGAGGAAGGCTAATTGTAAACTTGAGACAAATCCGCTATTGTTTGAGATAAGTGACCCTGTCACTCATCGCCCTGTTAAGTGCGGAAATTGTCAAGGTAAAGTGATCACTCTCTCTAAAGAGCTTTCTACATTCTTTTATTTTTTGAGACCTGCTAGGGTGGGTACATCTCAGGGTTCTCCACCCCCTCGCTCACCCACTCCTTCCTTAGCATCTTCATTCATTGAACTACAATGATGCAAAACTTTCGGGCACTTCATATTGTGGGAGAGATGAACCTGAATGATCACAGTTGAATCACGGCCCCCTCTGATGAATTAGCACCAAGGATCTCTTCAAGATCTCATTTTGTAAGCTTTTGGAATGACTGGTTTTCAATGGTTCCCTCTAAAGCATTTTAATTTTGAGAGCCGCACAGACAGATGCACACACACAAATCCTTTAGCGTCCCCCTCCAAGCGAGGAAAGAAAAGTGCTCACGAAGGAAACCTTCACCTTTTTATTTCACCGCTTTCCTGTTGGGCAGTGTTTTTCTTTGTTCCACGACCAGTACTGACACATTTCTTCCAAGTAGGGAGTTTTAAAAGTAGAAAGTATATGTTTAAAATGATCCACTCTATCTGTCCAACAATGTATAAAGGCAAGTCAAGTCCACTCCTAATGGAGATCATTTTACTGATGATAATTACAAATATTTACCATACGCCTGCGGTGCACCATGAGCTGTGCTAAATGTTTTACATATCTAACCTAATTTGATGCTCTAGCAAACCTATTAGGTAGAAACTTATTACTTTCATTATATAGATTAGAAAATGTGTTTGAAGGGGTTTAGAGAGGTGAAACAACCCAATGTCACACGCTTTTAAGTAGTGAAGCTAGCATGATAAATATGAGTTCCTAGTTCTAACACTCACTCCCTGAGTGACCTTGGTCATGACCCTTAAATCCTTCCAGTCTTAGTTTCTCCAGCTGTGAAATAGGAATGATTAGGACCCATTTCTGACCATGAGACAGTCCACGTGAAAAAAAAAATTTGTCTATTATAAAGGGTATGAAATGTTTAGAGTGTTTTATTGATTTTCAGTAATTTATTATTCCTGGCACCCTTTTGGATATCACTTAACAAGGCCGGCCCTAGAATCAGAATTCATGGGTTGGATCCTACAAGTATCACCTATTTTTCCATAAAACCTTGATCAAGTTACTCATTTCCCTGTCCCTCAGGATCCTTGTGTGTGTGTGTGTGTGGGGGGGGGGTGATACACATATTTGTCTGAGAACAGTACCATCATACATACTTAATTAAGTTTTACCTATCATCATTACCATTGATGTGGCTTTCTGATGGAAACATGCTTCTGACATCAGCTTGGGAAAAGACACTGGCAAAGAAATCAAAGGGCAGGAGAACACTCAGCTTCCTGGCCAGCATTAAGGTGTTTCCCCCAGATGAATCTTCTTCCAGGAAAGAGATCAATGCTTCTTTTTCTATGTCTCAGTTTTCCCACTCCTCTCCTCTATTCACGCCCTTCAAGTAAGAAACATTCATAAAACCTCACTGGAGTCACCGTTGTGAGGATAATTACGAACTTGCTGAGTCCTTGCAGTGTTGATTATTTAGGTTTCAAGGTCAGATCATTAAAGGTCCAGCAGCACCAGGTCACCCCCAGTTGTAAAACCCTGGCCCAAAAAAAGCCTCGGCAGCATGAGGGGTCATGCAGCAACTTCTAAACATCCTCCTAATAAAACCCTGCCGAGTGTACTCCCTGAGGCCCCCGGAGACATGGTGAAATCTCTTCTTGTTGCAAATTTCCATTTTTTCCTGCCTCTGCAGATTTCCATTGCATTTCCTTTGTTTCCAGTGTACTAAGTCCTTACACATTCACACAGCCTTAACTGCCGTTTGAAATGATTGCTCAGAAATGTGACATTAAAAATCCTGGGGCGTGACACTAAGAACAGCAGAGAGCCTCCTTGGGAAGGTTTTCAGGCAGGCTTTGCATTCGTCTAGAAAATAATTTTCCCCCAAAGTCCTCAAGTGAGACCGCTATAGGAACTGATAATTATGTAGAAGGGTGTATTAAATAAACCATCTTGATTGCTAGAAACCCAAGCTGGTAGTGAAGAGAAACCAGCAGTGATTTATTCCAAGAGAAGAAGGATGTAATTGTTTACAAAATACTTTCTAAGCTCTGGGCATTGAATCAAACACTTTCATATCCCCTCTTAACATGTGATTTGGTCTAAAGTAATAATTTAATGTAATTCTTGCAACAATTTGGTGAAATGGGCATTATCTCTGTTATAAATGAAGAATCAGAGGCTTTAAGAAACTTAGGAGCAGGCCCTGGCAGCGTGGCTCCGTTGGTTAGAGTGTTATCTCGATGTGCTAATGTCGTGGGTTCGATACCTGGTCAGGGCACATACAAGAAATCAACCAATGAATGCGTAAATAAGTGGAACAACAAATTAATGTCTCTCTCTCTCTCCCTTCCTGCCTCTCTAAAGTGTCAATAAACAAAAATAATTAAGAAACGCAGGCACAGGGAGGTTAAATAAATTAGATAGATGAACTTTCATTACCTCATCTTGTGAGCGTAACAAATTACACCACATTTTTGTGGCTTAACACAACAGAGGTTTATATCCGCTCACAGTTCCTGGCATATACAAGCAATTGTTATTTTTGTTGCCGGTGTTTTATTCTCGATGCTGTGTATGCACTGGACAGGACAGAAATAATTCCGGCAAGTGTCTGTTATTCTAAGTGCTGCCCATGTGTGAAGTCAATTAAAATTCGCAGTAATTCAGTGAGTCAGATATTAGTATTATCCCATTTTTAGAGATAAGGAAAGAAACTTCAAGAGATGCTAAGTGTCGCCCAGGGTTAAACAGCCAGTAAGTGGCTCAGGCCAAATCAAGCCTAGGCAGTGTGGTTCAGCACATGTGTCCCCAACCTCTATACCCCGCAGCGGGACTAAGAAGGGGCTAGTCCATCATGACCATATCGCTTTATCTGCGGAGTAACTGGAAGTGATTGAAGAATAAGAGTAGTAAGATGATTGCATTTATGAATTTGACAAGTGGCTCCGATCACTGTATACAGCAAGAATCAGAGACAGGGAGAAGCTAGGGACAGGAAGACTAGAAGCACGCTGTATTTTAAGGACGGGGTGAAAGCTGGCCTTGGGGCTGGGAGAAGGGTCATCTTGAGAAGGCATGGGAAATAATATTGAAGAACAATGTTTTCTTATTAAAAGCTTTCACTTTTTCGTGTGTCAATATTTTGTGCTTTTTACCAAGGTCCAGCTTCCTCTTTTCTCTTCACAGGCAAACATGGCATCACCCAGCTTCTCTAGCAGTTAGCGGTGACTGTGACATGGACCTTTGGCCAGTGAAACATGAATAAATGTGATGCGGGCCACCACCATGCATTCTTTATTCCCGCCCCTCTCGCGGCTGACTGTGAAGGCAATCTCTGAATGACTTCGGAAGCCATGTGGCCCAGATGGCAGAATCATCAGCTTGAATTTCTGAATGTCTGTGGAGCGGAACCCAGCCCGCCCAACACACACTTTATTTGCCACCTCACTGGACTGTTATGTAATGACACAATGCACATTTCTGTTGCTCTGAGCCATTACAAATGGGGATCTATTTGTTACTACAGCTTTGCCTAAACTAACTAATACATAACTGATCCAAACAATGCTGGAATTATGGGACCCTACTGCCCAGAGGTATTGTAAACCTTGGCTGGAAACTATTTCTCTTTCATATAACTCTCTAATGCTTTTTGAAACCTCTTTCTGCTCGAGTGCTCTGGGAATTTTTTTTTTTTTTTTAATTTTTTTATCTTGAGTTAGGGGAAATTAAAAAGAGAGAATGTGAAAGAAGGAAAAACAGTACTTCATGTTTCAGGATTTTCAAAAGATGTCATCTGCCCTGGTGGGAACAGCATGACGGTCAGTCATTTCTAACCCACAGAGCACTGAGTTTCTGAAATGAGAGTATTTTTAACATTTGAAGGTCAACTTCACTGAAGAGGTGATTCTGGTGATTACCCCCAATATGTAAAATCTGTATTTCAAACACAATGGCAGGAAACCAGAAATGGGTGGGCATATTTCTGGCTCTCACAAGAGTACAAAGTAAAGAGGCGCCCCTGAAATCTGACACCACTGGAAAACCAGAAGAAACAGGTCTGTTGCTTTTTCGAAATAACAGTCAACCTCAAACTTACTACTAATGAGGACGATGTTTCATTTCAGTCTACCCCAGTGGTTTTGTTTCTTATACTCTCGTAAAATGTGTATCTTTTTGGCCATTCTGACAGATTTTCCAGCACTAAAAATATCAGGGGTGCTTAACTGACAAATCCTGGGTATTTTTGATAAGATAGTCAATTACCTCTCTGAAATTTTCTCTGCCTGCTATTAAAAGACACCTGAGGGTTTCTTTATCATCTACCTCTGTTCTTATGTATACGTAAATGACACACAGAGCAGTATTTTAAATGTGCTGATATTAATTAATCAATATAGGGAGTAATAATTCCCCATTTTTCTAAAAACACATGGAGCTAAAATGCAAATTTTTTTCACCAAAAATTAAATGGCTCACCCCACATTGCTCCCAAAGGTATTTACTGGCTCCTACTCTGTGTCTGTTCTAGCTCACTAATGTGAAAACAAGATGGAAGTGGTTATGTAACTTTGTAACTTGAAGTTCTCATGGCTAGGAAGTGGTAATCTCTTCTAAACCACTTTGTTCCCAACTTGCTTTCACATGCTGGTGTTTCGTCAAAAAGCACCTACTGAACAGTGACTCTGGGTCAGGCTTTGAGGTAAACACTGAAAAGGCAGACCCTTCCCCTGTTCTGATGGAGGTCAGAGGTAAGGACGAAAGCCAGATTAATCAAATAACCACACAAATAAATATTTGCTTCTAACATGAGATAAATGATGCAAGGAAAAAGAAGAGGCTGGTTTAAGAACATGTAACAAAGGATCTGATCATAGCCGGTGATTCAGAGCAATATTTTCCTATGGTAGTATGAGCACTGACACCTGAAGGCATATCTAGCTTTACTGTGCTTCACAGATGTTCTATTTTTATTTTGTTTTGTTCTGTTTTACAAATCAAAGGCAAGATCCTCCACCAGCAAAAAGATTATGACTCACTTTATTGCGGTGGTCTGGAACTGAGCCTGCAATATCTTTGAGGTAGACCTGTAGGCTAGGTGCCTGGGAAAGTCCAGAGAATTGTGTAGAGTCCAAAAATAGAGTACAGGGTACCCCCACCCTCAGTTGGAAACCATTAGGATGGTCCGTCTATGGCCGAGAAGGTCATTCCTTCAACCCAAACTTCCCGTTGAGAATCTGTCTTTGATTCATTTCCTGATCAGCTCTGTGAGTCGCTGCCTTCTCTGCTTCTGAATTTGAGTTTCTTTGACTACATTGGCTGGTAAATTGGGAGAAGGGAGAGAGGGCAGATTCACTATTGAGCTGAGTCTCCGTCTCTAACTCTGTTACAGCATTGGTCCTACTGGATTATAAGGCTTAAGAAGTTGTTAATGAGTCAGAGGAGCCCCTTAGAAGTCTGAGGGCTATTCTGTTTCTTAAACAATTTGAGCTCAGCAAGGGGCCATGGAAATACATACCCACGGGGTTTGGAATCAGTCTTAGGTTTATATCAGTGCTATGCTATTTATAACTTGCATGATCTTGTGCTCATCTATTTTTGCTTCAGTTCCTGAAACTGTAAGGGGCATGAGAATAGTAAAGTCTACCTACCTCCCATGTGGGTGAAGATTAAATGAAATGACTACAGGAGACACCTGCACAGAGTTGTTAATTAAAGCTAGTTTACTTTCCATTACGCTTCAGGGTTTTCTGAAAAATTTTGAAGAAAAGATGGCCAATGGCATTTTGGTTTTTCACTGCATACTTTTCATATACACTTGAATTTTATAATTAGCTTTGTGACAGAGTTGCCTAATTTTAAACAGGAATATCATCTTTCCTTGGCCCATGTTCCAACATTCTCCTTATTACTATACAGTGATTTTCAACATTGCCCGCACATTGGAATCCCTGGGAAGCTTTAACAAAAATATGAATGCTTGTTTTGATCTCCAAAGATAATGAGGCAATTGGTCTGAATTGTGGCCTGGCCATTGGGATTAGTTTAATAAAATAATATTTTGTAAATACTTAATGTGCATAAATCCATTTAACTACAGAGATCTTGAAGGGGTGAAGAGTAGCTCCCCTTAGAACATACTGCTGATTTAGATCTACAGCTCATGTGATTTACATTACACAACGCTCATAGAAATGACAGAGTAAAACCTTTTGACTGAATATGACCAATGAATGGGCCTGGGGCCACCTTATAAATGAAATAGCTTTGCGGCTCATTAAATTAACATTCTCTTGAAATATCCAAAGGAAACCACCCTTGTACCGAAGACTAGGGAGTTGTGTTTCTCTTCCTTACTTAAGATAAAAAATAAAAACACAAGTATATTTATTTATTTATTTATTTATTCATTTATTTATTTATTTATTTTTATTGTATTTTTCCATTACCATTTATCCCCCTTATGCCCTCCTCCACCCTGCAATCACCACCCTGTTGTGCATGTCTAAGTATTGTATTTGAATTACACCCTTTAATATTTCACTTATAGTATACTGTGTTATATGATGTGATCGTCACTTTTTATGTTTAGGCTTCTCCATTTCACTCAAAAACTAATTCTTCAATTAGGGTACATCACCACCAGGTGGCAGTAAGGATATCGCTTGTGATTCACCATCTTTGAATAATAATTGTTCATTCACACATTCATTCACTTATACATGGTTATTTGGAAAAGTTGATATACCTTTCACTTACTGTCATTTAAATTTTTAATGTAAACTTTAATAGCACAACTAAAACAGTTAATTTTAGTCCTACTAAAGATAGTATGTATGATTGTACATAAAGAGTTGTATATGCATGTGAAACTCTACATGTGTGAGTGATTTGAGAGAAATTAAAATTGAAGATAAATGTTGGTATCTTCATTGCTATCTCTTATTAATTACTAGTCACAGGATAGCCTACAAACTCATCTCTGTATTTTACACCCAAATTTTGCTATAAGTACCTTTATGAGATTGAGCACTTCTATGGAACTTTGAACAGTCTTAATATTAAAATTAATTCACATGGATTTCAAACCGATAAGCAACGAGTATTCCCAATTAAGGAATTATTAATGTAACTGCTTTCCCACAGACTGCTAATGAACTTATCTCTAGCAATGTTACCTCCTGATAAGTTATCTTTCATTCTTTCCACATGGCATAAGTAGAAAATACAATAACACAGCTTTGTGTTATTTCTGGGTATACTGAGTCCTCATGACCAATTCCTCCTAATCCTGTAAGAAAGAAACTTTCTTCAGCCCATAGAAGAAAGAAACGTAACGTAGCCATTAGTTATATGTGATTTGAGAGCTATGTATAGCGATTCTCCTCTGTTGGATGAGCTAGACTTTAAATCACTTTGAGTTTTTGACAGATTATGTTTGACATGATGGCTTTATTCAGAAGCAATTTAGAAATTCTGGTTAAAACACCCTGCTGTTCATAAAGAGGAATTGATAATGCCTTTATCGTTCCCTGCACACAAATACCTTCTGAGGAAAGGAGTCTCAACGATTCTCCCTCCCCCAGTTTATGTCACCCATGCTGGAGACACTGGAAGGGGCCACAGCAAATTGGAATTGTGCTCTTGAATGGGCCAGAAAGCCCCCATCTCTGAGCTGAGCATGGGCTAGTTTTACTGTCTTTGGGGTGATTGACTGTTCTGACCAATTGAGCTACTTCATGCTAATTGATGCCTATGAAAACTAATCACATCCTCTTTTATAACTGTATAAATTTCTCCCGCCTCCCTAATCTATCACCAGTAGAATCCAGGTAACCTCCTTACATCTTTCGCTTTGATTCTAATGTATAACATATTCCATTCTCCAGAGCATTTTCTCAATCCATTGAGATTTTGCTTCCTGGCAATTGTTGTCAATCTGGCTCAAAGAAACACATAAAAATTACTCTCCTTTACAGGTTTGGACATTTCCTATGTCAACACATCACTGGCTAATTATAAAATACAATTCAGGAGCAGCCAGATGGAAGAGACACTAGAGCAAGGTGTGTGGGAAAGGGTGCAGAGGCTCAGGGCCCTCTCCAGGTGCTCACCAAGCTGGAAGCTCTCTGAATCCTTCCCTGCGGGATGTTTATGGAGGAATCATGACCTAGGCACATGGGTTAAATCCCTGTCCCTTAGAGATCATACAACCTCCAGCCCTTCTACCATCCTGAAGGTCAGAGCCTGGGGCTGAAAGTCCCAACCCTCTAATCACAAGGTTGGTTCTCCTGGCTACCAGATAGACCTCATCCTCACAGGCTTCCCAAAAGCTATCTCATAAACATAACAAAAGACATTTGAATCACTCTCAAGACCAGAAATAGCATGGGCACCTCCGACAGGTGTGTGTGACCTGCGGCAGGCTTCTGCACCTTCAGGTTTTCATTTTCCTCATCCGTAACATAAGAACACTAATTATTCCCGCTCTGCAGGATTATTGTGAAGACTAAATTTAAAAAATGCACTGAAGTGCTTGATAAAATACTGTGCAGCTGGAGTTGTTACTGACCTTGTGATGAAGTCTAAAAGGTACAGAGGAAACAATGATTTTTGGATAAAAGGGGCTCAGAGACTGTAAGTGTCATCTTGAAGTCCCATAGCCTATATGGGTGCTGGAGCTGAGGCTTACACCAGGGCACCCAGTTATTTCTTCCCTCCTCCTCGTCAAGTTGCCTCTGGTGTTTATGTTCTCCGAAATTTGAATGGCATACCCTCCACCTTCCATTTACTTTCCCTCTTTGTATCAAGACATCTTTCCAGATTCAGCTCTTTGGAACCTAGTGTCTCAACTAAAATCATTATCGATCGACTTCTTGCCAAGTTGGAGGCGAGGCAACAGCTGAAGCGAAGCAGGCTCTTTCTATTTGCATTTCAGGTGGGTCAGCAAAATGTGGCACAGTAACGGAATGCCTTGGAGTACTCAGGGCCTCTGCAGCAGGCTCCAGCTCACCTTCAGGCCAGGCTGTGAGGCTAAACATGGACTAATAGCCTCCCTGACTATGCAAGTCAGGCCTTCCTGAGCAAACCAACAGCCACCTTGGAAATGTCCCCATACCCACACCCACAGGCCTTGCCTGTCCCAAACTCTGTACTGCTCAACTTCCCCAGAGGCATGGGGCCACTTGACATCCACTGGACTCTCCCTCCGGTCCCTCTCTAAAGCGAGTCCTCACCAGAGGCTGGAGAAAGTTCACAGGCTCCCACATCCTGGGATAAAGCATCCAAACCCTCATTTGTACCTCTCTTCTGAACTTTAGATTGATCTCTCAGCCCTGTCCCATTCTTCTGCCTAGAATCTAATTTGGGGCCTTTAAAACTGGGACATTGACTTATTCTTTCCAGTTGAACTTAGGTGATATTAACCAGGCAGATCTCTGTGCTTCACACTCTAAATCTTTTCACTCCACTTTCTGTGATTCTCAATCCATGGGCAATGAAATACCATGATCATTTGTTCATTCCCTATTCTATTCACTTATGCATTCGACAATGTTTATTTAATGTCTTCTATGAGCCGGTCTGCATTGGAAACACATAGCGAACAACACTCATCTCCTGGAGTCATAGCTTCTTGGAGTAGACAAGGCATTTATTTATGAACATCAAATATTTATCAAGTACTCACTACCTGACAGGGGTTGTTCTTAGCATGAAGGATACAGCAGAGAATGATCAGATACAGTCCCTGGCCTCATGTAGTTTACATTGTTTTGAGCTAAGATGGGAAGGAGAATAAGAGACACAAAATAATAATAACATGCCAGGGGGAAGAAAGTAATGGGAGGAAATTAATGCAAGGACATGGGGGGAAAAAGCAATGGGTAGTCCTACTTTAGATAGAATGATTGGGGATGTTTGCTCTATTAAAGTAACATTCGAGTTGAGACTTGAATGATGCTAAGGAGCAGGTCATGTGGGGAGACAGGGGAAGCGTGTTATGAGAAGGGAGAGCACAGATGAAGACCCAAAGGTAGGGGGGTGTTTGGTGCGCTTGAGGACCAGGAAGGAGGGAGGGGATCTGAAAGAGGAAAGGAGAGTGGTGGAAGTGAAATCAGACAGGAGGTAGGAGCAGGGAGGGGCGGGCAGTTTTGTGCACAGCCCTGTAATGCCCTGGTGAGGACGTTAGATTTCACACTGAGGTGAGAATGTACCAGAAGGTTTGAACAGAGGAGTCCTGGTCTGACTGAGATGTTAGAAGACTCGCTTTTTCAGCTTCATGTTTCCTGTTCTAGGTGAGGCAGGTAGTAGCGATGCTCTCCTTCAGTGTGTTGAACCAAAGCCAGCCAAGAAAACAAACCCCTTCCATCTCCGGGAAGATGGGGGCAATCTGTCCAGATCAGAAAGGCAAGGAGAATGAGCCCAAATCCAATAGTCAGCAGGACGTTGACTCAAAAGCAGAAGATATTTTTTGAGGATGATATATTTGCTGCAGAAACAATTAAACCATCACACACACACACACACACACAGAAGGAAAAAACATTTGAACCCATCTTGCTTGATCATAACATCAATATCTTCACTGTAAAGCCAAAAGGAAAGCACAAAAAGAAAGTAAAAGCTAAGTTCATATATATTGATGACATGGATGATGTCTTTCTTCTCTGGTATCCAGGCTAAGACATGCAAACCACAGAGCTGGTCTCCACAGGCAGCACATACGTGAACAAGAGCAGAAACAGAAGGTGGCCACCCTATCTGATGGTCCTTTCAATGCCTTCGGAGGCCAGTAGAGCACGCAGGGTATCACATCTGACCCTTCAGCCTCATCCTTCCGTTCATGATGCTGTCTTATGCGCTCACTGTCTTAACGAAGTTATAAAAAGCAACTACTTCTTACCGAAGGCACTTAGTATTTTTCTGCACTGGTTTTAATCATGCTTAATACAGCAAAACAAAAATAAATGTTTCACAGTGAAAAAAAAAAAAAAAAGATTTATTTTTCTGACATACAAACGCTAGACAGTAGGAGCCACGGGTGGTGGAGATCAGCAAGATCAACACAGAGGACCCCGGGATGATTCTTCAGCAAGAAGAAGGTGGCTCAGATGAGGGTGCTGACACTGGTATTGTTACCAAGAGAAAGGGGGTTCTTTCATGTGGCGCCTTGGTGTAAAACCTAACAATTAGTGTTGAGGAAAACAGGTCTTTATTTACAATATTCCAACCTGGGGAGGGCAGTGAGCATTCCTGCTCAGAGCCCTGTTCTCCCACGGGACCCAGCATTTCCCTTGCTCCCCAAAAGGCTAGAAGCCAAAACCATGCCCAGAAGTTCCCATCCCTTATCTGTCAGCTGTCTCCTTCAGGATCTGGGGCACGATGTCATCAGCCTCCATATAACAGTCCAGGAAAGCATGTGCCATGTTGCACTGAATCACGCATGGTCCTTTCTCCTTTTTCCTTTCAAAACCACATGGTTCTCCTCCTGCCTCTTCAGAACCACATGGATCTCTCTTTTCTTCTAAAGGTGTTCGGTGCTCTCTTTTCCCTTTCAAAACCACATGGTTCTCCCCCTGAAAATGTCCGCTGCCTTATTTTTAAATCCTTGACCATGGCCTGTGACACAGTGGGCGTGGTAGCTGGTTCTGACCATTCACAGAAACTTGTACAAGTTTGTATGCTCTTTTCTCACCATTCTATGGTCAAAACCCCTCCCATCTCCTTGGGGCCTTGGAAGAACCAAAGCCAATTGCATAACTAAGACACTAGCTACCTGCCATAGATATGCAAAGGCATCTTGAAAGCTGTCCTTTTGGCTCATTCCCAAACCACACGCTCTGGGGAATTTTGGGGACGCCACTCTGTAACAGTATAGTGACGATATTTTGAAAGTAGAACAATCAAGATTTGTTGAATGATCAGATCTGGAGTGTGAGAGGAAGAGAGAAGTCAAAGAGGACTTGCAGCTTGAACCACATGACAAACGGGGATGTCGTGAATTAAATAATCTTCCAACGAAAGGGTAAAGTCACAAAAGAGATTAGCACTGGAGGTCAAAGACTGTGGACCCGGTCCATTCTCAATGTCACCTCCACCTCTCCCTCTTTCAGTACCTGCACACCTACTAGTCATATTCTCTCTCATTGTAGAGATTTCGTACAACATAATTCTTGTTAAGGACTTTGGATATTATCTAAGAGGATGAAAAGCAGGTATTACAGAATGCAGAGAGGTGATTGTGTTAGAGCTCTGGAAAGCTCGCTCTGGCTGCAGGTAGAGAGTAGGTTGAGGGTCAGCTAGTGTAAATGGAGAGAGACCAGTTAGGAAGTGACAGCAGAGATGAGGAGGGAGAAGAGAGTGGCCTGGCCCTGAGTGGCATGATATTAGCTAAAGCCTGATATTGCAGGGCCATATTAGAGATGCTAAGTTCTAGGGTCTTCCTAAATAAGCTAGCGGTCATGTTGGCATTAACTGGTAGGCCAGAAAGGACTCAAGGAAGGTGGGGTAGGAGAAAAGCATGAGGAAACAAGCAGGTATAGCTTAAATGCAGGAAGAGGGTAAATGTGGTCTTTTGGGTGGGACGCTCAGGAAGCCGTGAGCTATTTCCAGGAAGAGATGACACTTCTCTTTGATGCCCGGTGGTTTTTAAATTTCTCTGCATGAAGTTCACCACTTTCTACCCGTGTACTCTTCTTCCCGTTCCCCAACCCTTCCCCTCTCAGGCTGCTTGACACTCCCCATTTCTGCCTAACTGCTGATGCCCTTCTCTGTGCTCAGTTAGACCAATAACAACTTGAAAAGGAGGCAGTGCTGTATAATGGATTGTTAAGGACACTGGGTTTCCAGCTGGACAGACTTGGATTTGAAACTCAGTTCTGTGTGGCTTTGGGAAAATCACTTAACTCTTTGGAACCTCAGTTTTCACACCTGTGAAATGGTAAAAATTAAAATATCTACCTCCTAGGATGGTTATAAGGAATAAAGAGGATCATGCCTATGAAGCTCGTGACGCCTGGTCAATCATAACAGCTGGCTTTAGGACATTCTTCATTTGTGACAAGCAGTGCTCTAAGTACTTCACGTGTATTCATTCACTTCAGCTTTTAAACTATCCTCTTATCCCCACTGAAAAGCTGAGGACATTGAGGCTCAGAGAAGTTCAGGATCTCACAGGAGGGAACAGAGCCATGTAGTGACAGAGTCACGGTTTGACCCCAGGCAGCCCCTCTCCATCAGCAGATGATCCAGCAGCTCTCTCAAGTCACTGACACTCACCAAGGGCAGCTGTTAATATCCTCACCAGACGGTTCATGAATGGACACTCGAGGACCTCCGTAGGGGTAGGGTGTAGGTATCTGAACCTCCAGTTGCATTGCTTCTCCTGATTATTGAGAATCTTTCTACATTAACCGAATCCGTTTTCTTAGAAACCCAAGGGGAAGGGACAAGGTGCTCAGATGTTAATTGATTAATTAAGTTGTCTGCAATGGGCTCTTAAAAAAAATGTTTATGGAACAAATAAGTGTTAGGAAGAAGAGTCATTCATTGGTGAGGGGAGATGCAAGGAGATCTGGAGACGGGAGAGTGAGTTTCCCGTTGTGCTGCATGTGGATGCAGAGCTGTGTGCCTTTGGGACCACGCGCTGTTCCACTGTGTCTGTATAAGAACAGTCTCTATGTCAAGTTTCCCAGCCTTTCTATAGGCGACATTTTATGGTTAAAATATAGTTCACAGCAATCCCAATATTCCTATTTGCGGTGTCACGGGTTATAAACCCCTGGCAGGTAAGAGGCAGCATGTGAAGGGGTTCAGCACATGGGGGCTCATGACAAACCGCCTGATGATGAATTCTGATTCCTCACTCTCTAGCTGTGTGATCGTGGGAACGTAGCTTAAACTTCTGATATCTCCATTTCTCCATCTATACATGGAGATTGAAGTAGTATTTATGCCACTTGACTGACACGAGAAGGAAATGAAATAATACACATAAAAGGTTTAGTAGAGTACCAATAATGTTGGTGGCTGTTACTACAGAGTGTCAGTCATATGATATAATTATAAGGCAGGTGACCACTGAAGGACTAATTCAAGGAAGGCACCCAGCGTTTAGGTCCCTGATGTCTAATCATCTGGACTAGAATTATGACGGCGATTTCTTAATCCTGCTAATTACTTTCAATGAAACACAGTGCTCCTCTATATATCTCAAAGTATGAAATGAAAAAATCCATCCCATTCCATTAGATTCTATACCTCCCTTTAAAATTTTGACACAATATGCTTTATATCCCAGTTTATTCTAGCCCACTGCATTTCATGCTGTTTGCATTCTAAGGTATATTTCACACCTAGTCATCCCACACCCTTTTATATTCCATTCCATTCCACATTGCATATTCTATATTCCATATTCCATTCCATTCCATATTCTATATTCCATCCCATTCCATATTCTATATTCCATTCCATTCCATTCCATATTCTATATTCCATGCCATTCCATATTCTATATTCCATTCCATTCCATATTCCATATTCCATATTCCATTCCATATTCCATATTCCATATTCCATTACATTCCATGTTCCATCTTACCTCATCCCAAGTTAGTCTTATTACGTTCTCTGTCAAATTCTATCATTTCTCACCACACACCACCCCACATTCCACTGCATCCCATTTCATTCCATCTAATTCCATGTCTCCCAGGTGATACCAGCCCGAGGATAAGAAAATGGTAACAATTGCCATGCTTCTTTTGCTCCACCCTCCCCTGTTTTCCGTGAGTATAGTCCTCTCTCAAATTCTTCCTGAATAACTAGGAGTTTCTCAGAGACCTATGGGCTAAACTAATCAATCTGGTATTTTTGATAAATTGCAGCCTTTCCCCTCTGCTGTTCCAGTTTGCTGTGGTGGAAGCTGGTTGGGGACAGTGCAGGCGCTTAAAGTTCAGACTGCCTTGCTCTACCAATGAGATGCCTCCCATTGAGCATGCTGTCTCCTACAAGAGGAAATGGGTAATTTCTTCCTCCTTTTTGCTCATTTTTATGGGTACAGTCAGGCCTATGGTTATATTCAGTAATTAGTCTTTTAAGAGAAAAAGTATTGGTACACCTGGCAACTAGCATAGAGCTAACTTATTTGGTTATATCAACACCGAGCAGAGGGTAGGACTTGTAACCAACCAAGACATTCAGCACCAAAAAAAAAAAAAAAAAAAAGATGGGCTGTGGGGGGCCTATTTGTACTGCTCAACAGTGACACCTGTTGTCTCAGAGGGGAACAATGTGTACTCTAAGTGGAGCCTGGGTAGACTTCGGAATTAAAGAGAAACAAACAAGAACACAAATGGACTCCAAGGCGAGGACCATAGGAAGGCCATCTTCTCCCGTTTGAGTTGGTTTCTCTGCTGCCAGGACTGGGTTCATGTTAGCCAGGATAAAATCAGATGCACACAGAATTAATGAGCGAGAGCCTCTGCAGAGTACTTCATCCACATTTAGAGGCCAACAATGTGCTGTGGTCAGTTCAGGGAAACTGAGGCCCATACCTACATCTTCTGCCTGAGAGATACAATGCAGTGGTGGAGGCTGGACCAGGAGTCAATTTGCTGAATCAAAAATGAGAAGACGTTTCAATTCAGAGCAGTGATGCTTATTTGGGTTTCTTTTACTTCTGAAAACAGAATCTATGAGGTCCCTTCTCCCTCCCTCCCTCCTTCCTTTCCTACTTCTCTTTCTTTCCTCCCTTTCTTCTTTTGACAAGTGCTAACCAAATAGTTTTATTGACACCATGAGTCAGATCCTGGGCTGAACATGGGTGATGAGCACAATGGGGTCCAGACACGGTAGAGTCCATTAGTGATCAGAGAGCCATGCATGATTGTCACATAGATCACTGACATAGTAAAGCCATCAAGAGCCCGCTGTGGCACACAGATGTGCGAAGGATGGTATTTAACTAGGGGTATGTGGCAGATCGTGGTAGGTCAGTGAAACCTTCCCTGAGAAGAGTTTTTTACATTAGGTCTTAAAAAGTCAGAAGTTCTCCAGCTGACGTAAACACACTCAATGGCATGAAGATGAATTTTGCTATAGGGACTGGTCAATATCTTCTGTGTCTTTGATTCCAACTGTATTTTAGGAAGAAGATGAGCTTAAAGAGGCAAGTTGGCAAAGATTGAGAAGGGCCTTGTGAAGGAATTTTCTATTTATCTTGTGGGCAATGGGAAGGTACTGAAAGGCCTTTTAAGCAGTCAAAGATTTAATGGCAAATATACTTTAGGGGGAGAATATTCTAGCTGCAGTATGGAGGATGGATTGGAAGAGAGAGAGGGGTGTAGGTAAGAAACCAGTATGGAAAGTTGAAGTCCTTGTTTGGAGTCTATAGGACAAAACTTTTTGGTTGTGTTTGTGATTTGCTTTTGTTTGTGTGTGTGCATGTGTGTGTGTTTGTGTGTGCTTTGAAGTAGCACAGGGCAGTGAAAATAGCACAGGCTTTTAAAGAAGTCAGACCTCACTTAAATCCCACTCAGTTGTATGTGGCCGAGCAAATTAATAGGCTTTACTGGGTCTGTCTCTATGTCTACTTAACAGTATCTACTTCAGATGACTGGTGTGAGGATACTGGTGTCAAGGATTAAGTGTATTAATACTGGTCCCGGCACATGGGAAGTACTAGAGCAAATGGTGTTGCCTACCTACTCTTCCTCAGTCTCTCCAGAGAGATACACTGGTTTTTAACAGTGTAAGTATTCTTAGGAGTTGAAGGTATGCATTTAACAGTGTTCCTTGGGCTTGTGTAATTTTATGTACGGCATCTGTATGCACACACGCACACACACACACATACCATGAAGCGGCTGCAAGTAGAAAACCTTCCTGTGGAATATCACGGGCAAAAATAGGTCTACAAACAAGAGATCCTTTCGTGAAAAATTCCCAATACACCAGCCGGTGCATTTTAGAACGCTATCATGTCCACTGCTCTCTGGACCTCCAGTTTCCAACCATGGAAGCAGACATTTTACCATCTCCTTTTTAAATTTAGATTTTGACATCACCACCTGGGTCACGGTGATGGCCAAGTTCACATGGCTGTTTTCTCCAACTTCGGCTTGCCTCAAATCTCCAGACAGTTTTCACTCATTCCTTCACAGAGAGTTTACCACCCACCTCACTTTTTTTTTTTTTTTTCAATTCATGGAAATGAATCAGATCTGTGATGGCGTCATTCAAAAGAGAAAGCTAATTAAAAAGGTCCCCTTTCCTTCCTCTCAGAGACCTTGCAATAGTTTCCGCATTTAGGAGACACAAGCAAGGAAGGAAGCTCTTCAGCACAGCTGTGAATGGAGAAGGCCTGGCGGAGGTTTAGGGAAACAGGGTGATTGCTCCCTGTTAAAGGTTAACCCCTTGGGAGTATGTGGTAAGCTGTTTGTCTCTTCCAAGGTCAGGATAAACAGAATAACCTCAGGCCAATCTAACCATAACGAACCATGTGACCACGTGGCCCAAACATTAACAACAGGGTTAGTGTGATTAAGCTGCGATATGGGGAAAGATTTTTTTTTCTAGATGTTTATCCTGGGATGAGAGCTCTAATAAGCACTGATGTCAACATAACTCTTGTCGCATGTAAGGAATTGTTCTAAGGATTTTACGTATGTCAAGCTATTTGATATTTACAGCCACCAAAAGGAATAAGTACTGTTATAACCTCGACTTTATAGAGAAATGAAAGTTTAGATGAAATGAAGTGACTTGTCTAAGGTCATTCGACTAGTTAATGTCAAATCTGAAGCCAGGCCATTTGGTTCTGGAGTACATGCTCACAGCCACGGCATTACACGGCTTGGTCACTGCACACTTAAGTGGTCATAACTTAGTTGGAAACAGTGTGTGAGAATAGGAAGCAAACTGTCTCCAGAGCATGTGGACCAGAGATCTATTTTACTTGGACTGTACAGTACTGGCCCAACAATATGTTACATGTGGGTTAATTGCCCATATTTCAAGTGAAAGACAATTAATTGGAAATTCCAAAACTTAGTGAAGTAGGCAATATAGACTTTATACTCTATCCAGCTGAAACTTTCATTCTATAGATTTGGACATTGAGGCCAAAAAGAATTAAATAATTTGTCTAATGTTGCCAAGTCATGTAAGTGCAGAGACTGAATGTACTTCAGACTGGATGTTTGTGTCCCCCCAGCACCAAAATTCCTATGTTGTATTTGGAGGTGGAGCCTTTGGGAGGTGATTAGGTCATGAGGATGGAGCCCCCCCATGAACAGGATTAGTGCCCTCATAAGAAAAGACAAGGGAAACATGATCTGTCTCC
The DNA here is from genome assembly GCF_987537825.1 of Furipterus horrens. Lineage (NCBI taxonomy): Eukaryota > Metazoa > Chordata > Mammalia > Chiroptera > Furipteridae > Furipterus > Furipterus horrens. The sequence continues at coordinate 8,399,116 of NW_028327177.1, forward strand.
TCCATGTGAGGACACAGCAAGAAGGTGGCCATCTGCAAACCATAAAGGGAGTCCAAATCAGTCAGTGCCTTCATGTTGGACATCTCGACCTCTAGAACAGTGATAAATGCATTTATGTTTTTTAAGCCTCCTAGTCTATGGTATCTTTTTTTTTTTTTTTTTAATTTTTTTATAGCAGCCTAAACTATGTTAGGTGGGTTGAGATTCCAAATTGTATTCATAGAGGCAGGCCCTTCTTTGAAGAACCTGTGAGGCTTCTAGCTCTATCCTCAGACTCTAGAGTCATAAGTTGACATAGGACTTCTGTAATCTTAAAGCAACCTTGATAGTCATGGCAGTAGACTGGGAAAAGCTCTACACAAGGAGCCAGGTACACTGGGCTTTACACTGGGTCCTGCCACTCACTCTCTTAGTGACCTTAGGCCACAAAGCCTCAAAGCCTCCATCTGTAAAATGGAGATAACGTTATCTGCTCAATCTGCCTCACAGAGTTGCTATGAAACTCAGCTGAGAGAGTATCAGTGGCAATAAGACTCCAACTTAAATTAATACCAGGACTTGTGTACCACTTCACCTAATGAGTAAAGAGTAAACTTCTGGAGGGTACGTTGTCAAGTCTTCTCTGTATTCTACTTGTTTTTGTCGTTCTCACATCAGGGTGCATCAAATGATCAGCCAGTAATGTATCAGTCATCAGAGGGCTCTGGCTAGAACAACAAAAGCAGCAGCAGTCAGTGATGTTTTGGGGGGACTGCTATCAAAAATGTGGGAAGATGTTCAAGGTTAAGGTTGTTTGCTGCTCATATGTGTATCAGTTTATAAGGTTTCAAGGCCTTCGTGACCATCACTGGTCAGCAGTCCACTCTCAGAAGCCAAGGCTTTGTGCTGGGGGTGGGGGTGTGGGGTGGGGAGGAACATTGGACTTGGAGTGAGAAAATTTCGCTTTAAATCTTGACTCCGTCTTTTAAAAGCTACGTGTCCTTTGGTAATTGTCTTCTCCTCTCTTGGCCTCAGCTGGAGTATCACGATCAGAGGACATTTTGGTAAATAGTAGGCATTTACATAAGGTCCCTTCCTTCTCATGAGCCCTGTCACACCATATGCGTCTTCACTGGTGACTTCTGGGGATTGTATTTTATTTGGGCTTTTATTTTTTCTCTCTCCTTTCTCCTTCTCTTTCCTCCTCTCACGGTGAGTCAGATTGTTCCCCTTTAGTTTCCCCCAAGTCACCCTGCCAAGGTTGAGGGTGTTTCTTCCCATCAGGGTGAAAATATCCAGTGAGTAAACGTAGGGTCCTCAAAAACAGGAAAGTCAGATTCACCAAATGTAGCCTGATTCCTGCCTCAGAGTTAATGCCTCAGGAAGAAGATGAATCAACTCCGCCGTCTTCTGTTCCTGACCATGTCTCGGACTGAGCGTAGAAAAATTCTGGTCAATCTAAACTGTTTGTTTATTCACTGAAGGATGGGGATGGCGGCGGGGCGGCGGGGCGGCGGGGTGGGGGTGGGGCTGGCTGCCTGGTCTCATTCTAGTTAATGAATTGAATTGATACAGGAACTTCACCGTGTTCTCAGGGAAATCCTGTTGGCTGGGGCACGCTCCTCAGCGCCACTAAATTTAGGTCACGGCTCAGTGAAGAACAATTACAAGTCCTTAATAAAAGATAATTTACCCAGTGACATCAAGCAGGGCAGCTGGGCAGGCATTCTTATTTTTGGTGAATGTTGTGGGGGTGGGGGATATGGAGTGAGGATAAATGTTGACAGAAAGTCATTTTCTGGCCACGTACATCCGTTGGCTGACCTGCGTGGTGGCATATGCCAGTCCCTGCTTTTAGAGCAAGTGAAAGCTGAACCTACGGAAACCCCCACAGAGCAGTCTCTTAAACTAGGCAAGGGCAGAGAGGAGGCTGGGAGAGAGGCAGAGTGCCTGCATCCCGGTCGCCCATGCCTTTTCCCGATTAATTATTCTATACTTTACCCTCCTGCCTCTACCTCCTCACTCTCTTCTCTCTCCTTACTGGATTACTTCTCAAACTATGTTTTCTCTGTCCTTTGTGTATTTGCTAGCTCTGTTCCTCAAGGATGGAATGTTTCTCCTTCAGCTTTGAATGGCTTATTCTTGCTCCTCATTTAAATAGTAGTTCAGTCATCACATCTTCCAGGAAGCTTTCTGTGGCTCTCCAAGGATTGCCTGCCTCTGAATCTCTGCTTGACTTCTCCATTAGACTGACTCTGTCCAGGAGGCACTCTGTTACAGCGTTCTTGGTCCCCGGGCAGTACCACACTCCATGGAAACCAGTCTTCCTAAGGCCCTAACAATGAACTGCTGAATCTAACATCTCTCAGTTCTTGTGTCCTTGCCCAATTAATGGAGTCATAGGTTTCTAAGATTCATCCCTTCTAGTATGGGTTGAATTAAGTCTCCCACACAAAAAATATTTTGAAGTCCTAATACCTGGTACCTGTGAATAGTGTGTCCATTCAAGATCCAACAGGATTTCACTCAGAGGAGATCTGATCACTTGATCCCTGAAAGCCTTCAATGAAATACTCGGTCTTGGATTTACGAACTACACTTCCCACTATCCCATGCCATCTTGCCTAAGATCTAAATTGTGTCAAATTCTTCATCCTCCTTCTCACCAGTCTACCACTGTACTTGTTTTCAGACAGATTTTCAAGCTTATAAAATTTTCAAATACATCATGCTTTTATGCTGACAAGTGTGTCTGCGTATTTCCTCTTTCCGAACCTATCCACCAGCCTAGCTCTTTCTTAACCTTCAAGAGTTGGCTTGGACATGATCTTTTTCAAGAAGCCATCTGTGACCCCCTCTACAGGTAAACTAAGGGTTCTCTGTACACTCACAGAACCCCTACTTCTAACCTCATTTATTGTCCTTGGTGTAAGTGTCTTCACATTACACTCGGTGCAAGGCTAGGAATTGAGACTTACTTATCACTACCTAACTAGGGTCTCAAGTATATCACCTGCTAACTAAATGCTTGTAAATAAAAATAATATCTAAATGAAGGTACTAAGTTCTGTGGGAGCGTAGGGAAGATAACGGGCAAGATTAAAACTTTTTCAGAGATCTGCATTTAAGACTTGTTCTGGGATCAAGCTAACCTCTCTATTTTGGTATGTATACTGTGTAGTGTGCATAATCAGACACATGGTTTAATGATAACAGAGCCACATTTTTTGTGAACCAACTACTAGCATATAATAAAACTTTCATGAAAATTGGGCCAGGGACAGGGAGCATGAAATTCTATTTAATTCTGTATAATGGTCTCTGAGTAAATCAAAGAGTACATATAGAAACAGACTCATAGATAAAGAGAACAGACTGACAGCTGTCTGGGGTGGGGGTGCAGTGGGGGACTGGGTGAAAAAAGGGGACAGTATGGGGATGACCAGAGAGAAAGGGGCTGGAGGGAGGCAGGAGAGGGTATAGGGTATAAATGGTGACGGAGGGAGACTGGACTTGGGGTGGTGAGTGCACGATGTAATATACAGATGATGTATGATAGAACTGGACACTTGAAATCTGTATAATTTTATTAACTAATGTCACCGCAATAAATTCAAAAAGAAAAAGAAAAGTACATCTGGAGTCTGGAGCTTAGTCTGGGATTCATTGCTTACTAGTTTTACAGTCTTGGAAAAATCCTTTTGCCTCTTGAAACTTAGTTTCCACATCTATCAAATAAGTTAAAAATACTTCTCAGGGTTATTCTGGAAATCAAATAAGCAAAGCGTATGAAAGAGATCGAAGTGCCTGATCAATAGTAGTAAATTTCAAATCTCTTTCTTCTCTAGAGCAGGCCAGAGTAGGAGGGGAAAAAAATAAAGGAGCTAATTTTAAACAAATGAACGAAACAATTAAAAACATCTTTTAGCTTAGAGTGACAAGTGTGTGAAAAGCAACTTTTAGCAGAAACTCTTTGTAAGGAGGAGGCATTGCTGAAATTTTGGGAAGCTGTTTTGAACAGTTACAACACTTTGGTGTCAAAATTTTTCAGTCTGAGAAAAAGGAAAATTTGTATTAAATTAAAGATCCATAACTAACTTCTGAATGCATAAATAGTGCCATTAAGTTTTCTAGTTAATATCCTTGATTCTGATTGGCATCACTCAACTCTAATGATGAATATAAATGGTATATTTTAGGTATAATTTTGCTTTTGAATACTGTATATTTTATCATTTAATTTTGCCCTCAAGTTCTCCTTTCTATATTACTTAAGTAATGTATGTTTTCAATCAGAGACCAAAGGAAGAAAACATAAAATGTCTACAAAGTTACCTGCCTGGAAACTGCTAGGAACATTTCATGTCTATATTTTCAGATATTTTTCTAACATATATTTTACCACAGTGGGACTAGACTGTACATGTTTCATTATAATGGATTTCATTTTTCATTCAAAACACTATGAGTATTGTTATATGAAAGAAGAACATTTACTTTCAACCATGAGCAAATAACCTTCTTCAGGCTAACTTCCTATTACAAACCACTAGAAAATGGCATGAAATATTTAAAACAACAGTTTTTAAATACTAGATAATAGGCGAGACCATCATCCCTGAAATGAGAGAAACGTATGAGGTTAGCACTACAAGTACCCAGGTTTTCTCCTAGACACCATTTATGAACTCTGGAATGAGGGAGGCGGCCTGGCAGTCTCCCGAGTTGAGGGGGAAGAGCTCACTTGGGGTAGAAGCAGCACTAGCTGAAATTTGTTGGGGGAAAGTAGTGGAGAAATTAAGTGCTCCAGACAGCCTCATGGGGTCCCCTGTGATGACGTAACAGCAAGTTCTGCCTGCGTAGGTTGAAACTCCATGAGACTGGACAAAGAACAACTCTGTAGAAAAAAGAATTAACGGGGAGCCCTAAACTGCAAAGCTTTCTGAGCTCACATTGGACTGGGGAATTGGTTGGGTTCATGCTAGCCAGAGAGTAGAGGCCTTGTTGAATAAACAGGGATTTGGTTACAGATGGCAGGAAGATGACACCTTAGGCGGGCACTACACTATCCCTAGGGCAGCTGTAACAAAGCTTAAAAGAAAGCTTAATAAAAACCAAATGGGTCCATAGATCCCCTTGTGTGATTCTGGGCAAGTTCATTAACTCTTGAGCCTCAGTTTCTTTACTTGCAAAATCGGGGTAATGACTCTATCTACCCCGTAGTGACTAATCACAGCTCTATAATAATAGGTTGTATAAGACACAGCTCTGATACCTAGATTATAACAAGTACCCAATAAATTCTGGCATTATTAACAATGGTTGTAAGCCATTATGTTCTCAGAAAGGTACTGTGGCCAGTATCAAAACTAAAATAAGGCATTTCTCATTGGTGGGAAACAGTGACACCTAAAAAAGACGATTCCTCTAGCAAGCAGACAGTTTAGGACTTATGGATAGTCCTCAGCAACGTGGAAGCGAACTCAGAGACCTTTGCTTTCACTCCTATTGCCCAGAGTACTATTCACCACCTACTGACTTAACCCAACTGATCCGTGAAGCCGTAAGGGCAGAGTTACTTTGAGGGGACCCTGGCTGGTTTGGCTCAGTGGACTGAGCGTCGGCCTGCGAGCTAAGTGTCGCTGGTTCGATCTTCCAGTCAGGGCACATCAGAGAAGGAAAACTCTGACTCCAAAAAACCTCCGCTGCCTTGCGGCATACCTCTTCAGGGGAAAGGCTAAGGGAGTAAACCCCGACAGAAAATCCGGAGCCGGAGTCCCTAAGGCGGTTTGACGTTGTAGTCAACACCGGCAACTCCTGCGGCGCACCTGAAGCCAAGCTGTATTGACTCCGTCTTTCCCTTGGATCCTTCAGCTGCGAAGAGAGGGGGGGTCTGCTGCATGGGCAACAGCAGACCCTCCATATCACCCTGCCCAGGCTCTGTAGCTTCAGCTTCACTGGAGAGGACACTCCAGCGTCATCGCAAGATGTCGATTCAACACGGGAGGAGACAGATACCGTGTCACTCCCGAGTCGGACTGCACAGCCATTCTCGGCGGTGCAGATAGACTCTTAAGAAGCTACACCATCGTCTCTCGAGATGGACGGCTGCCGACGACGACGACGACGACGACGACTTTGAGGGGAAGTCACCCATGTGCTTTGAATTACCCGAAGAAGATAAGGGAGGTCCTGCCTAGTGATTCTGGATGATTTACTCTCTTCATCAATAATCTGAAGTCTCTTGCTAAAATCATAACTTTAATCTCTAGGTGAATGTCCATAATATTACGTATCACATTAATAAGATTGCCTTAGTTACCAGTATCCTTGTGTGACTAAAATCGCCCTAAAAACAGATAACACATTTTCACATCTTCGTCATTTCTGCAAATCCAGCGGCCAGCAACTGTGCTTGGCACAAAGTGACTTATGCTCCAGAAAAGAATGACCGAGGCACTGACCCTCCCAAACACACCCAGCCGACCTGCTCTGGTTCTTCATGCTGCTTGAGTTGCTGGCTTGCCTGCAGCTGGAGGTCACCCTTCTCCCATGTGTTTGTACCACTATTTACTTTTTGAGAAGCTTTACCTAAGATGACCTTTTTGGGGTGGGCATGAGGATACACCCCTGGGGCATTCCCCTCACTCCCATGTCCAGGAGTTATAACAAGACACTTAGTTCTTGGGGCGCATGGCCCCCCACACTCACAGCTGGAACAGACCTCTGCTGGCAGCACCCAATGACTGCTGGGCCCGCAGGCTGAAGTCATACTTGGAGCATACTTTGCTCCTGGAGACTCCTTTCAAATGCCAAGTGCAAGGGTGACTGGCCACAGCACCCCAAATAAGACTGGTTTGCAGCCCTCCTGATAATTCCCTCTCAATGGAGGAAAATAGGTCAGGAAACATAATTCTGGGGATTCAGAGAGTAAGAGAACGCAGAATCATGGGAGTTCAAAGATAGAAGTGTCCACGAATGTATTTGTCCAATCTTGCCACTTTATAGGTGAGAAAACTGAGGACCAGACAGCAAAGCAACTCACCCAAGATCATAACAATTGAGAGTGGAAAAGGCAGGATTAAAATTAGGTTGCTGGAGACCTTGGAAGTCCTCTTTTGCGCTGGGCCCTGAGATTGGGCATAAAGCCATAGCTATAATACTCATGATATGCTGTGTTTAGTGCTTTACACGGGTTATCTAATCTTACCTCAAAAGCCCTGTACTATACTCTTTTGTGAAGACGAGGCAACTGAGACTTGGAGGAGGATGCCGATTTGTCTAAGGTCACCCAGCCACTAGACGTCTGGAGCGACTCTGATAAACTTACCTGTCTGTTTCTACGATCCAAGATCTTAGCCATACTCCATGGCAAGCTGGTGTCACTGAGAAACAAATGAGCATCTTTTAAACCCGAAATATAAATCTTCCTAAAGGCCAGAGAATGGCCTTGGCCAAATAGTGAGACACAAAATTTATTTGTAGGGCACACGGCCACAAACCCTCTCCCAACCCACATCCAGGCTTCTGGAGTGGTTCCTTTTGCTTTGAGGGTTCTGTTTCTAAGTGGTAGAAATTTTAAAAAGTCTTTACTAAGCCTCATTCCTCGATTTTGGTTTTAGCTCTGCTATCAATAATTTCCTGCACAATCTTTGTACAGTGACTTCATGTCTCTTTCCTTCAATTGCTTTGTACCTACATCCACAAAAGGAGATGCAGCGTTTCATTGAGAACCTTCTCTGTGCTGTGCACTGTTATGCAGAGAAATGAACAGCAAAGAAAGCACAGTCCCTGCCTTCATGAAATTTACCAGCTGTGCCAGAGAAGGCTAGCTGTCCACCAGAGATACATGCTTCCACTTCTAGAGATGAGAGTTGCTGCTGGAAAGGGGCTGTCTAAGAAGGAGACCACTTTTCTGAGCCTCCCTTATAATCCTGTGAGATTTTCCAGTGAATTCTGCCAGTGGAATGAACAGAAGGGGTGTGCATCACTTCCAGGGCAAACAGCCTAGGGAGCAGATGTGCACTCTCTACCCTCTCTTTCCTCATTTACTGGATAAACACAGGTCCCTAGAGACTTGGGGACCATGGTTACCTGCCTCACATCTGGACAGTGAATTCTGACAGCTAACACCTGTATCTCTCTGCTAACATAAGCAGAAAATACATTTTCACTATATGTGACAATATAGGCCACTGAGGTTTCAGAGCTTATTTGTCAAATCAGCAAGGGTTTCCTCAGTGAATACAGCCTACAGTGCTCAGAGCAGATGAATAAACCAGAAATTGTAATGTCACTTTAATTTTGTCCCAAGACAGGATGGAGTTCTGGGTACCGGAGGAACACAGATCTAGGGATCAGGGAAAACTTAACAGCCCAAGGGAATCAGCTATGGGAAAGGGTTGCAGGGATCACAGGAAGAGGCAGGCACAAAGGCCCAGAGGAAAAAAGTTCCCTGGCACCTTGTGTAAAAAGCAAAGGGTTGAGTGCTTGCAGCTGAGGTTCACACGGGGCAAGGGGAGCAGGCAGGATGGAGTGTTAAATGGGGCCACATCACGGCATGGTGGAAGTTTTGACTTTGAAATAAAGACAGTGGGGGCCAAAGCACAGTGATATAATCAGACTCCTCTGCATTGGAGAAGGTAAGACCAGGAGGAGGTCATGCCCATGAAATTTGTTATTGTTTTCCACTCTTAAGGACAATGTCAGTGCCAAAGCAAGGAGTGAATATACTCGTATATGTGTTGCCCGGTGGATGAACAAATGAGTGAATCACTTCAGAGCCTCTTGTACTAGTTCAGATGACAAACGGTGGGACTTAAACAAAGGTAATTGACGTGGACCCAGTTGAGAGACTTAGTCAGTGATCAGTTAGATGTGTAAGTGCTGATGGCTTCCAGGATGGTTTTACCAGGTGAGTTGCTGTTCATGTATAATAATTGCCTGTGCCAGGGACTATTTTAAGTGTTTTACATGATACTAATTTATTTAACCCTTTAAAAACTCTGTAAGGTAAATGATATCAATATTAGATGAAGAAAATAAGACACAGAGGGGTTAATAATTCACCCCCAGGTCACACCGGAAGTTACCGTTACAGCCAGGAGTTAAACGGAGAGTCTGGCTTTGGAGACTGTGCTATACCAGGTATGAAATTTTTAGCTGCTATTTTAAGACACAGTAGGAGGACCTGTACTGGGAAGAAGAAAATGAGTTCAAATTTAGATCTCTGAAATTTAAGCTGCCTCTGAACATGCCAGTGGAAATACCACGCAGACAGGTGGGTATTTGTAAATACACTGAACATCGCACCTAAAGTGCAAACTGAGAAAATGACCACAGAAGGGCTGAGTTCATGGCCATGAGTATGAAACTGCGAATGAAGGAAGCAACCGCACGGGTTCAGCATGTGGTGTGGCCCAAAAGACATCAGTGGGCATCGCAGGATGTGCCGAAACAAAGGGGTGGATGACTGAAATAAAGTGACCCCCTGAGAAAGGGCCCCGAAATCCCCAGCGGAGCAACAGGACAGCATGCGTGTGGGTTATTCTCTATTTGATTTTCCGGCAATTAAGGCTCCCATAACTATTTAATACTATAGTAACTACTCACGATTTTCAAATTAATTTTTATAGTATTGTACAACCCAGATTTAAGGCATCCTCCCACGTCCTGGAAGAGAAGAGAGTTGCCTGAACCAAATAACAGCCGGAGTCCCAATTTCAGCTGCCAGCACCTCTGACGGAATAGCTGGAACACAGTTGAGTCCTATTGGAGTGTTTTCGGTGACTTGCATTAATGTGCTATGTATACGTGAGTCTAAAACAAGGACAATAATAGCAGCTGAAAGGTATATTGTTGGTAGAAATCAGTAAGTAGGCAAATAGTTAATAAAAAGCATATAGGCCCAAAGCTGTTGTTACTCCAATGTGTGAAGCTTTTTTCTTTTTTTTCCCCTCAGGCAGCTCCTACACAAAGGTCCTGCTCCCTGTGGTTCTGAGCTAAACCCACAAATGTATATTGGCTTCATGTGGCTAGTTTTTGATCCCTTCTTTCTCATAACAGCGTAAATAATAGTTTTTCAGTTGAATAATGCTTTCAACTCAGGACGTTTGGATTCCTTACCTAATCTTCATAGAACTCAGAGAAAAAATTAACCTCTTTTAATAAACGGAGAAGCTGATGCTTAGGGAAAATCAGCGTATTATATTGCCTTTGCTACAGACAGTGTTTAACATTATTAAGCACTTTTCCTGAACCAGGCACTTTGAAAATATTTCGTGTACATCTTCCTTTCTGATCCTGTTAATGAACCCATGCTGTTGATATGATTATTTCCATTTTACATGTGCGGAAACTGATGCTTAGAGAGGCAACGACAGCTGCCTGAGGATCCAGGAGGAGCAAGTTTTGAAGTGCCCCTTCCACCCAAGCTTCTGACCCTGTGTCCTGCCCGGTGCGCTTTCCCTTCCTCTTCCCATGCATGCAGCCGTGTCTGAGCCAGGTTGGTCGTCCGCACTAGGATGTTGCCCAATGTCCACAACGTGTTCTTCAAGTGTGAGTTCAAGGCCAGCCTAGCTTGTCGCTGCCCTTTCCCCCACTGACTTATCTCTGCAGGGACAAGGAGGTAGACAGTGTGCTTGCGTGCGCAATTCCCAATTCATTACTTCTCTGTGAACTGATTCCTTATTCTAGGGCCCAGGGGGGTGAAAACTGCCTAAGGACATTCCAGGGTTTATTTGAGGCAAACTGTGAAGAAGGTAACATTTTTTGATGGTATCACTAAAACTCTGCAGCTTTCTTATCATTTAAAGTACTTTGATTGACCCTCTTCTGTGCACTTGGATCTATACTCTGTGTTGGGCACAGAAAGATAATAAACAAGCCATGTTTTACCGGTAGATTCAGGAACGTACACATGCAAGTATAATGTGGCGTGATAAATACTGTAAGAATATTCTTCAAGGTAGAGCGAAGCACAAGGAACGGACTCATCAGCCTCAAGAGTAAGGGTCTCATAGGTCCAGGTACACTTCCCAGGGATAGAGCTAGATGAGCTACTCTTTGAAGGATCAAAGGTTCTATGGGCTGGGTTTGGGGTTCACGATGACTAATAGGCAGACGAATGAGTCTCTCTGGAGGTGCAGAAATCTGAGATACCAGGGCATGTGCTGGGACCTGAGTGATTCATTATGACTGGGGATGCGAGACGGAGAGAAGTGGGAAGCGAAGAGGCAGGCTGGAGACAGATGCAGAGGGCTTTGTACATCCTGCTAAAGAGTTTGGACGTCTCCTGTTCTGACCAGGAAAAGCCAATACAGGGTTTTAATCAGAGCAGCAGTAATACGAGACTTTTGTTCTGTGGGTCTATTCCTTATTGGGAACTACGATCCAAGAGGGAAGATTTTGGAGACATTGTTTGGAGCTGGGGCCCGGTAGAGGTAATGAGGGCCTAAGTTAATATATGAGATGCCAAGGGAAAGAAAGACAAAAGTTCTAAGAGCTACTTTTGAGAGAAGCATGAAAACAATGTTAGGAAAGTTGAGCCAAGTCATTAAGATTCTGACCTGAAAAACTATCTTGGATGGTGTTACCATTCATTCACCAAGAGAGGGATTCCAGACCCGCTGGGTCTGAGAAGGAGGGAAATGAATAAGTTTGCCTTTGAATGGGCTTTGATTTAAAATTTCAGTGGGACTTCCAGGTAGACATAGTGGAGGGAGGTTCAAAATATAGGCCTGGCGCTTGGAAGACCAGTCTGGGCTGGACATGGAGACGTGAGAGTCATCAGCTCACATGTGGTCATTAGAGGTGGTTTTTATTAAAAATGCATCAGCCTTTACTCTGCAGAGTAAGATGAGAGCCAGGTATTGGATAGACACTCATGGAATGCCAACACTAAGGATGAAGAAAGGGAGAAGAGGCAGAGGAAATCATTTTCTGGAGGTTTAAAGGACACCAGGAGAGAACGTTTTCCCTGACAAGGGGAGAAAGAGCTGTAAGGAGTTAAATATGGACAGAGCAGCGGGGACTAAGATAAGGAGTGAAAAGGGTCAGTAGGCTGTGGCTGTCTGCCAGTCACTAGAGATCCTGGAAGAGAAGTGTCCTGGAGTGATGAAGCCAAAAGCCAAACAGCGGCAGTAGGTCAGGGAGCAAACGAAGGGTGAGCCAGTTAAGTGAAGACTATGGGGTTATGAAGCTGAGGTTAGAGAGAGGGAGTGACTTTGCTGAAGGTCATAGGCTCCTAAGTGGGACAGCCAGGACTTCAGATCAAGTGGCTGATGCATTAAAATGCCATTTGGGGGCTTTTTCACATTAGTCATTTACTTGTTTGGATAAGTATATATTCGTCACCTACTCAAGTCTAGACACCTGGGAGTTAGGCCTCTTAGATATATCATACGAAGCAAGTATGGATGATTATCAAAAATAGTGAAGGGTCTGAGATTTACTCCCAAGCTAACAAGTTTTACAATTTCAGGGAAACTGGAAGAAAATCAGAGACTCAGGGATCAGAGACAGAGGACAGTTGATCACTTAGAGTAATAATAATAACCATCAGAATAACATCATTTTCTGAAGACGATTCCTTGATCCTCAATTCCCATCAGATGACACAAATACGGTCATGTGATGCTTGCACATATAGTAAGTAGGGTGACAGGGGAGGAATACTGCATTTAGGGAACTTGAGTCTTTTATAATGGACAGTAGGTATGACCATTAACTCTATTATACTAGGCAGTAAACAAACCCGCCTTGCACTCTGGAGGGAGATATGGTCTCTAGCTTCAAGGCTGTTTGCTATACACACATCCTTGTGAAAACAGTTCAGCACAAGGAAAGGCAGTAACCCTGCTCGTAAAATATGCCAAAATGTAAGAGGCTCAGAGAAAATTGTCTTCTAACAATGATGTGCTCTAGACTACAGATTTCCTACCCAGTATTTATTTTCCTCCATTTAGTGATAGAAAACTGAATATATACCAGGCTGCAAGGTACCTGATGAAAGACTATGTGATAGCCGGAGCCTTAGCAGCCATATTGTGACATGAAGATTGTAGCTACAAACAGAAAGGGTAGAACAGAGTGACAGAAGGAATCTGGGTCCCTGATAGCAGTTATGGGCTGCTTGTCTCTGGATTTTATGTGAGTGGATAAATCTTCATGTTTTTGTTCCATTATATTGCGCTCTGTTATTTACAACCATAGATTAATAGTTCTTATTAGCTACTGAATGCAATTACTAACTAGAATTATAGTCTTCATTTTCTACTAACTTAACTGCATTAACTGGAGCGTGTCAATCGGCCTCCATGACCATATCTTCTCAGCTAACCAATAGGTACTTCCTAACTGATATTTTTGGCTCTCAGTGCTTAAAATATGTTTTTCTTTTTTTATCTTTCAAAACTCATTTGTTTTGTATCCCATTTTCTTTGCACAGGTGCCCATCTGAAAAGTCACTGGATTTTAAAAAATCAGATAATAGCTTCATTGCTGCCTCCTTTCTCCCAACAGCTGAACATGTGCTCGTAGATGCCTTAACTTAGGGGTATGGTAGGAATTTCAAATGGTTTTCCAGGCATCTTTAGGGTTGACAGGAGAGGAACTTCGCTGGAAATGTGCATTGTGTGTGTTATCTGCAGTCATGCAAATAGTCGGACTGGTGTAACTTCTGTATTGCTGGTGCTAGCACAGAGTCTGGCACGCAGTAGGTCCTCAATGCCTTTTGAATGAACGGACAAGCGCCTTCCTTTAAGACAATAGAAAATTAAGGGCCAGAAGTAGGTGGGGCATAACCTTATTTAATCCTAACTGGTGAACAGCTACTCTACTGCTATGCAGAATGTGGCCCAGAGCTTTTCATATAAAATAATTCTTTGATAATCTACAAGAGAAGAGATCAGAAAGAAAAATGATATTGGAGTTAAAGGGTTTCTGATTATTATTTTTTTTCTTTTTTAAAATAGAAGGTCATTTGTTCATTGGAAACACTGCTGACAGTTTAAATTATGCCCTTGTTTGAATAAATTGATATTGGATAATGAGGTTTCACTGAATGACTCTATATACTTTTTCTCTGGGCTAAATAATTCCAATTCCTCTAACCTTTCCTCATGAATTCTATTTTCTAGGTTCTTAATCACTCTCTCTGTTCTCCCTTGAGATTGAATAAAAATGTTAACCAGCAACAAATATCATAGGATGATTTTTACGTGAACACCAGCCCTATACTCACTTTTAAACACATCATGTCCTTGGTGACTCTGGGGTCAGATTTAGTCTTTTATAATGTACTAGAATACTTTGCTACCTTACTAATGTCTAGAATTGCCTTTAAGTTTATATTACTCTGTGGGTCCATGATGCTAGACTATATTACCAAGTACCTAAAAAATTAATATCAAAGAAATCAAAAAGCAAATAGGCAGATGGGAACTTCTCATTTTCAATCTGGGTATTTCATTTTTTCATTCATGAAACCATCCATTGATTCATTCAACCATAGGTTTTATTTTCTTACCCTGTGAGAGGCTCCGTGCTAAATGCTAGTGTAGAGATAAAAGAGAACCCAGAGGAGCTCACAGGCTCAAAGCCAATACCTACCACAAACCAGCAATAATAATAGAGCATGGTCAGTACAAGGATATAAGGACAGAGTGCTACAGGAACACAGATGTCCCCTCACACAGTTGGGTTCAGATGTCTTAAAGGACAAACAGTTCATCAGGCAAAACGAGAGGGTGGGACAATGGCTGCATATGTAATACCAACATACACTATAAATTAGTTACTACGAATAAAGGATTGAAAGAGATCACTCTCTATGCTCTTATTGTGATGTATGACCATGATTGAAGTAGAGGGCCTTCCCTGAATCAGGGACTATGCCAGGTGTTGGAGACAGAGCAGAGAATAAGGTAACTATGTCAGGGAGCTTAATGTCTAGTGGAGGAGGCAGACCAATGAACTGATGGTTAAAATTAGAGTAACCTATTTTTTCTCAGGACAGTCTGAGTTTTTTCTTGTTGTCCTGGCTTAATTATTAACTATGCCCCCTTCCACTCTCCAGTGTGTCCTGGTTTGATTGATAAAACTGTATAGTCATCCTTGCCATGGGGCCAACTGCCACCCTAGCGGCAATATAGGGTAAAAGGTTTGTGCATGTTTGGAAAGATAGACATACATGTAATGATATGCATTATTATTGTTCACCCATTAAACAAATTTATATACCCTGGAAGAAGAAATATGAACATTTAAGCTCAAAAGGCAAAACATGCTTTGAGAATGAATTGAACTGACAAACATCATATTGTATAAAAATGGCCCCTTTTCCTGCGATTGGGGGAGGGGTTCTTGAGTTGATTATTATCCAATCGGGAGACACCCTAGATGGCAGGGGAGCTGGAGAGAAACCTATTGTTATTTATCTATTATTATCAACTGTAGCTACAAGTTCAGGTGAAGAGAAAAAAGAACAGGCCCGAGAAGGTAGTTAGCATGATTTTTGGAGGACCAGGATTGGAATAAAGGAAGGGAGAAAACCAGCATGTCTACATGCCAGGCCCTGGGCTGAGCCCTTTACTGGTGATGCCTCCTTGACTGCAATAATGCTCCAGGGGTTGAAATGCCTATGGGATACCCATGGTTTTGGAAGGTTTGGTGACTGATCCAAATGCCACCCACATACATTGAAGATGCCTTGGTTAAAGCTCAGTAAAAACTTTTAGTGACTGTGCTAATCTATTTATTCTTCAAGGCATATTTTAGATCTAAAGAAACTGAAATTTTTTGATAGGTGAAGTTGGTTAATGGAGAGGAGATTCCAGATGGAGAGCCTGGAAGGAATCAAGGTGTTATTTTAGCCAGAGGTAGAGGATGTGTACAAAACGTGTACCACAGAATTTTCTATCATGGCCAGAGGTATCCAGACAGAAATACTACACAAACTTTCTAGCAGCACAGCAATTAAGAATGGGGAAAAAAGATAAAGTTAAGCAGAGAAGATTATGTTCTCTGTAAACGAATGACCAGAAAATTCATTATGCTCCCTATATTAGTCAGAGTTCTTGGTTGTAAGCAACAACTGTGCTTTTGGTTAATGTAAACAAATGAAGATGGGATGGCTAAAGAACTGGGTTTATTGAGTGAATGAATGAATGAAGACTGAATATGTAAATGAATTAATAAGTAATAAAAGACATACAAAAAAACCACAAGGAACTCAAGAGTGACACTTGGCATGTCATCTTGCACAAGATTACAAAGCCCCATGGCTCTGTCATGCACCAGAATAACCCTAATGTAGAAACAGCAAATAAAATCATGTTTCCTATCTTCCAGGAGGGTTTATAATAAATTGAATATTGAAAAAATTGACTTTGTTCTCAGATAAAATAGACATTTTATAACTTCCATGTATTTTCCTTATAGTTCTCATCTAATTGGCCTTTTCATAGTGTGATTACATCATCCAATCCTGTTTATCTCTTCCCTGCCTTGGCCAACTTCCTTTGCTTTCACACCCATTGCAGAGGAGTTTTGCTTTTTCCTTTAAAGATTTTATTTTTATACCCTGCTTGTCTGCAATTAATTTACATCTTCTCCCCCAGCTTCAAAGCTTTGCCGAGGCTGTGACTTTACCTCCTCAACAGTGGTCACTGTCTTCTTTGAAGCTGAGTTTTCATTGGAAGAGAGATGCTGTGTCTTTTGGCTCCTGCTCCTCATCCACACTGTCAGGAGATGAGGGCAAACCACAGTTACCCCAAGGATTTTGTGGGATAAACTTGATACTTTCTGGATATAAGGAGCCAGCTTGCTTCCCTGCTAGGACTTGGAACAAGAGAGGAAAATGATTTCAAGTTTAGGCGAAATCTTCAGGGGCTCTGCTCCGTAAGCATCGCTCTGCCGTGGGAATGTTTGGGGCATAAGAGGGCCCATGCACTGCCCCATACGTCACCTGGGGGAGGCAGGCAGCAGGCGACCTTTCATTGCTGACCCCCCATTCCCACAGCATAACCTTCCTACTTCGCTGTGCCTGTCCTGATTGCACTTTGAGTTTACAATACCAGATTTGTTTTTCATCCTGTTCCATGTCCTTGGAGAGAGTTCGCTTTGATGACATGCCAGGACCTCATTGTGAGGGGAACCAGTTGTCAGGCAGGATGAAACCCATGAGGCACCCTGAAGAGAAGGGCGGTGCCTAAGAGGGTGGGATTCCAGGGAAGACTCCGGCCTGCCTTTCCTTGAGACTTCTCAGAATAGCACGTGCAACTCTCCCACTGGAATTACTGAATTTCATGTTTGGAAGGGACCACAGAATCCCTGTAGTTCAGCCCTGTAAGAATGTGAATTCCTTGGGCTATGAAGTTCATGTTGGGCTCCAAGTTACTGGAACCAAAGAGGTGCAATAAAAGAAAAGTAGCTTAGAGTCAGAGTCTTAGCTCTGCCTCTTGATTGGGTCGTTTGGGCGAACACTAACAATACCGGCAAGCATTTATTGAGCCCGTACCACGGGCAAGGCACGAGATGAGTGCTTTATCCTCAATAGTTTATTTGATTTTAATAACCAGTTCAATGTTGTTATTGTTGTTGTTGTTGTTATTACATTTTACAAAATAGAGCACAAACACATGAGTGCAGGCATGGCTCCTGTGCTTACAAAATTAATAAGAAAAAGAATCAAGTCTTAGGGCAAGGTCTTACAGGCTCGTGTGCTGAACAACTACATGATACTGTAGACCTTTCCGCGCCTTGTTTCCTCATCTGAAAATGAGGCCAATTACTCTGCTTATAGATTGATAGGATTAATAAAATTGTGGTGGGATTCTGAAAGTGACTCGCTGGCTCCCCAGGACATAAGTTTCCATCACAGTCGCCAATGGTTTTCCCTTTCCTCCTTTCCATTGCCTGGAAACAACAAGCCTTAAATCTCACCTTGAGAGACACTAGACAAAAAAACATGGCTATTCTCTACAGCCACTAGGGATTGCTTGGTGATTCGGCTCAGTGGCTCCCTGGGGCAGACCTGCCCATCCCAGCCAGCACCATGAGAGCAAAGGCGCAGAGGGAACTGTGCAAGGCTGCCCGGGATCTTGATCCCTCCTTGGCACACACCACATAGCACAAGGTCTGCTGCATTTTGGCCAGATGAGGCTCCCTATTGTTCCCCATTTCACAACGTCTTGATGAAATGTGGTTCCAAAGGGCGCCGGCTGAGACTTACACAACCTCCCCCTCCTTCAGCATTGAGAAACTAAAGCATTCTTCTGACTCCTTTGCAGCCCAGTTGGGGAATCCAATCAACTTCTCAGGCCTTTGGAATTCCGGTGGCAAAAACCTGAACCTGAGGACCACTTCAGCCTTATTTCCCTAGAGAAATGTCATTAGGTCTGCTTTACTCATATAATAAAAGAAATATAATACAAGATATCCCGGCCCCTGGCTGGTTTGGCTC
This sequence comes from Furipterus horrens, assembly GCF_987537825.1. NCBI lineage: Eukaryota > Metazoa > Chordata > Mammalia > Chiroptera > Furipteridae > Furipterus > Furipterus horrens. The sequence goes on from NW_028327177.1 coordinate 8,417,558, forward strand.
AGTGGATTGAGCGTCGGCCTGCGAGCTAAGTGTCGCTGGTTCGATCTTCCAGTCAGGGCACATCAGAGAAGGAAAACTCTGACTCCAAAAAACCTCCGCTGCCTTGCGGCATACCTCTTCAGGGGAAAGGCTAAGGGAGTAAACCCCGACAGAAAATCCGGAGCCGGAGTCCCTAAGGCGGTTTGACGTTGTAGTCAACACCGGCAACTCCTGCGGCGCACCTGAAGCCAAGCTGTATTGACTCCGTCTTTCCCTTGGACCCTTCAGCTGCGAAGAGAGGGGGGGTCTGCTGCATGGGCAACAGCAGACCCTCCATATCACCCTGCCCAGGCTCTGTAGCTTCAGCTTCACTGGAGAGGACACTCCAGCGTCATCGCAAGATGTCGATTCAACACGGGAGGAGACAGATACCGTGTCACTCCCGAGTCGGACTGCACAACCATTCTTGGCGGTGCAGATAGACTCTTAAGAAGCTACACCATCGTCTCTCGAGACGGACGGCTGCCGATACCGATACTCATCGTCACAACGGTCCTCCAGCCTCAGTGCCCAGCTTGACACACGGAAAACTGATGCTCAGCAAGAACCAGTGGCTCACACAAAGTCATGCATGAGGGATTCGCACCAGATTTGTCTGATTACAAAGCTCTTTACATTAATCCACATTGCACTGTTAAACTGGACTGACAGTCCAGGAGACAACATTGAGAAAAAGCATTCATTCATTCATCCACTCATTCACAAGTATTTACTGAGAGTCTATGATGTGCCAGATACAGATGCTCAGATGATGGGGATACAGATGTGAACAAGCATAAGTTTTCTGTCTGACACAGAGCCTGCAATCCAATTAAGCAGAAGATAGATGATGGACAAATGTGTAAGTATACAAATTATCAGGTAATAGCGCCAAAAAAGACAGTAAAGTCAGAGCCAAGGGAGGCTTCTCTGTCAAGGTGACTTCTGCACGGAGCCTTGGATAACGTGGGAAGCTATTCACATGAATACAGGTGAGAAGCGTCCCAGGAAGTGGCGACAAAAAGCCCCAGGTGGGGGCAGGAGTGTGCTCCATGTATTTGAAGAAGAGCGTGGAGGGCCATGTGGCCGGCCCTATGGGGCCACGGTGGGGCCTCGGTGTTTTGTTGTAAGAGAGATGAGCTGGGGATAAAGGGAGGAGCGCTGAGGAATGTGATATTCAGCGAGTCACTCAGTCCCACTGCTCAAAAATGAGGAGAACGGGCTCTAGGGGTCATTCCCAAACCTGGCTGCTCTAGTCTTATAAGCATCCGGTTAGAAGCTGTAACTATCACCTCCAGAGACCCTGATTCAGTAGATCTGGGGGCCCAGCTCCCTGGAGATTCTGATACCCAGACAACTTTGGCAACCGCTTTCCTGGGTCTGCTCTAAAATGTGCTCAATCTACTTCCTCAATTCCTTCTCTTAAGTCTGCAGAGGGAGAAGGGCTGCAAATACAATATGAAGTATTAGCAGGTGTGAAAAGGCTCCTGTTATTGTCATCTGTGGCAGCAATTATGGCATGATCTCATGACTTCCCTCTCGTCCTTGCTTCCTCTGAACGCGAGGAGGAGATTAAATAACCAAAGAACAAATGACTTCATTCCCATGCAGAAGGCTCTTGGATCAGCCCACTCTTTCTCCCTGGACATTCTGAAGCCCTACAAATTGACCTGATCAAACTGGCAGCTCATGTGCTCCCTAAATAATTTGCTTGATATTCTGTAACATCACTCCAATTACTCATTCTTTCAATAAATTTAATCTATTGATTTGGATGCCTTTTCCTATTTCACACATTCTCTCTCTTGTTTAAGAAAAGCCTCAGTCATCTCATAATGAAAGTAAAATAGACTGAAAACGCTCAAGGAATTTTCTTACCCCTCACTCCCCTTTATACCAAACCCAGGCATGATAATAAGCATGAAAAATTGCTATATTTCCAAGTGAATGGATTTTAAATTTGAGAATGGACATAGATAGCGTTGCCTACTGATTCGTGCGCTGTGTTCTAGATTAGGAAACTCTGATGCCCAATGCTTCAGAAGATTAGCTTAGACCATAGATTGCTCTGGCTCTATCTCAGCAAACTTTTACTGTAAAGACCAGAAGCAAGTATTTCAGACTTTTGAGACTATGTGGACTCTGTTGAAACTACTCAGCTCTACCACGGTAGCACAAAAGCAGCCTTTGACAATGTGAAAATAAAACTCTAAATGCAGAAATAGGCAGCAGGCTGGATTTGGCCAGCACGCTATAGTTAGCTAAATCCTGATGTAGTCTAAGTCCTTTGTTTTTTTCTCTTCTTTTTAAGATGATGACATTGAGGTCCAGAGATGCTATTGACTTGGCCTTGTTGTAGCACAGCTGAGAAGGAAACCTGGGTCTCCTGACCCTCAGATCAAAGCTCTTGGGACTACACCAGGCTGCCCTTCCCAGGTGTTCGTGTTGACACTCAGGCCCACACTCTCCATCTTCAAGTGCAGAAATAGGAACGTGTATAGTACAGGTCGGTTAGATGTTGATCTGGGCATGAGACCATCGCCAGGAGCTCTTGTACCTATTGCCCATCCTTCCTCCTTTCTTCCTGCTGGAGGGGCACTTTGCACCCTCACCTCATTTAAGGTGCATTTATATCTTCTGCAACCACAGAAGGTAAAAACTGAGATGCTAAAAGAGTAAAATTTTTGTAACCAGCTATGAAGATGACATCCATGTTGGCCCCAAACACCTACAAATGCAATCCGTCACCCATTTCTTTTAGAAATAACCTGTCCCCTGAGAGGGCTTCCTACTTACTTTCCTCTGAGAATAACACGTACTCAGGTGATGCCATTGATTCCAGCTGAATTTCCCTCTTGGGGGCCTAAAAAGCCATTCATTTTACTTTTTTTTTGAGAAGTGAGATAAAGGCAAGTGGGTTGCTTACCTTGATGAAACAGGAAATTTCAAACTCTGATTTCCTATGAATCCTACAAGCTTGCCTCGCAATGCAATGTTGGGTACATGATTTTCTTCCTGTAGTGTTTTATCATCCTCTTCCTCTCCCTTGCAATATCAAAGGCCTTACCTTTATGCCATATTTTACTCTTTCCTATAGGAATCCCCCATATTGACTTGACTTTTGATTGGATTCTGACGAGTTCTGGAATTCATTGAAAAACTGCTACTTCCTGTTTCTTCATGAAGGCTGAGAAACAATAGTGCTTTCTGCTAGTTGAAGTTCTTTCTTCTACCCTCTGTGATTGACTCCCGGACAGTGATTCCAGAGCAGCCTCTAGCGCCTTTCCCCTAATTATAGAACCACACCCACATCTTACGCTAAACCTCAAACCCCAAAATGGTTTGTTCCTCACTCATTTCAGGAATCAAATGGGAAGAGATGACAATTGTGGACATTTTGTTGAATAATGTCGGAAGAGTATTACGTTTAGTCGTCCCTTTTGTTGTTCTTTGTTTTTAGCATTTCTCCTAGACTATTTTATGTTTATACCAACTGTGTAGATACTGGAATAAAACAAAACAAAACAAAACAAACATAAAAATACACCTCAGCAGCTTTCTGGCATCTTGTTATTGGGCCTCTCTCTTTCTTAAGTTCTAGGAATAAAATGTTCTTCCCTCACTCTTACTAAAAACTAATCCTCTTCAGTGATTTGAAAGAGTTTGAAGGAAAATACAGCCTTGCCCTCTTAAGGGTCAAAACCCATTTGTATCAGCAGAAAATGAGGTTGTAAAAAAAATCCCATAAGACAAAGCAGTTATTAAAAACTGATCTTAAATAGTTCTATGCAAAATAAATTCTACCCAACAAAGTAGTTCAAAGGAGAAAACGATATTGATCTGTGATTTCCAACAGAGGTTTTGAAAACTGAAGTAAGAAATGGAATAATTATTGTAAAAAAAAGAAATCAGAGATGCATTGTATTATTCAGAACCTGGTTTTCCCTAGCCACGCCAGTCCATGAAAGCCTAAACGGAGGCCATGGGTAAAATAACTAAGGTAAAATATATTTTGGTTGTGTATTCCTATCAATGATCTTCAAATAACTTATCCCGATAGGAAAAAGGTTACTTGCAAAGAGTATTACCTTAGAGACCTTGAGTGTGTTGATTTTAACATTTGTGCCAATTTCCGGTCCAGCAGACTGACTGACTGATTTACTAGCCGATTGACTACCATGTGCCACATATTGTACAGAGCACTATCATGATAGTTTCTGTTGTATGGGTCAGCGCGGCTGCTGTTAGCGCTTGACTTTACTGTAGTTAGCTGAAGTTATCTTCCTCCCACGTCATGGTCCCCATCACTTCTCCATTGGTTGTTTATTTCTACGGTCATAGACCATGCTGCTGACAGTAAAGGGTCGGAATATTGTGTTTCCACAGGAGTTACTCTTAGCGTTACACTCAGTGAGTTACTATCTCTTCCTCTTCAGACTCCAGTCTACATCTGTTGAGCACCTGCTATGGGCCTGATGACGTGTCACGTAGCCACTAAGAACGTAAGGTGAATGAAGCATCTTTCTCTGAGCCCTGCGTTATTCTCTTTCTGTTCAGGCTGCATGATAAAAATCAAGGACTTGGAGGTAGCTAACAGAAAAGGGTTATGAAGACCTAAACAGGCAAGAGGACCCAGAGGAGGAATTTCTCTGATAAAAATGGAAGTAAAAAGTGGCAATTTTACACTGTGGTTAAGGACTTCAGATTCTCAGAGAAGAAAAGGACAGACATTTCAACCATAAAGCACCGAGAGGTGCTGGGCAAAGGCCTTAAAGCAAGAGAGGGTGGCAACGCTTGGAAAGGGACCTTCAGCAGGCACAGGGTCGCCACCAGAAGTATGCACTAGGCAGAGGCAGGAGGTGAAGCTGGCAATGGGCAAGAGCCAGACTACGAAGTGCTTTGTGTGCCCCACTGAGGCTCTTAAGCTTCCGCCTTAAGAGAATAGGAGACGTGGGAAAGATGTTACCCACTTCAGTGTTGCAAGGAGATAATGCAAATTTTTCTTAGAGGTACTTTGGTGATAACAGCAAGAATGAGTTGAAGGGTTCAAAACGAACAACAGGTTTGGAAGTTCTTGATAAAGCTCTCACGAGGAGGAATTAAATTGGGGCTGGACTAGAGGAGGTCAAAAGCAAGCAGGGAATGAAGACATGTTTTAAAGAGGTGTAATTGTCCAACTTAAGTTCAAAAAGGCATTGCTGACTGAATTGATTTATTCATTCTTTTGTTCACTCATTCATTCATTTATGTTACAGATATTTTTGACTTGCTATAGGCCTGGCATACATGTGCAGGGCAGTGATCAAAATAAATGCTCAGTTCTCATTTGACTTATAGCCTAGCAGGAATGAGGGAAGATTATAAGCAGCAAATATAAATATAGTTACAGAGTTATTAGAAATAAAATATGTATAAGCTTTGGGGGAGGCTGTTTTTTTTTTTAATGGGGTTGTCAGAAAGATCTTCCTGATAAGGAAGCATTTGAAAAGGTTCCTAAAAGAAGTGAAGGAATGATATAATGCCCTGTAATAGAGTTGGAGCAAGCGTTTTCCAGACAAAGCCAATTATATAATCGTACTCCCTAAAGCAGTGCATGCTGGGACAGTGTCGTAAGGAGCTGGAGGGTGCTGCATTGGCCTCCAGGACCTCTTTCTCTTTGGACCCCAGTCATGAAACCTTTCTCGCTCTCTTTTCTAAAGGTCTGGGATGTTCCAAAGGATTACTTGAACACCCTGGCATCATACAGAGCGTCCTGGTTGTGTTTGCCCTCAGAAATGGCAGGCATGTGAAGGGTGTCGATGCTTCGTTTTTGTTTTCAGTGCTGTTTTTTGCTTTATTCCTTTAAAAAAAAAAATTCTTACAGAGGCTGTTTATTATACAGCAGCAGTCGGCACGCACCAAGCAGAATTGCTTTCCATAATAAACCGATTCATCTTCCGGCATGTCAGAAATTTCTCAAATTGATACTTATAATAAATATGATTAATACCATATTGTATTTCAGTTGTTGCTGTAAAATAATTGGGAACAAACATCGTATTGTGATGTTGACAATGTTGGGTTGGTTGGTGCCAAATGGTGGGAGCAGCCAACTGTATTTCATTAACAGCCACGTTGCTACAATGCTATTAAGTTTTTCATAATCCCTTTACTCAGGGTTGATCGTTCATTCCGTTAGACGAGTTCTCGCAACAACTGCACTGGAAGTAAATCTGCCAGCAACGATCTCAGCAACAGGGGCTCCCACGGAGCCACGAGCCGCCCCGCCTGTGAAACATGCTAGGCAGGCAGTGTGCTGCTGGGCTTGAGGACTGAAGACTAATCAAGGGCCATGAGCAAGGGGGTGGGGCTAACAGAAGTCTAGCTGGCCAGCTTGCATTTGGGGTGACAGTAGGGGGAGGAAGGGGCGTGACTGTACAAAGAAGGGGAGATGCCTCCTGCTTCCTCAGGCCCACCCAACCTCACCTGCATCTCCCTTTGTCATCTTTCCCATTTCTGCCATGTGGTGAATGGCAGCTCTCCAAACACATCAGACTGGTCCTGGGCACCTCACTTTTGCATTTGCAAATGCAGTTTTCACTTCTTCCTCTGTCCTCCCTGCTTCCTCGAAAGCCTGATAAACTCTTGTCCATCCTTCCAAACCTAGTTCAAGTGTCAGTTCTTCCCAATACCTGCCCTCTCCTTCCACAGGGCTATAGTGACGTCACACGCACTTGTCAACAACTACACATCTTATGCTGTATTGCAATTACTTGGTCTCATGGGTGTCTTTCTCTATACATGGAGTTCTCCTTGAAGGCAGCACTTAGCCATAGCACAAGGCAGAAAGTGGCTTGGCTTAGAGGAAGTTTTCAGTAAATAATTGCTAACCTGAATCGGATTGAGGGAGGCTTAGAAACAATATGTGCATAACAGAGTCAGAGTTGTTGGCCACTCCAGTGACATACATAGAATGTTCCTTCTGTACAAAGTGCTAAAGGCATTTCTCATGCATATACCTACCCATGAACATGCATACATGAAGTACAGAGGAGTTAACACATTCCCTAGAATCATGGGTTCTCAGGTTACGACAAACGTGTTAGATAATTTTTCCCAAGTCTGCATCGAATCACTTAGAGAGAGTAATAGTAATAGAAATTCCTGGGCCCATCCTTGACCTCACTGCATTATTCATGTATCTATTCAACACTCATATACCAAACACCCATTATGTCTCAGGATACTGGGATGAGCACCGAGGATAGAATATCGAGCAACGCTAACATAGGCCCTGCATTCATACAGCTTACAGCCGCTGTGCGGAGGGGTGGACTGCAGATATTATTCCTTCCTACTGTACCTCTCAGAAAATGTACACATTATTTAGTTCAAGCTCCTATCACTTTCCTCCCATTCATGCCAAAACATATTACCACACCAAGGCTATTACTATCACGTCCTGTTTTTATGAATCTCCACTAGTCTTCTCCTTCCTGCAGCTGTCCTTCCTCTGTGCTAAGATTCATGCTGCCACCTGTAAGCTGACACTTCCATGCCAGAGTTTCATTCCATTAGTTTCTAGGGAGCACTAGCTTGTGTCCATAGTGTCTGTGTTGGATGGTAGAAGACACGTACCTGTACCCCATTTTCTCCGTGATGTTCAGAGAGATTGGGTGACTTCCCAAGTTCACCCAAGTGGTGAGGGGCAGAACTAGAATTTACATCCAAGTAGCAGCAGTCCCCATCCAACCACATCTTCCTCTCCCCAAAGAGCTTTGCTAGAATAAGCAACATTAAACCGATAATGCCTTTTCCATGGTATCTGGAGCTTCTGATGTATTTGTTAAATGGTTTCCGATGCATTTGTTAAACTTTAAACTGTGTATCATTTTAAACTTTGTTATTTTTATTTTCAGAAGTGGAAACAGCTGGTTTGACTAAACCCTTGGGCCCTTCGGGCTTTCGGATGACTGTCTCCACCAAGTGTAGTTCTTCTCTCTTGAGTAAGTGTTAAAAGGTTGAGTTATGTGCCTCCTAAGGCTGTCACCCAGGAGGGCAAATCTGGCTTCTCAGCTCAGTTGTTCTCTTACCAAGTGATTGCATGAAGATGCTCCCCCCGATGCAGTTCTGTCTCCACAGACTCCTCTGGGGGAGTGGCCTGGCTGGATGTGGTGTCTCTAGCTGGCCAGCTTTCATAAGCTCTGCATGTGGGGTGGCATCCCTTGTGATTGGCTGGGATGATCCTGCACATTCTATTTCAAAGGCTCTGGCCCACAGTCATCCAGGATGTGCTCCCCCACTTCTGGGTCTGCTGTGGTCTCCTCCAGAACCACTGGGATGCGCAGCGCACTCTTGGATCCAGCCCGGTGAGAGATCCTGAGGAAACCCTGGGGCTCGAGCCTGAGTCCTCTCCGCTGCTGCTCACTCATTTGGAAAATGCCCAGTTGCTACCTCTGCTGCCAAAAATCTCCTCCCAGTATGTTCTGTGAGCATTCAGTCTTGTCAAGGCTTGTTTAATGGGGGGGGTCTTGTTTTCAGCCCGGCTCCCATCTCTATCTCAGGGGCTACATGGTTTACTTGTCATTTAGAGAGAATATAACTTATGGAGGAAAAGCCAACTGCACTGTCAGGTCTTGTTTGTATATCATAATTATAGTTTTTTATTTATTAAATGAGTCCATGACTATTTTTGAGTGCTTTCTGCCTGTTCATATGTCGTTTTTTTTTTTCCATATCACTCTCAGACAGTTGATTTCTATATTAATCAGTACCCTCTTTATGAATAATGCTTAAAACCTACTGAAACTGATTTAGGCAAAATGGGTTGTTTATGAAAAGAATCCTGGTGAAATCGCACATAACCAGAGGTTTAGCCAGATGACCTGGCCTTGGTCTAATGGACTTGAGATTGAGCTGATCATCTCTTGTCTCTGTTTCTCTCTGGGGGTCAACGTTCTCCCCTTCTACACTAGGTTGGATTTCAACGGGATGGGAAATGGGATTGCCGGCAAGTGCTGAGCTTCATAGGCACACATTCTCCCACCTTAGAAAGTCGACAAGTGTTTTCTGCATTCTGGTTTCAGTCATTCCTGGGAAGGTCTCCAATTGGTGAGTCTGGGGTCAGAGACTCACCCCCAGCGCAACCCGCTGCGGTCACAGAAGGAGGCAGGATGCTGGTGAAGTGACAGAGGCAAACATTTCATCATTTCATCTTGATTAAGAGAGAAAGGGTTGGCGTTACTTGGATCAAGCTCATTAGACATAGAATATTGTAGAAATAACGTGGAAGAGAATGATCTAACTAAACCTCATTTTGTGCTGAGTGCCAGGGTCATTGTTTCATTCAATAAGTACATTTAGGGGCCTTGATTCAAGCCAGCGCTGCTCTGAGCAAGGAAAATACAGCGGTGACTGAGATAAAGTCCCGCTATCATGGAGCTTACATTAAGTAGGTAAGATAAAAATATGTAAACAAATAAAGAAAGAAGAACTGTATACATGGTGATAAACACTAAAGAGAAGACTGAGATAAATCGTATCAAGAAAAGGCTGAGTGAGTGGTGGCTAGGGTGGTAGAAAAAACCTCTATAAAGCAGTGACATTGAGCTGAGACAGGAATAATTTGATGGAAAGAGCATTTCAGGCAAGGGGAAATAGCCAATGCAAAGGCTCCGAGCCTGGCGTGTTCAAGGAATGGAAAGACCACAGCGGCTCATGTAGTGGAGGGGCAGCACTGTATGCCACCAGATTTAGGGACTCCAAGAGTGTGATCTCTCGGCTCCTTCTCAGCTGTCTCTATCCAGGGCTGAGACACGAATTGCTATGAAAAGCTTCCCTGACTCTCCTTTTGTGCTTCAGAGAAATTTTGATGAGAATCTTCCATCCCAGATATGTTTTCCATAGGCCCCACTTCATCTTGCATACTTCCAATGACAGAAAACTCACTACCATTTCATTTTCAGACAGGTCTAGCTGTTAGAAAATCCTTTCCTCGGTTAAAAATGCAAATCCTATTTTACCTTCTCATATTACCTGCACATTGGAGCTCAGGCTGCTTTTCTTAACAGGTAGGATAAAGCTAGTCCCTCTCTGCCTAACTGTTTATCAAATATTTGAAGTCAGTGAATGCAGCTTCTTCGGCTCTCCCCTTCATGAGAAGCACCCCCAGATTCCTTTGTTATTTCTCAGGGGGAAGCTGTTAAGACCCTGGCCACCGTGGACAACCCCTCTTTTTACAGGTGTTGCCTGAAGATAATAGACCGACCACTGCCAAACGTCTTGGGAGAAATTCCTGCCTTGTTTTGTACTGAAGAGCTTTACTAAGATGGCCTAAGAACAGAATGTGTTGGTAGTATTGACGTCCTCTTGTCCTACATACACCATGTACCTCCGTAACATAACATCTAATCCTTGAGGGTTGGAGTTTGACATCAGGAAACTCTCTCTGGCATCTGAGTTTGGGAAACCAGCCCAAATATTCTACAGCTGTGATGCGTGCGCTACCGTCCCATGTAATCAGCATCGTTGGAACACAGGGCTTCTCAGTTATGTGGACTCCAAGTCTCCAGCCCTAAACTAGCCAGGATGAGAGGTTCTTGACAAGCAGACAAGCTGGCAGGAAGAGTTTAGGATATATATTTTCATATATACTCACATATACCTATTCTAATAGAACAGATATATGTACATATATAATATATGTATGTGTTCATATTTCTATGGTTCAGTGTGGGTTCAGCTACTTCAATATATTATATAGAGGTCTAAACAACTACATAATTAAAATTACAACCCTGACAGTTTTCAGGGGCCACACTAGTCAAGAGGGCATCAACTATCTTTAAGAGCAGATTTCACGAAGTGGGGAGGTAAACTGATTTCTATAAAAAATGGATTGCAATTGCAGGGAATGAAATAAAAAGAGATGTTGGATTTCTAGTGCAAGCCCAACTATCTGAGTCAACAGCGTTTGTTTCTGTTGCCTGACTTTCTTCTGTGACTTGAGTCTGGGTGAGGCTGGAGGACAGGGAGCAGGGATGGTTATTAACTGAGCTAGCGTTGCTGCCTTCCCACGCAGGATCTCGCTTCATCTCATGGTTGTCCTTGAAGGAAACATTACTGCTCCCATTTTTCAGATGAGGAACGCGCAGCTCGAAGGGCCCCAGCATTGACCATGTCTGGACAGAGTCTGCATCCCATGACTGGCCGGCAGGATCTGTAAAGCCTTCCATTTGCCAGTCTATAGAATCCTCTGCCAAGTCCTGCTTCCTCAGCTCCAAGGAGCAGAGGTTATTAGAGAGGGGCTGGAGTGACTTCATTTCCAATTTCTAATTTTTCTTTTCCTTTGTCTCTTTCCTCCGTTTCACCTTTCACAATAATTTCTCCAACCGCATTTCCGTTTCAAATTTCCTCTTGGCCTATGTACCATTTCCTCTTTTATGACTTAACAAATAGCTCTCATCCTAATTGGTGAATTGGAAGAAATAAGTTACTCCCCGAGAATAATTAACTCTTTGTTAATTGTATTTTTGGAGAGAAATAGAAAGCTTTTTTAAAGCCTACCCAGGAATTGCAATACAACACTTAATTTATCAGGACAAAATGGCTTTGGTTTAGTGGGTATTTTAAGAATGATGCCAAATGTGGCAAAGAGATCTCAATTTCTTAATATTAAAATAATGTAATATTAAAAACCTCTCTCAGGAATCAATGCAGGAGATGTTTTTAAAATATAATCCCGGAGATTTCTGAGTTTCCACATATTTTATTGTATTTAAGTATTAATCAGTTACCATCACTTCAGCATTGTGCTTGATAATATATTTTTAAAAGTTCTAGTAAGTAGATATATCTTCAATGACAAAGTACATTTTACTAACTTCCCATTCCTTTCATGTGCCATCTACACTAACTGGTAAACTCATTCATTGACTTGCATAATTAATATCTTTTAGACAACTATTATAGGCCAGGCATGTGCTAAATACCAGAGACAGGGTAATAATGTGAGAGATGTATTCCCGCTCTCATGGAGTTTACCGTCTCTAGGGAAAGAGGCCATACACAAGTATAATGATAACTAATAATAATAAACAAACTATCACCAAGCATGACCGATATGATATGTGCAGGAAATACATACAGAGAGTAATGGGGCAGGGTTCATGCCACTCTCGGTAGGAAGGTCAGGGTTAGGAAGCGGCTTTAAGATTGAGACCTTCAGAATAAAAAGTGTTCAGTCAGAGAGGAGAGGTGTAAGCAAAGAACACCCATCCCCCTTGAAAATGAACATGAGCCCTTACCTAGCAGGGCACTCAGAGATCATCACTGAATTTTGACAAACCATGCAGTCTGCCAGCTGCACAGTAGAGAGTAGAGAGTTTAGAGGACCTGCTTCCTGACTGAGCATTTGGTCTCTTTTCACTAGTCTGTTTCCTGTTTTCCTCTTTTTTTTTTTTTTTTTGGTCTCTCCCTCCCTCCCTGCTGTCATCTCCAGGGTCCAGCTAGATTTCCCTTTTCTCCACCCTGGACAACATCCTTCGAGTAAACAATCGGGACAAGACAGCCTTAGACACATTGATAGGGTGTGTTGGAGAATCTCAGAAGCACACGACAACTCAGGCCCAGGGAACCTCCGCCGGGCAGGCTGTCCCTTGTTTCTGAATGAGAAGGCAGGTCAGCCCTTCAGCTGGCGTGTGCCTGGGTCTCTAATAATGGAGTGTTATCTAACTGGTGATTCCGTTACATCAGTGGACACTGGAGCACAAGGCACAGAAACAGAGCCACATGTCAGCAGCTCAGTGTGAGTGAGGGTTCAGAGCCATCACTCCGTGGGCTTTGCAGGAATATTTAGAACACATTCGAATGACTGAGGCACATGTCCTTGTGTAGGTCAGCTTCATGTAAGCCATCTGGCATGTGTGTTCTGGTCTGAAATTATAACAGTCCCACCTCCAGCAATTTGTATTTCTTAGAAAGCGGAAGAGAGCGAGGATAAAGGACCATGTGACAATTTCTTTGTCACTTACGTATAAAATAAAAATTAAAAGTCCAGGACTGTTATTACATTGGGGTTTTAAAAATACACACAAGTGAAGGAAGTTTGCCAAAACATGAACTGGAGATTTGTTTCATTTTCTTACTATTCTCGTGACTATTGTGCACTGAGAGAGCATCACAGAAGTCACAGTTCTTTTAATTAAAGTAATTCCAGAGTCAGAGGATATTATCTGCTACATGAAAAGTTTGACACCCTCAGTTCCCACTTTAATCACCTAAAAACAATCAAGTCAGATGGTTCCTCTCTGCTTCTTTCTAAATCCTTTTGGGAAACATCACAGAGCAGAAGGCAAAGAAATGCAACCAAATGTAGGGCTTGCCTGAAGAATTTCCGGAGGCTCTCATAGAAGCTTCCAGTTCATCTGTGTTTGTTGGGAGCAGCTGCCAGATGGGAATTTCACTTCATAAATGTCACAAGTGGAAGAAAGGGCAGGATCTTGCCTATGACAGTCCATGTTGTAAGAGAAAAGAGTGGAGAAAATGACAACAGGAATTTCTGTTGCTGTAAAGTGGTGAACATCACTTCCTGCGGTGACCCCTACTGACCAGGAGACCACACTGACTGGCCAGTGATCCAGGTGGTGGCTGCTGAGAGGACACTACCCTTCCCGAAGTCATCAGTTAGATTATCTGCATTTAGGTTCCATGCGAAGGATGTCCCTGGGAATTCCGTCTTGCTTTTTCGCCAGCTCCCAAAGGTCTTGGTTTGAACTGGCTAAAAAGGGGGGAAATGGATGTGTCCTGCCCTTCCTGGAGTCCATGGCTTTCAAATGCTGTTTCTCATTACAATCCTATTTCCAGTTCTCCCAGGTTCCTGTATGTGATGCAGAGAAGAGAGAGCTGCCTGGTTTAGGTTGGGCAGAGATTCAGGGTTCTGCTTGGTTTCTTCCCCCTCGGGGGTCTCTGAGGTACCTCTGGGTGTCTTGAAATCTAGTTTGAAACTTTAGGGAGGTGCTGGCTCTCTGCTTTGGCCCCTTTGCCAGTTCAAAGCAACGAATACTTGTTGAGCATTGTCTACCTGCAAAACACTGACTGAAGGTCTTGAGGGCGTGCAGATGTGACCAATAACATGAGCCTGCTCTTCGTCCTCTCCCGTGGTCCCCTGATGCACTATGAACTTAGTAATACTCATCCTCTTCTCCTCCATATCAGCTCCACTGTGTGCCCCATCACGAGTTCCTTTCTGTCCACATGTGTGTCTGTGTGTGTGGTACAAGTGTCCTCACGACCTGAACCCTGTTCCTGGGCATCTGTCCTCACTCCACGCTCAGGCCAGCAGGCTCCCTGTCTCTGCTGCTCTCTGATCTTGGTCCTGCCCTTAGGATCCCCTCTCCCATGTCCTCTCTCATTGCTCCCTTGGACTTTGCAGGCTTTGCTTCCTCATCCTTCTCTTTCAGGACTTGGATACCAATTCTCCTTTGCATTTTTCCCAAAGATCAACGCTGACTGTTTCCTGTTCATTTCTGGCCCACAGGACTTCAGCATAAAGTTGGATCAATGGCTTGGCCTTTACAGAGTAATCTGTATGCCCAATAGGTGACATGACAAGCAAAAGTCATGGCCACATTCCTGTGACGGCACCAACCCATTGAGTGTGTGTGTGTGTGTGTGTGTGTGTGTGTGTGTGTCAACTGTTCCTCAGTTAATTGTACACATCCTTAGCACACTTTCCTTTTGCTTCTGAGATGAAAGGTAACTGTAGGATTAATATGAGAGCATTTCAGAATTTGTCCCTGGGTCCACATTAGACAGCTTGCTCACCATAGGTATGATCATTACACCTCCCTGGGAAAGGCTGAAACTAATGGCTGGCAAGTCCTACCCTTCCCACTTTGAGAAGTCTAGCGCATGCCAGTCTCCTGACTCTGACATGGTCTGACCCCCACCTACCTCCGTATTGTCCTCGTATTACACTCTCCCATTCACAGTCCCTACGGTCCAGTCACCTTGTCATCTGTTCTTCCTGAAGTGTCTTCTCTTCTTCTATCCAGAATGCTCCTTTGACAACCAGTCTCTTGTCTGTCATACAACTTCAATTCAAACGTCACCTCTTCAGAATGTTTTTTTTTTCAAATCACACCATTGATAGTAGACAGCTCCATCCAAGTTTTTTGTAATCATAAAAAATTTGTATGTACATATATATACACACATACATAAACAAATGTGTGTTGAATAGAAAACTTGGAAAGTATAAATTGGTAGAGGAAAGAGGTCTCTAATTCTTCCATGCAGATAGATAACACTGATACTGTTTGGGTATATATTCTTCCTTCTACGAATATTGCTATACAGAATGGATTTCCTAATTCAAAGATATTATGTCTATTTTTTTCACTTAATTTTTAATCATGGCTCCTTTGTACTTATGAATAACTTCTTTGTACTTATAATTTTAATAGAGTGTAATGTGCTGCCTTATGGAGCTATTGTTTGCTTACTATTCTTCTCGTTTGACATTTACATTTTTTCACATTAAAAATAAATAAATATATAGCATCATAAGAAACAGATTTGCATATAACAGAAAGTTAGTTAAAATAAAGGCAGAGACTGTGTCTCGTGCTGTTATTTGAACAGGATTGACAATTTTCTAGATGACCTGTTGTAGATGTAAAGTATGCAGTCCTGAGAAAGCTCTTTGAGCTGAGGGATGTGTGTATGCATGTATGTGATTGTGTGTGTGTGTGTCTGCATAGTAATAGTAGTACCTTAATAACTTGGAACCAGAAATCTTAGCTCTGGCCACAGAATCTGATAATCTGGAAGATCAACTTACTTACATATGCAACTATGCTGAAAGTAATGACATTTTAATGTAATTAGAACAAACAGGTAAGTTTACTGACAAGATTCCAACGGCTGAGTCCAACAAAATATTCATATCTTACTAGAAAGGAGAAAGACATGTTTTCCATCCTAGTGACAGCGCACACGTGCACAGCCACATGTATATACACTCACCCCCACACAGAGCAAAGCCTTCACAAGAAGAGACATATGCATCATATTTCAATTTATGGATGCTACTTAATTGAAATACAATTACAGCATAATGATTGGGAGAATGGACTCTGGAGTCAGACTGTCTGATTCAAATGTTGGCTCCACCCTTGCGAACTCTGTAAATTTTGGCTGATTCTTTGACTGCTTTGCCTCCCAGTTGCCTCATCTATAAAATGAGACTTAATGTTACATAGGTCCTAGTTAATTCTTTGATGTAGATATAATGAGATAATACATGTAAAGCCCTGGCTCCTGGGAACTCCTCCATTGATGGCAGCTATAATTGTTTTATTAGACTCACTTCCTCCATTATTTGTGGAAGATCCAGTTTTCACTTTAGAACGTGCTTTGATTTTTGTAAGGCAAAATCTTCCTAGAATTATTCCAAGTAGCTTCTACTAGGGAGAGGCAGCTGATCTGACATTGTCCTCTTTGGTCATTAATTCATTCATCAACCCACTATTGGACACTTTCTCTGTTCCTGGCACTGTGCTAGGTGCACAGGTTCAGAGACCATACAGACATGGTTTCTGGTGTCATGGGAGTTTCATCCCCTCAAACATTAAAAAAATCCCAGTACATAGCAGTATATATGTTTCCTGGAGTCACACCAGGTTCCTTTTAAAAGCCTGGATAAACTTGTGCAAAAAGAATTCTTTGTGTTCCTAGAGCAAACATGAGGGTCAATGAAATTAAAAAATATATATATTTGCTAAAAAAGAACATAAAAGAATCGAAGGTAGAGAGTACAAGCAGTGACCAGTTAGCTATCTTTTCACAGAGCAGGGTGCTGTATTGCAGGAAACCATCCCGAGCCCCAGTCCTGGAGTCAGCCTTTCATCCAGTTCTTGGCTTCCGAGGTACCAGCTTGCTTCTCGGAAGTCACTGAGCCCTGGCTACCTCTCAGCCTCTAGCCTCTGGGAAGCCAACCATTGACTCTCTGTGCCCTGTCTCCAGCTTCATACAAGACTTTCCCTCCCATGAATACAAAAGCTTTTCCTAACTTATTTTCCCCAGGATGGGTTTTCTACTCTCAGGGAGCAAGGCTGGCGAATGTCCTCTGAGTCCCGACGATCACCTGCATCCACTCTGAGACCAACCACTATAACAGACTGCTTCATACCAGCAGGGATGTCTCCAATCCATCTGAAAGGCTCAAGGCAGTGCTGCCCAAGAGATACATAATGTGAGCCACACACGACCTTTCAATTTTCTAGTCACTACATTAAGAACGTAAAAACTCAGGTAAAACTTCATTTCAATAACATCTTTTACTTAAATTAGCATGTTAAATTTTTTTTATCATTTCAATCGGTAGTCAAACATAAATTATTAATGAGATATTTTACACTATACTTTACACTTAGCCTGAAATCCAGTTTGTGCATTACACGCATAGCACATCTCAATTCAGACTAGCCACATGTGACCACTGGCTCCCATGTTGAATGGCACACACCCAGGAGATCCAAAGACCTTCATGCTCAGCAATGCTCACCCACACACTGCAAGACTTCTCCCACCCACCATTACGGGAGGGTCATTCTCTCGTAACCTCTTACTTCCTTTCTCCCAGGAGCCCATCCAGCTCCTTGTCCAAGTATTGTATCCAGTTGATGTTTCCCACAATGCTCTCGGGAAACTTCCATCCATATAACTCTGCCCCAGCCTCCAACTCTATTGTCAGTTGGTGTTTTACTTTTCTGTAGCAAACGCCTCAATACATCACCTTCAGCAAACACCATTACCAATTGTAGTGTACATAGTTCTAGGCTAAATATAGATGATCATAAGTGAGATTTGGACATTTTCCATCTCTTTTTGACTTGACCATGACTGTAAATACAACAAACTATTCTCGTGTCTTCTGGTGGCTTTGTACTAAGCACAATTTTTGCGCAGTTAGAAAATTGATTTGAAAAATGAAGAAACACACAGGGTTGTTGTGTTATTTGGCTGAACTGATTGTTTACGTCCCAATAACCAAGCCGCTCCTGTGAGCAGATAAAAATGAACACTATCAAGAGGATCCCCTGGGACCTGAGTTCTGCCATACACTACAGAGCTAGAGCTCCTTTTCCTTCTCTCTCGTCTTGTTTTTCTATGAGAAAAAATGCAGCGGTCAAATAAGATTGCAGGCCAGCATGTGAAAAGCAGTTTGTTCACATTCTCATTCAGGCTTTATCTCTTCTGAGAAATCTCCCTTTACTGACCCAGTTGGGGGGCTGCAGGTGGGCAGGTGCCCCCAATCTATGTGATGACAGATTTCATGTATATTATAATGACCAAAAGTGTGAACTCTGGAGCAGGACTCCTGGGTTCAAGTCCTGGCTCTTCCATTTTATTAGCTGTGTGGCCTCAGACTGGCTGTTTCACTTCTCCATGCCTCAGTTTCCCCACTCATCATGCCTATCCTTAGAGTCATGAGCATTAAATGAGTAACATACAAAAACATCTATGCTCGTTATTATTGGCAAGTATGAAGTGTTGGTTTAATTAGTTAATTACTTCATAATTGTTTTTTGGAATTTGTTCTCTCAATGACCACAGTCATCTTCAACTAGAACCAGCCCAAACATGAACGGTTTCCAAACAAAACAAGTTTCCCCACTGCCTTTCCTAGTTCTAACAACGTGGTCACGGTTCTCCCTTTTAAGCCCGCTCAGAACTTTGGAGTTGTCTTTGGTCCCTCTCAGAGTTGTCTTTGGTCCCTCTCAGAGTGTCCTGCTTTCAGCTCGTCATTATGCCCAGAGATGTTTGGCTTTCCTAATTGCTCTAGGAGATGTCAACAGGAAGATTCCAGGCTTTAGATTCCAGGGAGCTATCCGAGCTCTGAAATTTATGAGCTGAGTGGTCTGGAGTAATTTTTCAGCCTGGGATCTCCAATCTCCTCTGAAACGCTGGTTATCTTACTACCTATTTCATATTTTAATTGTATTGAACCCCCCAAACATGGGGGAGATGTTTGTTAAACACGTGTACCACACACAGAATGGAAATTGCTCTATGGGAGTCTCAAGCTCAGTGGGTTTGGGGCTGGGAGTAAATCACATTGAAGCACGTTTTGTTTCTTCTCATCAGAATCTTAGAATCTCAGTACTTAAAACGACCTTAAAAGTTCTCTATTGGGTTGGCCCAAAAGGTCATATGGTTTTTTTCCGTAAAATAAAAGACACATTTTTCCTTTTCACCAATAACTATATTGACTTGGAGATTCTGAGTATGCCGGCTCTCTCCTGTGTGGTATAACATTGCTTGTTCTCAATTAATGTCTCAATTTGATCGCTATCAACTTCAACGGGTCTACCTGACCACAGAGCATCATCCAGCGAGAAATCTCCATCACAAAAGTTCACAAACCACTTTTGACATGTTTGATCAGTCATAGCACCTTCTCCATACACTGCACAAATCTTTTTTTGTGTATTTAAGTTGCGTTTTTACCTTTCTGGAAGTAATAAAGCATAATATGCCAAAAAATGTTACATATTTTCTTTCATCTTCAATATTAAAATGACTACCCAAAAATTCACCAATTTTGATACTTTTTTAAAAAACAGACACTGTTACGACAACTGTCACAATACAATCTAACAACATTGTTTTGAATAAAGTTAAAGACAACTAAGCGCTAGTAGATCCATCTTATGGAAAAAACTAAACAAACATTTTGGCCAACCTAATATTGCACTTTCCTTATCCAATTCTTTTACTTTTTTTTCCTGAAAATCCCCCAATAATTGATTTGTTCAGTCCCTGTCTAGAACTTTCCAGTTTGCTCATCATTGTCAAGTTCTTTCCCTACACGGTAACTCATCAATGAATTCACCTGCATTTCTTCAGTTGTCTTTGAATAGGACAATCGCCACACTACAGGCCCCCAGCTGTCAACCTAAAGCACCTTAAAGCCAGGGCCATGTGTGAAGAGAACATCAGCCACCCTGAGAAATGTCAGCCACGAGGCAGTACTCAGTCTGAGTATGATCATCAGTAAGTCCCAACTGAGTGAAGGTTGAGCTGAGTGAATGGAGGTGAAATGGCTGATATATTTGACTACAGGCTTTTTGGTACCTGATAATAGCATAACATTTGTTCTTCAAAATTTATGAGACTATTTTAAGAAATGTAGCCAAGCTGAATGAGTTTCAGAAACTTTATGAATAATTTCTACTGCCTGGAAAACATTAAAATACAAATTTTTTTTTACCCAAATCTGATTAAAATGTCAAATATTTTTCTGCTTTTTCTAGTTAATTATCAAGGTGTGTGTGTGTGTGTGTGTGTGTGTGTGTGTGTGTGTGTACACACACATGCACGGGCATCTTGATAATCAACTATAACAGGAGAGGACATTCTGGAAAAGTGTTGAACAGCTCAGTGAGAGTTGGTGATACTTGTTTTCTGAGAGCTCCAGCGTGTGTTGAAGTAGCTTGTTAAATTCTGGTGGCAAATTCAAAACTTTCTACCTAAGACTTGTCCTGGGGCGGGTGAGTCTTGACGTGGCTGATTCTCCTATGGCATCCCTAGTATTCTGAGTATCTCAGTCCCGTGATCTGATGCTGTCAGGGTCCCGAGAACTCACCAAACCTTACCTTCTGAGAAAGTCGGAAACACCTGCTACTTCAGCCAGGTGTCAATGTTTCATTTCACAGGTATCCTGGCTTTCAAGCAGCAGAAGGAGAGCTGGTGGGGTGCCACGGCAGGCGTGGTTTTGTTTCGTCCCTTTCTGGACTTCTAGGATGCCCCTTAAGTCCTCTGGCACCGGCTGCCAAGGGAGCCTCTCACGGTCCCATGGAAACCTTCATCTCCTGGCTTGTTTCCTGGGACCCTAACCACACTTTGCTTTGGGTTAGCCTCACATGATGACCTCAGTGAGGAGTGGCTCTGCTCTCTCTCGTGTTGGGGGTGCGCAGAGGGGTGAGGGCGGAATTAGAAGGGGTGATGATGGAAAACCATAAAGAGCGGAAAGGCTCCGGAAGAGGGTGACTTTATTGGAGCTCCTGGCAGACATCACAACAGGTGCCTAATTCCACGTTACATCTTTCAGTTCCTTTGCATCCCTGACAGGTAAGCATTAACACCTCCCTTTTTGAAATAAAAGAAATAAGCTGCAAGAACCTACATGACTTGCCTAAGTGGCAGCCTTGCGATCGGGAAGCAGGTCTGAGGAACACTGTGGCCTGGCTTTCCTGCCCGGGATGCGGAACTCTGTCACTCACCTCCCCTTCCTCTGCAAAGCTAATGACCGCCCAGAGGCCTGTGCCAGCGCCCTCCAGCTGGGCACCCCACCCCCAACACACAGAGACCCGAAACTTGGCATCGAGGAGAGAGAAGGACTGTACTTCCCTTTCCCACTAAACCCCCACTGGCCAAGGGGCATTTCACACTTTGGTCTCAAGATCTCCTGGAAAGTGGGGAAACAGGCAGCAGCCTCAGAATTAAATGGGTGCTAGATTGGCTCAATATAATGCCCTTCACCTAGAAGGTTTACCAATCACCTTTGTCATAAATTACTGCTTTGAGATCATGAATAGACGAATGATAGCAGCATGATATGCTGGAGACAGTCTCCATTTTCCCATCTATTAAATAAAGATATTGATGCCTTCATCAGGAATATGGTAAGGCCTAAATGAAATACATATATTGCACATAGGAGGAGTCCCATAAATGGTATGCATTATTTTTAATAAAATGATAGTAAAAAAGGTCTGTTTACTATGTACTAGACATCATTCTCAGTACTTTATAGATATCAACTCATTTAATTCTCTCAACAACACCAGGAGGAAGATGCTATGATTATTACCAGCAATTCATAGTTGTGGAAACAACACAGATGCTAATGAATAAAGAGTTATAAATAGTAATAATCTGTTATTATTAATTACATATATGATTGATTTTCAACAATGGCATCTCAGGCATGGTAAGTACCTTCTCGTAGACTCACATGACCCTTACTTAATCCCATAATATCTATGAGACAGAAAGTGGGCAAGTCCCACCCACCACCTCATGTAGGAAGCACTTCTTGGCAATTGTTCATTTGAATCTTACAAGAGATCTTTCCCATTATAGGACATCTCCAAATACTAGAAAGTTTCTTCTTCTGTCTAAATGAAGTCTGTCTCCTTTTTACTTCTTCCCAGCACTCCTAGCTGTGCCCTCTAGAACTACATTACTTCGGCTTAATTCCTTTTCCACTTGAAGGCACTCTGTTTTATTTTATTTTTATTTATTTATTTTTAGAGAGTCAGTAAGGGAGGGAGAAAGAGAGGGAGAGAAACATCAATATGAGAAATAGTGATCAGTTGCCTCTCACAGGCGACCCAACCGGGACTGAATCCAAAAACCAGGCATGTGCCCTGACCAGGAATCGAACTGGCAAGCTTATGCTTTTGTAATGACTCCCAACCACACCATCAAGGACACTTGAAGACATCTTAAGTATTTTTTTTAAAGACTGTGATTCCATCTCCCTGAGCCTCTTTACTCCAGGCCAAATGTCCCCAGTTCCTTCAGCTATTTCTCATGCTGTGGGGTCACCGGGCTACCCAACACTCCAGTTACACATGTCCCCCTCCATCTGAAATAAACAGGACTGGGAGTGACACTCTGGATGTGCAGTGTGAGCTGAGGGGAGGGCGGGGGCATGGCATTTGCCAGCTGACACAGGGGACAAGACTGAACCTTTCTGAGTCGACATTTTCTAGGTTTTATATCAGGACTATTAGTTGGTTTGTCACGCTGTAATGTCAGATAATCAATTGTATGAGGACCATAATAGTAGTTCATACATACATTTATTTATTCTACAATAGCAGAATAAAGACTATGCTGTAAGTAGTCTAATAAAACAAAACTATATGTCATTGAGAATACAGACCGACAAGATAGAATCTTTAACCTCACGGGATATAAATTCCCATATATTTAAGGTAGAATAGTTTGTATTATATCAAGTGTCATTACCATGTAATTGTCATCCTATTCTTGTCATTTTTGCTATGATATATTCTACAAGTATGCAATTCACCTTTTGAAACTGGATGCCAAATTCTGTTTTTCCCATTATACAGAACCTGGGCTCTGTGAATAGACCACCCAACTTGTATCTGTAAGATTTGGGACAAGTTCCTTTACCACATCTATAAAGTAGGGATAATAATAGTACATTTCACTAAGATTATAGTGAATATCTAATAGGAAAATATATGCAAAGCGTTTGATCAGCTCCTACACAGTAAGCATACAGTAGTTCAAACATTAGTCACTATTGTGATTATCATTACTGTCAATGTCAGAATTATGATCCTGGCCAATTATTTCAGTCTGTCGATCCCTTTTATCTTTGATTTCTAAATTCAATTACCAAACATTTACAGAGCAACTCTGAGGAATTCTGTTCTTCTCCTGATAGGACAACTGCTTTGTTCCTGATCTCAGTAAACTCAGAGTCTAATGGATAAGGTGCAAATATAAATAACATCCTCTAACACTGCATTACAAGCAAAATAACATAGCACCTGTGCAGAAAGGGCAAGGACAAGAATCAAGGAAAGGTTCCCTAACTCGCAGGATGATCAGAGTCATCTGACTGAAGGATAATGCCTGATCTGTGTTTTAGGAAAGAAATTATAGTTCAATTCAAGTTTTTTTACCAAATAAATTAATTGCATAGCAAAATAAATATTTTGAAATACGTATTTTCAAAATGCTCTTTCCATAGTATGGTTCTCTTTTGTGAGCACTGTGAAATGCTATCACTGTGAAATGCCACTTTTACCTTGCAGGGACAGATCAAGAGGGTTTATCTTTACAAATGTAGCTGCTGGCTACTGACAGCTGATTCTCATTACACAGGAAGAAAGTCACCCCATTTAGAGCACTGGTATTTTTTGTAAAGGAGAAATGCATACCTCTCCTTATTGTTCTGTAGCCCCTTTACATTTTGTGCTGTGAGAGAATTTCCTCAATAAAACTTGTAGTGTAAAAAAGTAGTGTAGTAATTTCCTATCTCACAGAACTACTGCAGAAATGTTACTTACTGGTGGTTGTTTAAGAGACGTTAACCGCATTAACTGCATCCTCTATAGCATTTTTTATGCTTCCTACTTCAACTTTGATGCAATAGTTTGTCTGTGACTTAGGCAGTAAATAATTTTTAAGTGGGGTGCCATCTGCAAACTCAACACCAGTTTTTCCTTTACTTCTAATGAGAGCGCCTGCTCCAACAATGGTTGTATTTATACATTTCTTCCATAAAACATCGTGTTTATTAAATCCAGTAGGTATGTGAGAGGGCATCTTTGCCTTTTAGGCTCACATGCAAATTTTTTTTTCATATGCTTTAATATTAAATGGGAATCTAGAAATTTCTACAAACAGAAACATGTGAAAAACATGGGCACATTCATTTCACAGGACAACATTCTGTTTTGTAATTGCTTCAATGTTTACTTCTTTACCTATTTAGCAATGCTGTCTCCATAGAGCACCGTATTTATTGACAAAGCCGTACCTTTGGCTTGTTACCATGTTCTTTTCCATCTATTATCTCAGTCTTTCCCCCTGTACCACAGTGAACATGACTTTTTATCTTCTAAAAATCTATTTAAAAAAATTAAACCTTATCTTCTCACTCACATTAACTAAATATTCATAAAATGATGAAATGAGCAATGCATGAGTTTCAATAGCCCTAAAAAAAGACCTGTTAACATTTGTCCTCACACCTTTGAACTTGCTTATTGAATGCTTTGTACTGTTACTCACTAATACCTCAGGGCACAGATATACCCAAGGTGAGATTGATAATGTTAGTGGAGGTAAATCCACATTTCAAATAGACTTATGGGTAATGTCCATGTTTGGGGCCAATGTCCCGTCATATCTGATTAGATCATCCCCACTCTTTGTTCATCATTTGAATGATTTCAAACCAAAACAAAACGTGTCGCAGAATTAGGGGAGGTGCCAGACCTGCTATTTCCCTGTTGTGGCTTGGTGCCTGCATTACTGGTATTTTGCAGTTTCTGTACAGGAAGATTTTAAAACCGCTCCTCCACTTTGTGAGGGGTGGTTTCATTAAAACTGGATAATATTGTGTCTGAATGCCCAGAGCGGAGCCCAGGAAGCTGCGGTGAAGGCTGGCCTGGGGGCAGGGCGAGCAGGGATGGCCTCCCCCCCCCCCCCCCCGACTGAAGAGTTTCCCTTGTGCCAAATTTCTTTATATGAGAACTTATATCTGTATGTTTTTGGCAACCACGAAAATTTCATTCTAGTAAATATTCATTTTGTGATGTCTGTTATGGATAGAATAGAAGGGGGCAAGGGTAGGAAATAAAGAGATAGCAGTGGCAGCCCAGTAAAGATTATTCGGCGGGGGGGGGGGGGGGGGCTTTGAGAAAGGCGTAAGGGTGAGGAAAAACGGAACCCAATTTAGAATTGCAGTAAATTTGGGATTAGAGTAGATATTAGAGGTACTATTAGGGGCGGGCCCCAGAGTGGCAGGAAAGGTAGGGACTGTTAGGGATGGTAAGTACTCCTGTAGTTACTAGGCCCACTATGCAGAGGTGGGAGGACCAGCCTCCGGGAAGAACAGGAAAGCAAGTGCCTACTATGTGCATTATTGCAATCAAGCCGAGGGCATATTTGGAACAAAGAAGTTCTTTCCTGAAGTGTTTCTAGTGGCAAAAGATTTTAAGTGACCGTGAAAAGTGAAGGCTTTACAATTGCAACTTTAGAATGTGTAAAACATTAACATCATCTCGTTTACAATATCCTTATTATATTATTGTATTTTATTCAATTAAATATTTATGCATAAGGAGTTTTATCGATTTATTAGCAACCTCAGTTCTTCATTCCACTGTCCTTAGATTCCTGAAATTAAATGACCTAGCCCCTTGCCAATCCACTTATTTTTGTAGGTTTTTAGGATCTAACTCCTGTATTTGAAGGACACACTTTTTATTAGAAATACCACTAAGCACTCTATCTATACTCTTTATATGACTTAATCCTCACATCCATTTAGAGCCTAGACCAATGCCAATCTCTGTCATAAACAATTAAACTGTAGGCATGTGCCAGACTGCTAACGTATCAGAAATCTAAAGTCTGGAGAATTGAAGAGATACTAATTGAACTAGAATGTGACCTGTATTTGTTTCCTGTGGCCACTGTAACAAACCACTACCAACCGAGTGGCTTGAAACACCATAAATCTATTATCTTACAGTTCTGGGTGTCAAAGGTCTGAAATAGGTCGCACTGCGCTAAAATCAAGGAGTTGGCTGCATCCCCTCTGCAGGCGGTAGGGGGCAGTCTGTTTTCCTGCTTTCTCCCACTTATAGAGGTGCCTTGCACACCTTAGTCTGCAGCCCTTTCGGTCTTCGAGCCCAGCCGTCACATTGTCCCAGCCTCTGCCTTCGTTGGCCCATCTTTTTTCAGCCTGACCTTCTGTCTCCCTGTCTCCTATAAAGACCCTTGTGATCACACCAGGTGCACCTGGATACTTCCAGATCACCTCTCCATCTCAAAATTCTTGATTTAATCACAAGTGTGTAATCCCTGTTGTCATACAAACTAACATTCACAGGACCCATGGATTAGGCATTTGGGGGGGGGGGCATGATTCTGCCCACCCCATAAACCCAGGTTTATCTTCCGAAACTTCTATTTTACATTGGTTTATCCATAATACATTTTTTCCCACTCGCACCTATTTGCAAGTCTATTTTCCAGTCCCTGACGATATAATGCTGACCAAGACAGTCACCACCTCTGCAGCGTAGCTGAGAGACCCGCCTTTCCCTCTCTCCTCAGATATGAATCCATTAAAATTCACTGGGCCTGTGAAATGGACACATTATGCTGCACTGGAAAGAGGGAGGGAAGAAATATAAATTAAGATCTGTGGTCTAAAGAACTGTTCAATCTAGATAGGAAAATGAACTGCATACAAAAGAAGATAAAAGCACACAGAGGAAAAAGGTGTAGTGAATTCCCCTTGGAAAAGAACTCTCTTTGTATGGAAACCAAGTTATCTTTGAAAGTGCGTGGGGTAGGAGAGATATGATCTGATATTGTTGAGGTCAGCAAGCAGAAAGGCTCAGAGAGATAGAAAGTTACACTGCATGAACGAGAGGAAGACGTTTTATTACTGTTACTGAAAAGGAGGGTAGGAGAAAACATGCAATGAATTCGCTGCTGATACAGACTGACTCTGGGGATTTTTGTCACGGATATGCCTATATTTGGGGCCAGGGGACCCTTTTTATGCAGAGAATGATGAAAAGACTTGCCATCATAAAGGCAAAATGAAGGTCACTTTGAATACAGCCGCTGCCTTCAAAGGGTAAGTATCTGAATGAATAGAGAATCTACTCTTCAGGGTAGGTAGTGTTAAATAATTTTAATTACCAGCACTTGCAAAGCCTGGTCTGTCAACAGCGCATGTCACAATCATGCTACTCGTCTCCCCTTAGCAACTGAGTGGGATATGTCAGCTTTAAAAGTCCTTCTACGGCTTATAGAGAAATTTCATAACATCTCCGTAGGGAGGGTGTGGAATAGGCAGGATGAAACTTTCCAGCGCTGTAGACTCCATTCACAGGAAATCCCAAGAGCTAAGCCACATCCCATTAAATACAGGAGTGCTTCCTCGTGGGGCTCAGAACCTGCTCTGACTGGAGGCAGGAGTATTTGCTCATTCCTCTCCTTGAGGGTTGGGAAGCTCTCAGTGGTTAATGATGGGTTTGACAACCGACATCGAGGTGGAGAGTAAAAACAGCTTTATCAGGCCAGCTGTTTAGAAGCATCCAGATGTTCAGAGGCATCTGGTATTTGGGGTGAAGCGTTTCCCCCTCTGCCTGGCTATCCAAGAGATCAGTCTCGCAGAGGGATATCTGTTTGCCTTAGGAGACCCTGCACCTGGCACCTGGCTCACAGGCAGGTGATGTGCCGTCCTAAGAGGGTGCTTGGCTTTTGCTAACTGATCCTTCTGCATAGCAGACAACTCAGGCTCACTTCTGTACGTACGCACACAACGTCTCTTCCAGGGATGCCTTCCAGTCTGACGTTACCCATGCCAATTGTCCTTAGACGTGAGCATTTCCAAAATCCAGGAAGCTTTCTACTCCCCAGCAAGGTACTCTACTCTGACCTTGCCTTACTAATTTTCCTGAACTTTCCTAGCACCCCCTTTTGTGCTCGATTTTATACTGTCGCATATCATGGATTGGGTCTTTCCGACACTTCCTTAACATTTCTTGCCGTGCGTGGTTTCCATTAACTCCCACTTTCCATTCAGACATTCCTCGGATTACGAGTTTCCTGCACTGAATCCGAGATGAGAGTAAATGCTATGACCCAAGCACAATGCTTAGCACCACAGTGTTTGGGGGTAAATCTTCTCAAATGATAACATTAATTATAGCCTTAAAGGCATTCCCAACAATTTCAGTCCTATACGTGGCATGTTTTATGTTGTACCTTGGGTCTACTCGCTCGGATCTAAGGAAACAGCAAAAGCACTAAAATAGAGGAGACCTTGTCTTTATGCCATAGCCTCAGTGTGGACACCCAAGCAAAGTCTGTTATATTAACCAATGAATGGGAAGCATATTGGCTTATTTATTTTTTCTTAAAAGTAAACATATATAATTATGAATTTTATTGACTAATGTAAATTTTCATACCAATCTAGGCTAGAAAGAATATAAGGGCCTTCTGGTGCAGTGGGTCAGGTGTGTGAGTGACATTCTCCTAGCCTTTTTGTTTACCATTATTCCTTACAGGGAATTTTGTTTTGGTTTTAACAATGTGCCATTTTCTGTGGAAGCACAATATTCTCCTACTCATGCTGGAGAGAAATCTAAAAGGAGAGAACAGCCTGATTTGAGGGGGAAATAACAAACAAACATGAAGGACCGAGAGATCAGAACGGGGACGGAAAGGCCAAGGACCTCGCAGGTCGAAGCGCGGGGGTCGGAGGTCGGGGGTGCGGTCAGGAGGCAGGCTGGAGGAAGGAAGGAAAGCAGAAAGGTGAGGCTAAGACAAGAGCGTAATCCTGCGAGGGAAGAGGCAGGTATAATCCAGCTAGGGTTGGGCAGTTTTTCCGGCATCGGCAGCTTTGATTCAGAGAAACGGCAGCTCATCTCTCCGGCCCGTCAGCGCTATCATTCCGTAATAGTCCTGATGACCAGAGAGGGTCTTGACTTGCCCTGCTTGAAAGTTCCTAGTTTGAGTTATCTGTTTAGAAACCTCGCCCAGAAGATATAAGTTTTAGCAAGAGGTTGGCTTTTTTAAGAATCACCCCTCATCAAACTGTAAACACAGAGGGGAAGGCTAGGATTTCTAGATATCTTGTTCAGCATTACACCTTCAGTTCTGGGAAAGCAGCTGGGGTATCATAGGAACTCAGAAGACTTGTAGAATGAAGGACATGGTGAGTGAGTGCGCAAATAAATGAATAAATGAATCAGTTATTGAGTGCATGAGTGAATTACTGAGTAAGTAAATGGATGTACAATGGAAGGAATGAGATATTTTTCCTAAAGTGAAAAAAACATTTTTTAAAGACAACAAATAATTGTCTCAAGTATGGGAAAGATTATCTTACAAAAGGAGACAATAGGTTTTGTTTGCTCCAGATGGCAGAGTTAATCCCTAAAGCTAGAAGGCACTGGGAGTGAAGTTTCTGCTCAAAGACTTTTTCTAAAAATAGAACAGCCTGACAATGAAGCAGATCGCCTCAGGTAGGTTATGTGTGCAGAGCAAGGATGCTCTAGGGGAGTGTGGGATGCTGCAGGATGCTGCAGGGCCAGAGTCAGGGGCGGCAGAGGGGGAAGTAGTTACTGGAAATACCTGCTTTATAAAGGAGACTAGAGGAGATGGCTGATTTAATTATCATTCACTCAGTATGTAAACATTTACTGAGCACCCGTGGACCAGGTCCTGTGGTAGACCCTGGAGGTTTAAAGTTGACTGAGATCCAGTCACTGGGACCCTGATGCTGAGGCACACACTCATGCTCAAAGGTTCCCTTGTCTATAGACACATTAACTCAGAGTGTGCAGATGCGCCTATGATCGAGATACGTGCAGGAGAGTAGGGAGGCCAGGAAGAAGGAAGCCTGACCCACCTGGTGGGGGCGAGGGAGGCTTTCAATAGTTGAGGCTAACTGTACTAATCCCCAAAATGTAATAAAGCAGGAGTGAGGCAGGACATGCAGTAGAAGCAGCGAGAGTAGATAAAAGAGTCCCTACATGTTAGACCCAAAGAGCAAACTGGATTGGAAATGAAAAACTGAGCCAGCGTCAGGAAATTTGATAACCTGTCCTATTGGTAGACTGTTTCGCAAAGAAAGAACTATCACCTATATTATCTCATTTGTTGCTCACAACCAGTCTGTCTTTACAGTAGGAAAGATGTTATGGTCATTTACAGGCAAGAAAACTGGAGTTTGGGGAAGCCATTGGGCTTGCTGAAGATCCCCCAGTTAAGAATCTGCATGGCAGGAATTTGATTACAGGTTTCTGAACTCAGAAGCCCAAACCATGACTTCTCTTGAAATGCAGGGATCCCATGTAACAAGATGTCCTTGCACAGGTCAGAGGGGACCAGCCTTTCTGAATGCAACTTCCCCTCCTGCTCCCTGTACTGTAACCTCAGCAGCCTTCTGAAAGATTGGGGAACATGCCAGGCGCTTCAGGGCCACAGTTTTGGTAGCTCCTTCTGTTTGAATTGTTATTCCCAAGCAAGGTGTGGTTCCTTCTCCATGTTTCAATACTGGATGAAACGTCTCTTTCTCAGAAGGGACTTTCCAAACCCCTGTGATGGAAATGGCCCCTCTTATTCTACTCTTTATCACAGCACCATTTCACAATCTACATTTACGTTTTAATGTAACAGTTTGTTAGGAACTGGATGTCTGTGTGTCCCCCAAATTTGTCTGTTGAAGCCCTATCCCTGATGTGATAGTATGTGGATGTGGGGCTCTGGGGGAATAATTAGGTTTAGATAAGGTCATGAAGGTAGGGACCCTATGATGACATTAGTGTCCTTATCAGAAGAGGAAAAGAGACCAAATTCTTTCTCTCTCCATGTGAGAACACAGCAGAAAAGGAAGCTTGGAAGCCAGGAACTGAAGCCGCTGGCACCTTGATCTTGGACGTTCCAGACTCCAGGACTGAGCAATAAATGACTATTGGTTAAGCCACCCAGTCTACGGTATTTTGTTAATGACAGTCCAGCTGACTAATATACGGTTTATCTGTACATTGATTGTTTGCTCCTCTATCTTATAAATTCCCCAAGGCTGGGACCACACAATTCTTTAAAGAAAAATGTCACAGCTATTGTTTACTCCTGTTTTCCTAGCATTTGGGGGTTTATTTGCCTTAAAGATATATGTTAACTGATGCAGTTATCTGGTTATATCCCCAGTTTCCCAAACAGCACAAATCCTATCATGTATAAATTAGATGAGATAATGCCCCCGGAACTTTAGACATCCCTTCCACCCCTTTCCAAACATTAGGCCAGCTCTTCCCAGACCTTCCCAACTTCGACAAATCTTCCCTTCACTGCCTGACCCTTGCCCTTGTCGCCATCCACGATTTCCTAACATGAGAGTCTTAAGCACGGGCATCATAGTTATTCCACTGTTAATGCTTACGGTCTCTCAAACCATCACTCATTCAACTCTTGAAAATGTTGGGATCTTGTAAGCCCTCCCTATAAGTGAGTTCTCCTCAGATCTCACTTTAAAAACAAATTTGGCTCCATAATCAATCGACTCTCTCAAAGGGTGATGAACCATGGCTCATGGAACAAAGCCAGCCTGCACCTACTGTAAATTATGTTTTATTGGAACACAAACATGCTCATCCACTTATGTATCTTCTATGGCTGCCCTCATGCAATGACGGAAAAGTTGAGTAGTTGTAGCAGAGGCTGTGTGACCCCCAAAACCTAAATTGTTTACTATTTGTCCTTTATAGAAAAAAAAAATTTTTTTTTATCAATCTCTACACTAAAGCAATAATCTCCAAAGTGAATAGTGACAAATGATCCCTTGGTATTGAGAAGAAAATTATAGAAATTTTATGTCTAGTTATTGCTGTCTGAAAGAAAAACAAATTGAATTGTACTTAATTACACATAGGCAGTGATGCTCTCAGCTCAGCAAGGACACAACCCTATGTCATACAAAATAGAGAAGATAGCCCCAGGGAACAGAGGGTCTACAATCTGAAGAGGTTCCCAGAGGTACCTCCTTCAGTCGGTTCCTAACAGCATCTTGTAATACTGTATAGTTTACCTGTGCCTGTGTATGCTGATTTAGATAGCAATTACTAGTTATACTTTATTTTTTTTTCAGATTTAATGTGTTTTATTGATTAAAATATTACATTTGTGCCAATTTCCCTTCCCTCTGCTCCCCTCCACCCGGTGGCCCCCCTCCCTCCAGTTGTCCCCCCCTTTTAGATCATGTCCATTAGTTGTGCATACAGTTCTTCTCAACCTCTCTCTGTCTATTCCATTCCCTCCTACCATGATCCCCAATTCCTATATCATCTCCCTCCCTCTCCCCACTCCCCCTCCCTGTTGACCTCCCCCCAATATGCTTCCCGTACCCACAGTTCCTTTTCCACTCTCGTTGCCTGTTTAGTTTGCCTTTGTTTCATCTCCCTAGCTTCTGTTTTTTAAACCAGTCCCTTTAACATCTCATATAACAGTGGTTTGGATCTAATGAACTCTTTCAGTTTTATTTTGTCCTGGAAACACTTTCTCTGTCCTTCTATTCTGAATGACAATTTCGCTGGATAGAGTATTCGTGGTTGTAGGTTTTGGATTTTCATTACTTTGAATATTTCTTGCCAGTCCCTTCTTGCCTGTAGGGTCTCCCTTGAGAAGTCAGCTGATAGTCTAATTGGGACCCCTTTGTACATAATTATTTTCTTCTCTCTTGCTGCTTTTAAGATTCTCTCTTTATCTTTAATTTTTGACATTTTGATTATAATGTGTCTTGGAGTGGTTCTCCCTGGGTCCAGTCTCTTGGGAACTCTCCTTGCTTCCTGGACCTGCAAGTCTATTCCCTTCCCCAAGTCTGGGAAGTTCTCCTTTATTATATTTTCACTCAATTTTTCAAGTTCTAGTTCATCTTCCTCACTCTCTGGCAAACCAATGATTCTTATGTTGAGCCTTTTATAGCTGTCCCAGAGGTTTCTGATCCTCTCATCGTTGCTTCCCATTTCCTCTCTCTGCATTGGTTGACTGCTTGTTCCTTCTCCATATTCCAGTTTGTTGAAATGAACTCTGGATTTTTTTTTGTCACCATCTATCTCGTATGCGGTTTTGTTCCTTTCGTTATGAAAGTTTTTCGATTCTTTCTTATCTTTTTCCTGCTCTTTTGTGAATTCTGTAAGCCACCTGATAACAATGGCCCAGAACTGAGCCTCTGACAGGTTTCTTATCTGTTCATCTGTCAGGTTCTCTATCTGTTGCCTGGTGAGCTGTGTCACCGGGATTTCTATAGTTGTCTGCCACATTTTGACAGATGCGTTTTGTTTTCTTGGGCCGGCTGTCCGGGGCAGTGCCTGTGTACGTGTCACAAATCAGCGACCGGCGCCTGCCTGTCCGCTACCTATTTCGCAGCCCTGTGGTGCTTTCTTTGGGGGCGGGGGTCCAAGATGGATTCACACAGTTATTCCGCTAGGAGACCGGGATCCGTCCTCCCGCCCCCCTGGGCCTCACTGTTCAAGGCGATGCGGTGGCTGCTTTCCCCAGCGCCGGAGTCGCGCACCGCCAGGGGCTTGACTGCAGCCGGGATTCCTCGCCGCTGTCCCAGGTGCGACCGCAAACAGCGCTGCCCTCTTTAACTCTTACCTGCCCAAATGGCACCGCTGGTTTATAACTTCATATGTTGGGCTTCCGTGTAGTTTTATTTTCTGGAATTTCTAGTTATCCTTTGTTTTGAAGTAGTTGTATTCCTCTCTAGTTGTAGAGGGAGACCTAGCGTGTCCGTCTAAGCCTCCATCTTGGCCGGAAGTCTCTAGTTATACTTTAAATAAATGAGAAAATATCTTTCAAATATCCCTGAAGAGAATGAGTGGTTGAAGGTTATACTAATGATGGAAAAAAACAAAAAACAAAAACAGGCGAATAATAAGAACCTGGAAGGGCACAACCTATATTGTAAAATATATAAAACAATAATGATATAATCATAGGTGACAAGAAGTCAGTGGAAAAAGTCTTAAAATATCAGGAAGGCTATTTGATATGTGAATTTACTTCTACCATCATTAATGTTGAAATCTGTCCTGCTGTTAAATGTGCCCTGAGCAAGGACGACATGAAGTCATTACTAGGAAGATGATTAAATTTCAGCATCCTCAACATGAAAGCAGAGTTCTATAATTTAGGGGTGATTTTGAAATCATTTAATATTTTATCTAATACATTATTAAATTGTACCACGCTTTGTGATATTTAGCAATATTTTTTGAAATTTCTTAATGAGACAGAAGTTTCTTGCCACTGGTGAAACATTTTTTCTTCTTGTCGCAATTTTTTTTAAAAAGTTAAAATCCTAAGTGGAAAATGATGGGATGACAAAATGCATTTCACTTGCAGCAAACACTCTCAGGAAATCTCAGGAAATAATTCTGTGGAGGTTTGTTATGTATGCCTTGTGTGACAATGCAGGTGTTTCTGAATGTCTCAGCGAGTGGCACTTTTTCTAGCTTCTGTGTTAGAAGTGAAATAATCAGAGCAGTTTACAGGGGGCTATGAAAATAATGAGTCAAATGAAAGTACCTGCTCTGTGCAGAAAATCACTTGTATGATGCAGCAACAATAATCATAACAATATTAGTAATTATTTTACACAGATTGTTTTAAATTTGACCACTGTTAGAGCAGTGAAATGAAAACTACAGCAACTATAAATCTAAAGGATTCTGGGGAATATTTCCAGAGATCCCACCACAGCTAAAAAATATTTCTGGCATCACTTGTATTCAAATGAGTAAGCCTGCCCCTCCTCCCCCCTCCCCCCCTCACAAGAGAGCCAGAGGTGCTCCAAGGACTGCAAGCATCCTCCTTCATGGGAATGATCCCTAGGTGACTGCCAGTGATGATGTCTGACCTTTAACATACAGGTTATCGTAAACACGGTTTGCAAATGTTTAAGAAACTGTCACCATATATTGGAGATTTCCAGCTGATCCTAAACTAAATGCAACCAAATTGAGAAGACTGATTCTCTAAAAAGTTGTTATTGTAGATTACTTGGTAGGGATTCTATGTTATTCTTCAAAGGAGAAAACATTTCTAAACTGATTTTATACTGCAGTGCTGAGCACCTTAATTCATCATCTGCTTAATCACAAAACCTTTGAAATTCGTTCAGTTTCTCCCTCTCTCGGTTTCTGTCTCTGTCTCTCTCTCTCACCTTCCTCTTCACTGTGGACAATTTCAAACACCCACGTACCCATCACTCACCTACAATTACTATTAATTCATGGCTACTTTTGTTTCATTTGTACCCATATGTATGCTCTCATATTAACATTGGTTAATTAGAAAAAATTTTCAGACATTGTAACATTTCACTCAAATATCTCAGTGTGCATTATAAAAAAGATAGAGGTTTCTTTTTAAAAAGTGTAACCATAACACCTTTATCGCACATAGAAAATTAATTGTAATCCTCCCTAGGTCTCTTAATCAAGTATGTACACTGTTAATGCAGTGAGGTTTTGCATCACCAAAATTTGTATTCATATTACTACCAAAATCTCAAATAATCTTATCTTTAATGTTGAACACTTATACTAAATTTGCAGTAGCATTCATAATAATATAATAGATCTAGTTTGAAAGACTGTACTTTCAAACATTTTACTTTGATTCCATGAATTAGATAAAATAATCAAATAATTATTGGAATTATTTTAACTTATTTTCTATTGGAAACCTTTCATGAAAGGTTATAACACAAAGCTGATACTCTTTCTAGTTTACTGATTTCTTGTTATGTTTATGTAACCAACACACATATAGTCATCATTTCCGTTTTCAGAAGCGCACAAGGAAATGTGTATTTGCAGACAAGTGAAATTAACACAGAAAATAGAACATTTGATCTAAATGAGAAGTCCTGCTTTCTATAATGATATAGAAACACACCTTATTTAAACAGAGACTTCCTAAATTAATGTCTGCCTTTTCAAGTAGATGCTGACGTTTCTTCAGCAGATCTGAAGGTCCTGGTTTTCAAATTCTGGTCTGTGGGATATCACTCCTGTCCCCCTGATGGAAAGCAAATGTCAACCAACATGTTGTATGTGACACATGTTTGTCATCCTCTCTCTTGAGAAATGTAAACTCAATCTGGAATTTTTCAGTAACACATTTTTTAGAAAACTAATTGGTCAAAAGATTTTATGGAGAACTGTAAAGAGTTGATAAACAACGAAGCGAATACACTGTAGATTTACTCCTACAACTCACGACAGAGGCACACTTGGGCTTCTCTGCCCCTCTCAGCCCCTGTCTCCCCTCACCAGTGCCCGCGCACCTAACCTAGAATGCCCCGCGTTCCCCGCTGACCCTCTAGATGAGGTTTTGCACATTCACAGATATTGACATAGGGTCTGACATAAGTGGCTGGTTCAATAGGTGACGACTAGCAGAGGCAATATCAGTCAAGAGTTCTCCTTCTCTGAGAGGCAGCCAGAAGCAATGTGCTGCCCCCAGCGATTCCAGTCCAAGTGCCGCTGACTTTACCAGCAAGTACCCGAACCGTGCTTAGAAGGAAGACCCTGATGATGCTGGACGTGGAGAAGACCAGCAGAGGACAGCGAGAGCTGTGCTCCCTGAGTGCATCTCATACACTCTCAGAAGAGGCCGTGGCAGACGCAGGGTAAACAAAGTGAGTGACTGTGAATCTCAGCCTGAAGTCATGAAGGCAAATGAACAACGCTTCACTTTACAGAAGGAAAACTATGGGACCAATGCTAAAGCAGACAGGGCACTAGAACAACAGGCATAAGTGAGACTGTATCAGGAAAACTAGGATGTATGGTCACTTGCTCTTCAACTTTCCATGAATAAAAATGCAGAGAGAGCTCAAACCAGCTGGATGCGGAAACTCTTAGTTACAATAAAATGTTGAGATTTCTTTAAGCAACTTTAACCAAGATGGTTGATTTCAACTAAGTATTAGATATTAAGGGGAAAAGCTATTTGAAAAAATTGCTTCTTACTAAAGTGAGAAGGACTGATAGTATCTTCCTAGTGTCAGCTTCTCTCTAGGACCTTTAGTTTATTTTTTTTTTCTCATTGGTTTAACTTCATGATAAGTTTAAACAGTGATCCTTACCGAGTTCCTGAAACCATCTCACTTAAGCCACAACCTATATATATTTTTTCCACAATAAAATAATTGTACCAAAACCCAAAGTGGCTGCATCTTCCACTGTGCTAGTAGCAGTTAAAAGGAACAGCTTTCCCTTGGTCTTCTACTTGTCAGCCTCAGGCTTGCTGGTATCTGCATTCTCTCTGCATTACTCTTTCCCTTCCTGTCATCTTTCCTTTACTCTTCTCTTTGCTTCATGAAGATTAACTCAGGACAGAAGTGAAGCATCCAGAGAACCTCAAGTACAAAGGTTCCACCTCATAAAAATTGCATCATACATATCACATGTTGCCACCACCAACAGGGACACTGACTTCACCAGAGGGAAGCCACAAGTTTATGCACTGGGTCATTGCCTGGTGGCAGCTTTGGATCATATTGGGAAATGGCTCCGTAGATAGAAGTAACGAGAAGAAGAGAAATATCATGTGGAACACACCAATGTGTGACTAAGCATCACTTCATTTAATCCTCATGATTCACAGGCAGAGTGAGTATGATTAGCTGGATTTTATCAAGGATGAAGCTAAGCCTCAGAGCCCACAGTGGGAAATGGAGCAGGGACTCCATCACAGAAAACCCCTGCAAAAGCTCCTACACTATGGGCTAGGGACACTTTAACTGTTTGTAAAAATTGTTCTTTTTAAGGGAAGAACTAGTTTGTGACAGTTTTGCATTTAACTGAGCCTTGTGCTTCTGGAGAAGAGAAATGATTTTTAAAGTCTCCCAGTCTTTCATGTTCTGGGGAATGGCTCCTTCCAAAGAACCCCCTTCCTTCCCCACGTGAATCAGCAAAGAATCGTGACTGCCCTCACTGTTCACCTGTGTTCACCTATGACAAGACCAGACCCCTATCCTCCAACTCCCAATCTGGCTTCATCAAGGATGAGCTGAACTGTTTGTCCCCACTGATCAACTGGGAAAACAAGCCCATTATCCTAAGGTGATCAAATTTTGGTTCAGCTTTCACCTTCCTCTGAGACCCCTGAAATTTGTTCCATTCTCATTCTGAGCCAGCCCCCCCCCGTCACCCCCCCCAACTCCTTAAAGACCCTTCTCAGGAAAAGGCTGGCCTCAGGGTAAAACATTCCCTGACCTACTGTTCAATCAGACCAGCGTCTCCTGTGTGTCTCACTTCCCCACACTGGGGTCCTTTCTAGCCCTGACAACTCCACCCTAAAAAAAACAAAAACAATTTTCTGTCCAGAGGTTTGAGATGCTTGAATATCTCCAGTCAGATTATTCTCCCTATTAACAATGGTTTCTCTCCTTCTCTTGGCAATAATCCTTTCACAGAAAGTCTCTACTCACCCAAGTCTAGAATTGCTTTTGTTTCAAATACATTTGATTTTTTTTACAGCAGTTTTAGGTTCACAGAAACAAGGAGCAAAAAGTATAGATTTCCCGTCTATCTCCTCCCCTCCCCCCCAGAGGCTGAACATCCCCGCTATCATCATCCCCCATTAGGGCTGTCCATCTGTTACACCTGATGAACCCACACTGACACATCAGAATCACTCAAAGTCCGCGACTTACCGAGCATTCGTTTTGGGGGCTGTACATTCCATGGGTGTGAACAACTGTGTAACAACATGTGCCCTACACTGTAGCATCGTACAACGTAGTTTCCCAGTCCTGGAACTCCTCCCTGTCCCTCCTCCCTAACCCCTGACAACCACTGATTCTTTTACTGTCTCCAAGATCATGCCTTTTTCCAGAATGTCCTGTTCTCATAATCAAGATGTAGCCATTTTGGGTGGACTTCTCTCCCTTAGCAATATACTGGATTTGTTTTCTTATTTGGCAATTGACACTTAAGAACCCTAATTCTGAGTCACGTATCCTCAGCCACTGAATCTGTGTTTCCGAAGGATGCCTTATGCGTACGGCCACAAGGAGTGAGAACAGACGGCATTTGCGAAGGCGCTATGGGAAAGGTCTAGGTAGCAAGTGTGCCCCCCTGCGGTGTCCTGTGTCTATTAGAGGTCGCAGAAGGTGCTCCCCGATGAAAGGAGATACATAGTTCTCACTGCAGGTGACTTCACAACCAGCATCTGTGCTCGATGACCGGACACACACTCCAGGTCACGCACACAGGTCTTGTGGGCACAGGTGCGCTTGCTGTGAGGCCCCTGAAGCAGGAGTCTCAGGGCCTGTCATTTTGAAGTCACCCCTCTTTAAGACTGAAAGAATGAGGGGCCAGAAGGAGCCAGGAGTAAGACTTTAGCAAAACTCCTTCTAGATGGAAAGGAAAAGGCCAAGGGAACGGAAACCCCTCCTGTCGCAATCCTTTAAATAAAACCATGAGGAAAAAGAGAGGAATGTCTTTGATTAAGACACACAAAAATGAGGCTAATGTGAATTTTTTATGTTTTTTTTTATTTTTTAAATTATAGTTTATTATTTATGCTACAACGGCTGTCCCAAGTCTTCTCCCTTTACCCCCCCTCCAACCAGCACCCTCACCCCGCCATGAGGCTAACATGAGTTTAATTCCTTATCCCAGGATGGCATTTGTAAGTGGCAGCATCATCCAGGCCTTTGTGGCCCCAGAGTGACGCTCCTGTGCTCAGTACACGGCAAGTCAGAGGCACCTACCCGATGGACAACGTGCCAGCACCCGAGCCGGCTCATTTCCCTCTGTTGAGCGTCCTTGACAAAGACTGTGATGTTGGAGAGCGTCCTGAGCATTGGAACCACTGCCATTGGTGGCCGGGAATCCTATCTCCAGGCTCACCGTGTGCCAGCAACCAGCTCCTGGAACTGGGAGCGGAAATGCTTGTTGCACTGGGTTTCGGGGAGAATCAAACGAGGTGACTGGTTGGTGGTACAGCCCTGGCGCCTGCTACTGTGCTCACAGGAGGATGACCTTGACAATCTTCTCTTCCCCATTCTTTTATCAGCAGGGAGATCGCATGGGTCCCTTTTACAGGTGAGAAAACTGAGGACAGACTGGATAACGTGCTCATAGTCATCAGACCTTGGCTTTGGACTTAGCCCTTTTGATACAAAATTTGTTTGTTTTTTCCATTTAGTCAGATAAATGCTAGGCCATATCCATGTATATAATATAGAACTAGACCTAAATTTTGAAAGATCCTAAATAAAGAATGATTCCCTGCTTTTGAGGAAAGTCAGCTATGAAGAACCAAACCGAAAGCCCATCCGGACACTGG
Organism: Furipterus horrens; assembly: GCF_987537825.1. Taxonomy (NCBI): domain Eukaryota; kingdom Metazoa; phylum Chordata; class Mammalia; order Chiroptera; family Furipteridae; genus Furipterus; species Furipterus horrens. The sequence goes on from NW_028327177.1 coordinate 8,458,238, forward strand.
AAGGCTCTTTGCCAAGATGTGAGAGGCAGGCACGTTGGAGGGACCGGGGCCTGTCTCGCCCAGGCCTCTGCTTTGCCACTGAGGCCCAGAAGCCCCAGCGGAGAGGAGATGGACCTTGCCCAGGTTTTGCAGGGACCATGGTGGGACTAAAACTCAGTGTCACCTGGCGTTTTCCCAGACACCTGAAAGGCCACTTTCTCCTTCAGGTAGTCATATGTTTAGGATCCCCTATGCTCATTCATGGGTGTATGTGACACCCCTACAGAATGTCTCCTCCGAGCCATCTGGCTGCTTTATTTACCTCTTGTTTCTCAGATTCCACCCAAGCTCCCCCACCTCTCTCCATCCTTTCCCTAAAAGCTCCTGTGCCTTGGAACAGATGAAGCACACCAAGACTAGATTAGGGCGTGCAAACACTTTATACTCTAAAATTAAATGGTGGGGCTGGACTCTTCTTTGTTCCTGCCAGGGACCCCTCCCTACCTCTGCAATTAGAGATATCCTTATAAGTTCTAGTGACTTCTGAGATGATAATAATAATAACCGGATGGTAATATTATGCTACCTGCTACAAGAGCAGACCAGGTGTCTCTAATGCATTCGTTGCCTATTGGTACACTTCAGTTCAGTGTTCCTATCTGTGTTGAAAACATCCATTGCAAATCTATCCTCATGGACCATTCTGTCACCGCCAGGCAGTTCATAAAGAAAACAGATTAACCAGACACAGGTAGATAGGCTTCTCTGGGTAGTTCCCATGGATTGTTCATTAGAAGAGACAAAAAAAAAAAAAATTATGTCAGAGAAATTGTAAGATGCCATCTCTGTGGAGGAAGAAACTATTTAACTAATAAACGTGATTTAATCACTTGGCAATGTACAGGATCAATTCAAGTACTTGAGGGTACCGGTATCCACTACTGGGAATTCAAAGAAGAGAAAGAGGGACAAGTGGCTTATTTTTCTGGTTACTTGGTTTAGTGGAAGATATCATGGACATTGGGGTAAATAGACCTGAGTCAAAGGCTGCATAACCCCAGGCAAGTCTTAATTTAATCATCCCTAAAATTGGTTTCTTAACAATGTATGCCCTCTGGAGCCCTGAAGGATGAGATTTCAGATGCATGTGTATATATTAGATAAAAACCTTACACATAAGTAGGTCCTGAAACAATTTTAGTTTCCTTTCTCTTTAGAAAGGTTTTAACCTATTTGTGGGTTGAAAGTACTGCTGCTAGGCTACTATTCTAACTATTTCCAAGTTATCCTTTGATCAAGTGAACATTAGGAGTAGAGGAGTTTCCCTGACATTCAGGTTCTTTTTTTTTTTTTTTTTTAACTTATTCATTTGTTTGTTTATTTATTTTTAGAGAGAGGGGAAAGGAGAAAGAGAGGGAGAGAAACATCACTGTGTGGTTGCCTCTCCCTCACGCCCCTAACTGGGGACCTGACATGCAATCTAGTCATGTGCCCTGACTGGGAATCGAACCAACGACACTTGGTTCACAGGCCGACACTCAATCCACTGAGCCACAGCAGCCAGGGCCTGATGTTCAGGTTCTTATTTCTGCTCTGGAATTATCTTCATTGAGTCTATAGCTTAATTTATGCCAACCTTTTTTTTTTCTAAGTTTTTTATAAATATGAGTACATCTGATTTCCATAACAACTATACCAATTAAAAATGAGGAAACTGAGGCACACGCAGTAACATAGCCAAGTCACAAAGTTAGTAAGTGGTGTAGTCAGAATTTGAACTCAGGAAGAAAGCCTTTGCTCATTCTCACTCCACTTTGCTGCTTTAATTGGACTTCCACTACAAAATAAATAAGTTAATCATTTTTTCTACCCATCTATTTTAAATTTATTTTACTAGGTAGAGTACTACATGATAATACTACGTATTATATTTAGCTATCTACCATATGTCCACATGTCCAACAAGAGCTTTTAAGGACTAATAAGTTAATGCATTTTGAACAGTGCCAGGCATATGGCTATGTTCAGGAAAAAGAGCGTTTTATTATTATGTATGTCCATATAGTAATTTTACTTTTTTACTTTTATATAGAAATATTCCGCTTCTAAGTGCTTTTACATACACTGACTGACTTTGAACGTTGAATAACAATGAGGTAACGATACCTGTTTTCCAGATTCAATGATTAGAATATACTATGGGTTGAGTGATGTCCTTCCAAACTAATATGTTGGAATCCTAACCCCTGCTACCCAAGAACATGATTTTATTTGGAGATAGGATATATACAAAGGTAACCAAAAGAAAATAAGCTCACTAAGGTGAGACCTACTCCATATCAACTGGTATTCTCATCAAAAGGGGAAACTGGGACACAGAGGTGCATAGGGAGAAGACAATGTGAGAAAACACATGGAGAAGAGGGCCATCCATAAGCCAAAGAGAAAGTCCTGGAACAAATTCTTTCCTCACAGCCCACAGAAGAAACTAATCCTGTTGACATCAGCAACATGCCAGACTAGGAGAGCCCCATACCTTGTTCCCCACAGGAACAAATGCCTGACGCTACCTACAAACCAAAACGCCACAGTGGGAGCTTTGGGATGCAGGTGGACAACCCAGAAGAAATGGACAAATTCTTAGAAACATACAACCCGACAAGACTAAATCATAAAGAAGCAGAAAATCTGAAAAGATCAATAATGGGTAAGGAGATTGAATCAGTAATTAAAAACCTCCAGGATCAGATGGCTTTGTTGGTGAATTATACCCAACATTTAGAGAAGAATTAATGACAATACTTTTCAAACCCTTTCAAAAAATTGAAGAGAAGTAAACCCTTCCAAGCTCATTTTAGGAGACCAGCACTACCAAGACATGTAACATATTGTTTTCATGCATGCAAATCCAGAACTTGAAAGTCATAGCATGTAGACAGCCATAGAAATGATTAATGGTAGACTAATGAGATTATATAAGTATGCAGTCCATGAATAGAATCTGATAAAAAATGAACTGTTAGTCAGAAGATATTGCATTTTGCCAAAATGCCATTCCTGTAAGGGCATCACATCCCATTATCAGCTCAACAGCATCAATCACTGGGCACCATTGTCAAAGGTGTCATTAGAGTGACTTTAAATACTGATAAGCTAACCCAGTTCTTTTAAGGGACTTATTTTTAAGCCGCCTTGGTTCTTTGTCTCATTCTGAATCTTGAAAGCTTTTCTTAGAAGGTCAGTTTTCTCCCACAATTCAGGACCTGACGTCTGTTGTCCTGAAAAATCCTCCAATATCCAGCATAGGTTCTCTTGTTCTAGAAGGATGTTCACGCTGCCCCTGTGGGGCACATCTTTGAATTCTAGGCTTTATTAGCTCTACCTTCCAACAGAAGAGGGTTCGTCTGGTTACTAGTATGTCATGGCACTTGACTAGAAGTTCAGAACTGAGATTCTCCGGTCGCTTTAGGCCCAAGATCTGCAATTTTAAGGTAAGAGTATGTGACATGCCTTCAGAAAGCTTGGAATCTCACCCCAGCACTGTCATGTTCTGACCACATAGCCTTGGAAAATCATTTATGTATTTTGAACATTTTCCCCAAAGAGTCCAGTTCACTGAATTTTGGCAAGTATATGGACCCATGTAAGCCATACACAGATCAAAGTATAGCACATTTCCATGGTTACAGATGGTTCTCTCACAGCCCTTCCCAGTCAGCCCCCTCCATCCACAAACAGATAATCCCTTTTCTCACTTCGGTCACCATAGACTTGTTTTGCCTGTAAAGACTTCATATAACATGTAATCTTTGGGTCTGGCTTTTACTCAATGGGATGTCTGATATTGATCTATATTATCACATGACCAGTCAATTTTTCCCTTTTATTGGTGAATAAAAGGTTTTTGTATAATTGTATATATATGAACCTTTCTTACTTATTAAAATGAGTAAAATAATCTGAATGTGAGACCTAGATCCACTGCTATTAACTCTGTGATTTTAGATAAGGCATTTGGCTCTTCTGACGCGTTTCCTCACGTACATGACATTGAGGATGACCTCACCCCTCCCTCCCTCCTTAACGGCTTGTAGTAAAAAGTAATTACATTAAAGGCCTCTCCCTCACCACGCTAGTTCACTCATCATCCTCTCTCTCCTGCCTGGATTCCTGAGAAACCAACAAATGAGTATATAGAACATGGTATTTCTATCATGTATAGAAATCAACGTATAGTCAGCACATACTGCTCTGTACCTGGCTTCTTTGGTTCCACATGATGTCTGTGAGATTCATCCACATCAGCCTGGAGACTAATCTTCCAGCTTCCATCATTCTTCATTGAGCAGCCAGGAAGGATTAAGGCTTAAGTGGGGCCCATCCTTCCTTTCCTTAAGAATCTTCAAGGGCTTCCCATTTCACTTAGATTAAAATAGAAATGCTGCCACCCTCTACCTGGATCTCCCTCCCCCTCCCCATCTTGACCTCACTGCTTGATACTCTCTCTTCCTTCGCTGTCTCCGCCTGAAGAACGCTTCTCCCCCTGATCACAAGTATGCTCGTTTCTCACACGTATATGTCAGCTTGAATGTCACCTTCTCTGACCTCTCCACCTCTCTAAGGTAGAGAGTCAGGCTGGGCACATGAAAATTGCTCAAGGGTCATTTGTGGCATTAATAAAAAGGGGAGCGAGGGTGCTTTGTAGCCTATAAAACATAAAATGCATACAGACCTTTCTTCGTTTTTTTAATAACACATTCACACAACAAAAATATAGTCCTAAATTATACCACGTCTCTGTGGTCACCATGTAAAAGGACTGGCCTACACCTTGCATTCCAGAAGCTTACACTTAAAAGGTGCAATAGGAGAGGGGACACGGGCAATTATCTAATGATCTAGAAGTGACGACTAGGAAGTGCATTAGCCATGTTCTGAGGGTGGGTGTGCAGCATGTGGGGGGCTCCTTGCCAGGGGGAAGTGGTGGGAAATCTTGGGACTGTGTTGGCTCGAAGAATGAATTCTGGTTCATGAGATAATGGATGGACAATGACAATAAACCTATTGTTGATGATTTATTTTTCCACTTTATCTTTGTCAATCAGAACAGCAGTGTATAAATGATAAGTAAATAAAATTTAGTAGGATAGCTCCTCAATAAATTGCATTTTCTTTCTCTTGAAATGAAGGTTCTAGTCTCCTGCTCTTAAATGTGTCAGCTGGTCTCAGTGTGCATGCAACGCTCCAGGCCAGCAAACAGCTGGGCTTCAGTTCTCCTTTATTCCCATCATTCTCATCTAAAGAGTGGCTGTTTGTTCCCAAACTTGTCCATTAATGTTGTACTTATTTTTTTTATAAGTTGATAAAATATGAGTAGAAAAAAAAAAAAAAAACAGTTGTTTCAATGAAAACTAAGTTGAGCATTTTGGGAAAAAAATCAGAAAGTCTGATTTATAATTTTTTTTTTTTAAGTAGGTGTGGGCAATATAGTTCTAGAAGATCTGGATGCGGTTGTAAAATCCAGACATATTCTACACTCAGATAGCTTAAGGGGTCTTCAAGATCTTCCACAGTTTAAGGAAAGTTAAACAGAATCTTAAATATTTGCTTTTAGGCAAGTTACTTCTATGCAAAGAAAAACTCTGCCTTTATATCAAAAGATTTACAAATGGCACAATATACCAGATAATACATATCATATATTATAGAATTGTACACCTGAAACCTATATAATTTTATTAAGCAATGTCACCCCAATAAATTTAATAAACATTTTTTTAAAAGAAGAGAAGAAGAAAATGGAACCGGAAAGCAGATAAACCACAACGCAGACAAAACAGATCACTTATTTGGCTGTGAAGCCAGCAGGGGGATGACCCTGTGACTTTTCAGTTACAAAGAGCAATGGCTCTACGTCTCTGCTTAAACCGATTTAAGTTGGGATTTCAGTCACTGACAACTGAAAAATCCCTATTAATTCAGGCATTTTATATCCTCCTCTCATTTGATGCTCCTAACAACCCAGTAAAGAAGGAATTATTATTCCAATTTTAAAATAAGAAATCCTGGGCTTGGAAAGGTTTATGTACTTGTCCAAAACCACACAGAGGGTATCAGCTCCAATTTTAGGGGATGAGGATAATTCTTTTTATCTGTGACTATTTAAATTCATGTACAAGATCTTGTCATAAGTACGAAAAAGAAAGACTGGCTGGGGAGGAAAGACGAACAAACAACAACTCTTCTGGTGTATGGGTTGCTAGTGAGGGACCCCACGTTGAAAGAACAGAGTGCTGCCTGTGAGGTTCGAAGCCCCTCTCCAACTTATTCTAAGTTGTCTTGCTGCTTATGACACATTTCCTTCCTGTTCTTCAGTGCAAAGTGTAACACGGGCATCTTATGAACGCCATCCTCTCTGAGTCTGTCCTAAAGCAGAGTCACTGCCTCTCCTGAAGTTCTTTAGGCACTGGAGAGGGCCAAGCTTATTGAATAATGCACTTCATCCCTAAACTACCTTGAAGGGGCTCTGCTGAATGCAATAGACATTTTCAGATGATTCCTTCTGGAACCACTGATCAAAAGTACAGCTAATGGGAACAGGCGAGCTTGAGTGATTGATCTCTTCCAAAGAACAGTGAACAAAATTCCCATCACTAGGAAGGAGGCTGAGATATCAAACCAAGTGTCACACAGGTAGAGAAACCTTTTCCTCCATTTAGGCTTGAAAATAAATTTAGTCACAGTCCCCTGTAACCCCCAGACTAGACATTACCGTGTCTAAATAGATACTGCAACGCTGGCATTATGTTTCTGGGTTGCAGCCGATAGTGCCTTGTGGTGTGGGTGAACGAGGCAGGACAGGAATGAAAGTGACAGGGCCAGGAAAACATCAAAAATCCCTCAGAAACAGAGCGAAGGGGAAGAAAGTCAGCCGCATCAGAAAGAAAGCAGGCGATTCTCACAGAGCTCCTGCGTAGATGTTCCTTGGAGGAAGGAGTGCTTCGTTTCACTTGGCTTCCATGCCAATCAAAATGCCCCCTTGGCAGTGGATAAAATAAAATAAAGAAGGCAGAAATAAATGCCAAAACAAATTCATGCACAGAATGACCTTCCCAAGTCTGCAAGGCCCAGCTAAGCTGGCCTCCACCAAAATGAACTGAAAGGACAAAGAAAAGAAATCTATACTTCTACTTCAACTAGAAAAATCTTTAAAATGAAATCAGGTACGAAAGTATTCACCAATCTCTTCTTTCTCATGTGACCTAACATTCAATGAATGTCTCATACTGTGACGGGTATTTCAGATGTATTTTTCTCACATTATTTCATAACAGCATGATGAGATGGATGTCATTGTCACCAGTTCATGTTTCAAAAAATAAGAGGTTAAGTAAATTACCCAAGGTCACATTGGAAATAAGCAGGAATGAGATATTTATTTTGACTCTAAAATGCATCCTATTTTTATTTTTCCCTACATAAGACAACCCCTCACATTTGTACCGGAATAAGAAAAAAAAAATTCCATTCAATACATCTAAAATGTCACGTCCTCTGTGTCTTTTGTTTGATGTCAATGAGTGGGGCTTATCTAAGACAGTTGGCTGGATGCAAATGGCTGAAGATACATGTAAAAGCATACAGGTACATTTTGATACCTTTGATCGGAAGTTGGTATAAGAACCTTGGTCCATGAGGCTGGGCTTGGGTCCCGTGGCCTTGACCTGTGACCTGCAGAAGTTATTGAGGAGAACTGACTCTTCATCTTACTCTGCTGGGATGCTTCCCAGCAGGGTCAATGCAGCAGAGGGCCACGTGCCAAGGCATAAGAGTAACTCTATATAACCCCGGTAGACAAAGCTATACAGAACCCAAGGGCAACAGGAGAAAAGCAAACTTTCTGTCCCCAGACCTATTGCTTCACGTCAGCCTTGGAGAAGGAACGCACTAGCTCTCTCATTGTGCCAGCGTGGGGCCTTGGCAGAAATGCATCTAAGAGGAGACGGTGTCCGTGACACCTTCCTTACCCCAGAGGTTCATTTGGAACTGATCACCTATGTACCAGCCATGGTGATGTTGGAGTTGACACAGCCCAGTAGGCCTCTATCCACAAGATGCTTTATCTTATGCATTGTGCTGCTAGATAAGGAAAGATACCCCCGACTCCAGCCCACTAAACAATAAAGCCCAAAGTGAGAGATTTAAAAAGTGAACTAACTCAGAAGACTCTAACAGCCATAGGTCATTAAATTAAAAAATCGAAAAGTGCTCAGGTTCAGAGGTCAGACAGACCTAAGTTGTAGTCTGACCTCTGCTACCAACAAGCTTAGTGACCTCGGACAAGTTACTTAACCTCTCTGAATGTCACAACATTGTTTAAAAAAATAAAAACCAGGGGGAAAAAATGGGACAACTGTAATTGAAAAACCAAATAATAAAAGAAAAAAAAAAAAACCAATGTAACATTTTCAAAGGAAAGTTAGTGGAACAGTCAAGACCACTATCTTTGGGGTAAAACTGACCTAGAGACAAGCCCTACAACTTAGTATCCATGCGACGCTGTGCTAGGCAGTTAGTTACCTTATCTTGTGAAAATCAGGCTTATATATATGTATATATATATGTATACACACATCTTGTGTTAGAGATACACAGAGCAACATCAGGAAAATTAAGAACATAGCTGTAACTGAAAATGTAAGAAACAGCCATAACATTATTACAATTCAAATTACGTGAGAGCACATTCTAACAAAAAATGCCTATAAATGCAACAGAATAGTTACCTGTGGGACAGGGGAAGGAATGAAAACAGGGCATGATGGGGATAAAAAAATAAATTAATTAGATGAAAGAGGGTCTTGTACAGATAAATACTTCCAAAGAGTGCCATCGACTGGGGATTGCAATGAAGTCAACCCTCTGACTCGTAAGTCTTCCCAGACCAGCAATAAGTCCAAGGTAATAACGGGGTGCATCTCCCAGGGTTGTTGGGGCATTAAGTGTAAAAAGCTTGGGAAGGGTTTAGCAGAGTACAGTATCCCCTCACTTATCGCGGGTATTTCATGCCAGAAACGCCCCCTGCGAAGTAGGAACCTTACATTTATTCTACATTCTTAAACCTACGTCGCTTTAACAACATACGTATACAGGACCACAAAATCCCGCAATAGAGCTATATTTCTGTACAGTAGTCCCTCTCTATGTCGCGGTTCACTTATCGTGGCCTCACTGTATCGCAGGATTTTTAAAAATATTGGATTTAATTATTTATCACGAGTTTTTCGCTCTATCACGGGATTTTGCAGTGCTGACAGTAAATACTAAAAGGAATGTAAGGTTCCTACTTCGCGGGTTTTAACCTATCACAGGGCGGGGGGGCGTCTAGAACATAATACCTGCGATAAGTGAGGGATCACTGTATCTGCTACATGCCCAGTGACAATAATGGTTTTATCAGATTCTTGAATTGGTAGCAGATCTCCTTTATTTCTCACTAGGAAGTGTGGACTGTTTTCTGAGGGACATCCCCAAGTTCCTCTTTTTGAGGTTCAGGTCCCCCTTTTTGCAGAGAGGATGGCTGCAAAATTCAGTTTTTCGTCTTTTTCGTAATTCCAGTTTCCCAAAGTGAGAGGGGCCGCACCAAATTCACAGTTCTGTTTGCAAAGGACACAAGCAAAGGAAACTCTCTGGTGTACCACAGAAGACCAGACTTTGGCCTGTAAAATTATGAAGATGGTGTCAGCTAAATGCAAATTATGCTAAGTTAATCATTTCTCATCTTCAATATTCAAAATGGCTTGGCTAGGTTACATTTACTTATGCATCAGATTAGTAAGGGGGCACAGTGGTCCTGTCCCTTCTAATCCTTTATTAAACCAAAATTAAAAATAATTTCTGAATTCCATTATTAATATCCTCCCTCCGTGAAAAGTAGCTCCCTCAGCAGACCCTATTGACATTCAGTCTAGACACTGCTGAAGGAACCCACTTCATGAATATCAATAAATGTGTTGCACAGAGATGGGAGGATATTAAATTATTTCTGAGCGTTTGACAGTTGACAAAATGTTAGTATAGTAATTAAAAGTGCAGACTGTTAAAATGCTATGTGAGTGTCCCTCAGGGCAGCTGTGCGCTTGCTCACAGGAGAACAGCATCTATGTCGGAAGGTAGCTTAAGGAAGAAACTGAACTTCACCTTCAGTTCATTTTGGCCTTAGGCCTTTAGTGAATCCTCTGGAGAAAGAGAGAAAAGGGCTTCCTTTCAAAGTGCCCTGAACAGGTGTGAAGTGATACCTTATTATGGTTTTAATCTGCATCTAGTGATGTTGAGGTTTTTATTTCCCATAAGGAAATCAACAAACAACAAGTGCTGGCGAGGATGTGGAGAACAGGGAACCCCAGTGCACTGCTGGTGGGAATGCAGGCGGGTGCAGCCACTGTGGAAAACAGTATGGAATTTCCTCAAAAAACTAAAACTGGAGCTGCCTTTTGAACCAGCAGTTCTACTGCTGGGAATGGACCCTAAGAATCCTGAAACACAAATGCAAAAGAATGGACGCACCCCTATGTTCATAGCAGCACTAGCTACGATAGCCAAGAGCTGGAAACAGCCTACGGGCCCATAAGTAGATGAGTGAATTTAAAAACTGTGGTCCATTTACACGATGGGATACCATGCAGCAGAAAGATGGAACTCCTATATCTCGCGACAGCACGGATGGAACTGATGACTATTACGCTGAGCGAAATAAGCCGGTTGGTGAAAGACAAATACCACATGATCTCACTCATAAGAGGGATCTAATGAACAAACCAAACTAACAAGCAAAACAGAACCAGAGGCATGGAATCATAGAACAGACTGACATCTGTCGGAGGGGAGGAGGGAGGCGGGGTCTGTCCGAAAGAGGGGGAAGGGAGCAGTCAAAGAAAGTATGTAAAGAGCCCCTGGGCACGGGCAACGGTGTGGGGATTGACTATGGAAGTGGGGGGCAGGCTGGGCGGGGTGGGGCGCAAAGGAGGGAAGCATTGGGACACCTGGAACAGCATAAACAGTAATAAAAAATAAGAAATCAAGAAAAATATTTTAAATGCCGTGAACAGCTTAAGTTATGCAATTAATTTAGGAAAAAAATTCAAAAAATGTATTTATATAACTTTTTATCTTCATTTTCGTTCTCCTCCAAGAGCAGACAAATTTAAATGTTAATAGATTAATGAGAGGGCAGAAGAAGTCTAGCTGGTGGCTTTCTCTTTATTTCTGCCACCCGTCCTAACCCTCGCTGATTCCCGCCACCCCCACACTCCATATTCTGATTCATTCATTCTGGATAGTGCCCGGGCTTCAAAATTTTTTACAAGTTTCCAGTTCTTTCTAGTGTATAGTCAAAGTGGATGCCTAACTAACTAAAGCAATGGTTCTCAAACTAGCGTGGGCATCAGGTTTACCTGGGGTGCTTGCAAACGATACATATTTCTAGGGCCTACTCTCTGGTAGTCTGGGTAGTGCTTGCCTAGGACAGGGAACCTGCATTAAAAAAAAAAAAAATACCCAGGAATTCTGACTCAGGTCATCCAAGGAGCAGACATTGGAAAACTAGGCCCCTGCACTTTTCACTCTGAGCTTAAGCAAGCCCTTCCCCCCAGCTGCTGTAGGAATGCAAACCGAAGGGCAGGACGACCCTGCGTTGCCCTCCAGCCACGCACACTGACAATGTTTGCAGGAGTCAGCCCTAAAGAGCACGGGGAGAGAGGTAACATTTACCAAGCACTTCCTATGCTCCAGGCACTTTATAAATGTTCTCGAATTTAAGTCTCCAAGCACCCAGGTGGAGAGAGGTTATAAATCCTCCCCAAAACCCACATGTAGCAGAGACGAGAGCTGGAGTTAACCTACATTTTCTCCAAATTCAAAGTCTCTGGGATGGAAGGGCAGTGGTCCGGGGGTAAGGCATCTAAATACTCACTAAATACTCATCTCCAATTCTGACCCTTCTTCTTCCTGTATGTTATGAGGCAAGCACCCAAATGCTCCTGTTTTCTACTTCAGTGCCCATCCAGTTGGGGCCGGGGGGCGGGCACATGCAGGGTGGCACCTGCTCTGCCTGCTTCAGTAACATCATGTGAAGGGGAAGATGCAGGAGCTGATACATGTGAAAGCACTTGAGATGTTTTTTGAAAAAAACAAAACAAAAAACTATCATGTGGATGAGATAAGATTTAGTACATTAAAAGAAAAATGCTAACATAGTGGGACATTCTGTACGAGTTGTTCATCTCTCCATTTATTCCTTCATCAAATATTATTTGAACACCTGTTGTTTATAGAACCCAGAAGACTTGGAAAGGTACCAACTCTCTACAGACACCGTGTTTTCCGTTTGGTGGGAAGGGGAGGAGGTGATGTGGACGAGAGACAGCGAGGAGTAGAGGAGACAGAGTGGGAAAGAAAAAACAGGGAGAAGTGGACGTGGGATGTGGGCGGAGAGAATGGAACAGGAATAGAGTGCATTTATGCTTGTATAAATGCTTGACAGTTTACAAAATGCTTTTAAAAACCGAGTTCATTTAATTCTATTCTCAGAATTTCAAATGCAGAAGAATCACCTGGAAGAATATTGTTAACATAGATTCCTGGGCCCCACCCCCAGGTGGGTCTGGGTTGAAACCCATGGTTATAGGTTAGAGGGTGGTCCACAGACATTCCACGCTTTGAGTGGCACTGATTTCCTTCTCGGTACAACATTATAACGCAGGTAAGGCTGGAGTTATGATCCCCATTTATCTTTCCCGTTAAAAAACAAAAGAAGAGAAAATTGAAGTTCAGAGAAGTTAGGGAACTGGTTTAAGATCCCAAAGCAACCAAGACTTTTTGATGCAAAGCCTTGGGCTCTTTTCTGTGTGAATGATTTAAGCTCAATATTCTTTGAGGTTGTGCATGGGGAAATCTGAATGATGACCACTGCTTTCAAAGTGAAGACAGTTGCCGTGGAGACAGTTGCCATGGATACAAATATTGTCTTAATGGATTGTAAGGAATTTCCTTTAACAATAAATTTTCTAAGGAATAGTCCCAACAAGATGTAATCTATTTCTGCTCTTTAAGGAATCAACATTCTCACAGCAGGAGGACTAGATACCATTCTTAACTACTCTTGGGCCTGCTGGGGGATTAAATGAGAATTATTTTAATCTAAAGTACTATTGGTAGTTCCTGACACACAGTAGGTGGTCTATAAGTGCTAGGTCCCATGTTTCCCTTTTCATTCTTAAACCAGCTAATAATAATTGAGCACTAGTAAAATAGTGAGAACCTACCATACGCCTAGATATGAACTATTGTAGATACATAATTTACATTAATTCTCATTATAACCCCAGGGAGCTGGTTCTGTGAGTATCTCCATCTAAGAAATGAGGAAACTGAGGCACAGAGTGATAAAGATCTTTCCCTATTTCCACACTAATTGGACCTAGAACTAGGAATCCAACCCAGGCCAGCTGCTTCCTGAACCTGCTCATCTAAGCATGTTGTGAAGTTCCTTCCCCAACTTGTCACTCAAGATATTTCAATTAGTGACAAGGTGAAAAGGAAAGGTTAAGATGACAGGAGTAACCTGACAACCTGCTGCCAGGCCGGACCTCTGCCCGGCGCCAGTGCGTGGCTGGGGAAGCAGTACCTGGGAACGTTGGTGGGCTGTGGAAGTGCCGCCTGTTAGTTTCTCTGGGACAGGCATCCAGGAGAATGGCTGTCCCCTGACTCCTGTTCTCACTTTTCAGTCCCGAGATTTTGCTATATCAACCCTGTGACTGTCTGTTATCTTACCCGTCAGTTCTCACATCGATGGAAAGACCTCTCGCTGCCCTTTCCTTATCCATTCTTACGATTCTTGGAAACATACAGTTCTTGGCTACTCTCTGCATTCAGGCACTGTGAGCTTCTGGGGGTACGAGGGTAAACCCTGTGCCTTCCAGTGCTTTCTACCTGGTGAGGGAGCTAAAGAAACACACTAATGTGTAACTGCATTACTGACTACAGAATTTCAAACTTATACGACGGTCCTGAACAAAAGAAACATGGTCTAGCGAGAGAGTATGAGACAAGAGTAGAACTTGGGCTGTCCCTACAGGAAACGGGGTCTGCAGCAGAGATCAAGGAAGGTGTCCATGAGTCAGTGGTCTTTGAGCTGAGATTTAAAGGCTGAGTAGAAATCAATGAGGCTAAGAAGGACAGGAGGAGGGGATATGAGAAGTGGAACATTTTTATGGCAAGGTCAATGAACTGAAAGAATGTCTAACTACATAAGAGTACTGACAGACCCTGAGGACAGTGGACCTCAGAGTAAAAAGCAACCTCAGAATATACAGAATATACAGGGGTGGGGCAAAAGTAGGTGTACAGTTGTTTTTATGGAAAAAATACAGTAATAAATAATAGTACAAGAATAAACCTGGTGTTTCATGTACTTACAACTGCACACCTACTTTTGCCCACTCCTATGCGTGTGTGTGTATGCTATAAGGAGAACATCACGTCACTCACGGATATAATAAATGTGCACTGAATGTCTACCATGAGCCCGTGTCTGTGCCAGATGTAAGGAATGATACAAAAATGAACAAGATGTTTTTTGTCCAGTGGTTGAAACTTGTTGTAAATTCCTCTAGGGTGAGGCCATGTTTTACTCAGCACCGAACCTTGCAGTAAGTAAGCTGTTTAATGAAAGAGCAATTCTGGCCACAAATTTTATTTTGTTTTATTAATCAAATAAACATCAATGCATTAATTAATCCATACTGTAAACATACATATGCATATATGTGTATGTTTGTATTTGTATGTTGCATGTATGCATGTGTGGGTACACTCACACACACACACACACACACCCCATAGACTCAACTCAGATTTAATGAAGTACAATTCTCTCAAGGAAGAGACTTTGACTCCAGAGGTCTTTTTAAGTAACCAGAAGTGATCCATAAGGACAACTATAGTTTGGAACTTGGTTGATATCAAGTTTGATTGAATAGGTCTAGGTTCCTACTATAATACGCAAATATTAGAATTCAAACATATTTTGAGGTCAGTGGTTAGCCACATTTTTTCTTCCCCTACAACTTGAGAAATACCATTGTGGAATCCCAGTAGTCCTCAGGAGGCTGCATCGAGAATGCTTTGAACTCTACACCCCTGACCCCCACAACTGATTCCGTAATGCCTCTCAGAGGGACAGATGTCCTGGTTAGGAATTGTTCCTATAGGGAAATTCACCTGATTTCTCATTTGCTCTTGTGTCCTAGTGACTTTAATGAAAGCATAACTTTTTATGTCAACCAAACAAAACGACGAGCTTTGATAACAGACACAGAATCTGAATCTTACCAAACAAATCTGCTTATGACCTTAGCCCCACTTGGTCCTTAGCCATGGCAGATAAACGTTTATATGTAGCTTAATTAGTTAACAGTAGCTAAGTGCTTCAAGAGCTCATCAAGTTGGCATTAAAGGACAATTACCCATCACCACTGAATTCCCAGGGCACTTGACAAAGCTGAGTCATATACCTGTCCATGGTGGGTGGGGGGGGGGGGGCGGAATTAGGCCCGGGCAGAGAGTTTGGCTAAATTCCTGGAGCACTCACCAACACACAGCATGACCTGCTCAGCCACTGAAGCTCAAAAAGCCAATGGTGAGGGGCCCTTTGGAATAGACAGAAGCGAGGTGAAGAACAAGCATTAGCTGTCCTCCAGCCATTGTACCTCAGCCACGTGAGCTCTTGGAATGACCTGGACATGTGCCACCTGTGATTGCCTCCATTTGTTTTACAGGAAACCTTCCTTTTTTTTTTTGAAAGAGAGATTTAAGCCTCTCAGTGCCTCCAGCAAAACATGTTAGTGCCTTGATTCCAAGGGCGTGGATCCCAT
Source organism: Furipterus horrens (assembly GCF_987537825.1). Taxonomy (NCBI): domain Eukaryota; kingdom Metazoa; phylum Chordata; class Mammalia; order Chiroptera; family Furipteridae; genus Furipterus; species Furipterus horrens. The sequence continues at coordinate 8,474,149 of NW_028327177.1, forward strand.
AAATCTGGTTTCGGTGGGAATACTGAAACCTTTCTTGGCTGACGCATCTAGGAATTAAGGAAGCGTGACAGCTTTGAACCGTTGTCAAAAGCTGCATGGAGCCTCATTTCTGGAAGGGGTGTTCCATTTTCTGTGATTTACTTTGGAAGCATTTCCCTCTTACGTTCTTCCCTTGTTACCTCCACCTACTTTACTTCCACTCCTCTTTTGGCTCTGCCAGGGAAGGTTATAATACCAGGAATGTGCAGACAAAATAATTCAGGGAATCTGACTACCATTACACTGTGTTGGCAAAACATAAAATTTCAACTATTTTTTTAAGAGCTTGATTTTGAAAAGATTTATATGTCTACCTACAAATACATGCATCTCCTGCACACTGGATTTTTTAATTTTTGGTTGTTTATTTTTTCTTTTTTAGAGCAGGAATTTGCAAGCTTGAGAAAGAAATCTTGTCACGACAAGTGCTTAGAGATTCTTCTTCTAATTGATATTCTGAGTCTCCTGTTGGAGAAAGGAATATTGTTGAAGAAAAGCACTAGCTCCGCTGAGTGAGCTTCCAAGCAATCATGGTTGCATCACTAAAGGAAGCTCGATATTTTGTGTTCATCTGTTCATTCATGCATTTGGCAGATTTGTGTTTGGGGCCTATTGTGTGTTTCTAGGGGGTAAAGAGAGTAAAAGGCAAAATAATAATAATTTTAAAACCTGCTTTTAAGATATTACAACCTTATGAAAAAGATAAGAACTCTATATAATATGTCCCAAGGAAATATTGAGATGTCTCAAGAAAAGTACAGGCACATGTTCTGAGAACTGGTAGGAGGGAGGCATTGGTAATGGATAGGGCAAGTGATTTCAGGCAATACTTGAGTGAAAGAAAGGCAATTGGCGAGGCCTTAAAATATGGTAAAAACATGAGAATACTGAAATGGTGAGGGAAAGAGGTATCTAGAGAAATACTGTCAGGTCAGGGCGAAAACTGAGAAACCAATTGCTGTTGGTGACCTTGAATTTACAAGAATGCCTATTGGATTGGTTATATAATTCATTCTCAGTACTCTCAGAATGTAGGGGAAACACACAGAAAAGGATGTAGGGATTCACCCCTGGTTAGGGCTGATGCCAGTAAAGGTCAAAGAAAAGAACAAACAAAAGAGTGGTTGAAGGTCAAGTACAGAATCTAAGATGGTGAGAATCTGAAAGTGGGATGTGGTCTCTTTGAGAACCAACTAGGACTCAGTGAAGGCAAGTGGGTAGAGGTACAAAAGGATGTACATGGTCCATGTGGCTGACAAAGGTACATTCCACAAGATGAAGTGAGAATAAGGGGTAAGTGAAGAAAGGAAATGCAGAAAATCACCGTGAAGAGGAAGTATTATGTCAGGGACTTAGTCTGTCAGTTGCAAGGAAAACTGCAATTTGGGGCAAAGTAGACAGAGTGGGATCAGAAAATTGATAAAGATAATGATACCCAATGCTCTGTATTGTTAGACTCATTTGGTATGGACTTGGTATGATTTGACCTCCTTCCTCTCATTCTTGGATGCAATGGGTCCAGTGGAAGACAGAGGAAGAAGAGAATTTGGAACAATAGTGTAGCCCACTGCTCAAGAAACTTTGTGTGTAATAGACAGAATAATGGCTCTCCCAAGGATGTCCACATTCTGATTTTCCCAGAACCTGTGAATATTTTACCTACATGGCAAAAGAGTCTCTGAAGATATGGCTCAGTTAAAGATCTTGAGACAGAGAGATTATCTTGGATTATCCACGTGGGCTCAGTGTAATCATAAAGGTCTTTCTTTACAAGAGGAAAGTAGGCTATCAGAGCAGAGAGGTGATGTTACAGCACTGACTTTGAAGATTTAAAAGGGGGGAGATGAGGCAAGGAATACAAACAGCTTATGGAAGCTAGAAAAGGCAAGGAAGTAGATTCTTCTCTTAAGCCTCCAGAAAAAGCATTAGAGCCCTATTGTCATTTTGATTTTAGCCCAGAAAGACCCATTTTGACTTCTGACCTCCACAACTATAAGGTAATAAATGTGTGTTGGTTTCAGCCACTGAATTTGTGGTAATTTTTTTTTTTTAACAGCAGTAATAGGAAAATAATACATTGGGTTTAAGTGTAATCTTGGAAAAGATGTCCTTAGGAAGATGTTTGCATAAACTAGAGCCAGGCCAGACCTAAATGATGGTGAGTGTATTGCTGGAATCACTGAGCAAGCAGGTAGTAAGGTAGGTGTAGAGGCAGGTGTAACAGTAAGGGAGAAGAGGGAGGTAAACAAGGTGTTAAAACATAAATGCTTATCTCAAAGAGATGCTCTGAGTGGAGAATGGGGAAAAATTGCTTAACACGTAAACCTGAAATATAATAAGTGCTAAATATATAGTTTAAAAAACTGGTTTGTTACCAGTGCTGACTCCCCTGCATGTGAGGGGATTCTTTGGAGGATACAGAACTTGGAGACTGAGCAAGCACTCAGAGAACATATTGTGTGGTCCTCCCTGAAGACAGTTTTCTACGGGCAAAATTGGGTTTTGTTGACTACTAAGGAAAGCCTTGCGGTGGGGAAAGAATCTGTGCATGAACAGAAATGGGGTGGAAGAAAGAACAAACGATAAGCAACCTTCCCATTCTTGTCCTACCAGTTCGCCTGGCTGCAGGGTATTTTAGTACCAGCTGAGCATGTTACTTCATTTCACCCCAGCTGCCTCCCTGAGTCATTGCCCCGTCTTCGATTCTGCACCAGCAGCCTGAGATCTCTTTGAGATAGGTCCTTTGCTTACTCATCTTGGTATTGCCATCACCTAGTACAATGCCCAGAAAAAAAGAAAAAAAAAAAAAAGCCCAATAAATCTTCACTAAGTGAATGAACAAAAGGACAGGGTTCTGTTCTTAAAATATGTAAAGACTCATTGCAATGAGAGGGTATTACAAGGCAGTGAGTAATCTGCTGCTCAGATTTGTGGTCCAGATGAATTGTTTCCAAAGGCTGATCCACACTAGTCCACTAACTGATGCCAGGCCAGCAAAGATGCTTGGTCCACACCCTGTGGATTGTGACTCAGCAGGTCTGGGAAAGGGCCTGAACATGTGTTTCTTTGACAAATAAGTAAGGATTCTGCAGGCCTGTGAGCTCTTGGTCTTGACCTCAAAGAAGAGAGAGATCATTATGAATTAGGGTGATCAGAGAAAGATTCATTGAGAAGTTATGATCTGAAATGACCCTTCAAACATACTCAAGTTTGGGTAGATGAAGAAAAGAAAGAACAGCAAGGGCAAATACTATAAGAAACAATATTCTTTATCATTTGGCCTTTCCACTCAAAACACCATTCATAATCTATATCACTTATTTCTGCATAATAAGTCACCCCAAACTTAATGTCTTAACCAACAATCATCAGCTATTACCTTTCAGTTTATAAGGATCGAGAATGCAGGGCTAGCTCGGGTGGGCTTTCCTGACTTAGGGTCTTTTATGAGGTTGCTTTCAGATAGTGATTAGGGCTGAGGTTATGCTACCGGATTCTTTAGTCCAATACCTGCTTTGGAAAGACTCAAAATACCGGAGGTTGGAAGATCTGGGGCAGCGTGGGCATCTTTCTCTATTTCTGTGCCACCTCCCTATATGGTCTCTGCAGCCTGGCAGCTTCAGATAATTGGGCTTCCTATATGGTGCCTTGGGACTACAAAAACCTACGTTCTGAGAGAGCACAGTGGTAGGAAGAGAGGGCAGAGGGAAGGTAAAGCTAAATGGTGCACACGTAGGGAATCCATACCTGTAGGCAGTTGAAGAGATGAAGAGTGATGGCCAAGGGACCCATGGCCTTTGGAAGTGCTTCATTTAATTTTGGCCAAACACCAAGAAGTTATGGATTGCATACCACATAGAACAGCCATTATAAAACATACCAACTTCAAAAAGTAGGATTTAACATGGATTTATCATAAAAATGCAATAAATCCCTTTGATTCTTTCAGCAGTTTTTAGCGATCTCTGAAGGCCAGGAATCCTACGTAAGACCGTTGGTCTTGTATAGTGGACCAAGCCCCATAATCTAAAGCAAAGGCATTGACTCTCCTGCCTTCTATTTGAAAAACGTTGTGATCCTGAGCAAATCCTAAACCCTCTTCCTGTTCTAGCTGCATATTTCTTTGATTCTGTCTCTCTCTTTTTTAAATATGTATTTCTCAAGCTTCAACTTTTTGGGCTACTTGTTCTTTCTGAAAAAGTACAGATCTCCTTCATGGCTCTGCTTTGTTCCCCAGAGTCATCCTTCTGCTCGCGACTCTGTCCGTCCCTCCTTCTCCCTGTCGCTAACAGGTACCTTCCTCTGTCTTTGAGCTATAGTAGTCACGACTCCTTACTAGAATTGTCAGACTCCCTCCGTGGTGGAGCCCACCCTCTGGGCCCTTCCAGTGCCCTGAATGCAGCTGTACCATTCATTGCGCAGGTCTTACTGTTTTTACTACGAGAGTCCCTTAAGAACAGGTCTATGCCTTAATGATTTCTGTCATGTCTGCAATATGCCTAATGCCTGACACTTAATAATCCAGCGATACACATGTACTGTGTTTAAGTAAACAAATGGATGCATAATGGCAAGAAGGAATGAACTATTTTAAAATGTGGACCATCGTTTGTTTGCCTTAATTGGACACTAACATATTGGGTCTCAGAGGACATTGAAATAATTATCTTTTCGTGGTTATTGCATTGTCAAGATTTAAAAGTAAATGGTAAGAAAAAGAACTCATGTCTGGATAACACAGGAAAGCCCCCCACTCACCCCCTTTGAGTCTATAGCCTTCTGCCTTCTTTCTTGCTGAAAATCTTGTGCAAAAACAAAGGTGAGTTTGGCAACATCCAAAGCTGACTGATCTCTTTGTATAAGTGCATAGCCTCTTTTACGCTTTGGCTCCAAAAAGTTGTAACAGAAGGTGAATTCATTCCTGGTAAGCGGTGCATGCCTAGCCAGTGAAGGGGAATGGTAATCTGACTCTCATCTCTGACCTCCTCACTGGGGGAGGGCCACACAGGACCAGAGGGCGGCCCTGTTTCTGTGCCATTCCAACGAGATGCTGCGCTAGAATGTGGACCGGTGGCCACAGGTGTCTGTTGTGAGCTTGCCACTGACTTTTCTAGCAATTTGATTTCACTTTTCTGAGCTTCAGTTTGATCCATGATTTGAGGATTATGACCTCATTGTGCTCAGCCCAAAAATAAAAAGGGGGGGGGGACTCTTCTGAAGATCGAGATAAACTTAGAAAAGTCACCACGCCTGTTTTGAATACATAGTAGGTGCTCACAGATGTCAATCGTCTCTTTCCTTCTCCCACTTGACCCTCTTCAGAAGAGAACATTCTAGTCATCCATGAAAAGAGGTCATTTCTGACTTTCCTTTTCTGCTTAGTAAGGACAGGGTAGGGCTCTGGTATCTTGTGTCTATCTCTCGGGCTTACATTCCCCGGCACACCCAGTCACGGGGCTTTGTTTCCTTAACCTCAAGTTATGTAATGAGAAGATCTAGGGCCCTGGCTTTATTTCCACAAGGACCTGTTTCAAAATCCCTGCTGATTTCTCTAGGCTGTCAGCGTGTGTAGGAAAGTGAGCGGCCCACACATGCTCCCCGCTTGAAGCACCAGGCCCAAATTAGGTCATGCAATCACGGGATTTTCATCATTTCACAAGCTGCTGCTGCTACCACAGCAGGTCAGAGACTAAAGCAAGGACAGGTAGTTGCTTAACCTAGCTCTGTATCTACACATACGTGTTGGCAGGGAACTGGTGACTCATGCCACTTGCTGGAATACAACTGGTAGGCCAGCTCCTAATGACTTAATATCAAAGGCTACTTTCCCCCACCTTCGGATACATCTCTACAGCCAAATTTAATCTCTGTAAGTACAGGACATCTTAGGAAGAGTATTAACCTGTCCTGACCCCTAGGGGACCATTGGGTAACACTTAGGAAGTACACAGGCTGTATCTAAGAAACTCAAAACCTGTGGGGAGTGAAATAAGCAACCCAGCTCAGTTTGTGACTCAGGCAGGTTAAAAAATGTCTCCAAGGTACTGATGTTAACAAGCAGCAGAGTTGGGATTCAGATTCAGACACGTCCAATGTCAAAGCCCAGATACTTACACTTTGTCACACCACCTCCTTGTGGTTAAAGTTGGGTGTTTTGCTTGCCCCACCCGCTCATCTCCCTAAAATTGCCATTACATTTGGACCTGCTGATACTGTCTCAGCACCACCTCTCCTCTCTCTGCCACTAGTGGACTCTTGTTTGTAATTTGACAGGAACTTCATTTTATTTTAATATGACTTCTTCCTTAATTCAAGCTAGCTTTGTCCAGTCTAATAGCATCATGACATACTGCATGTCCAGACACTTAGTCACTTAGCCCTTGTGACATCAGGTTCTGGTCAGCATCAGATTGTCTTAAGGAAAAGCCTCAGACCTGTTGATCAATGGAACAGAGTTTCGGTCAAACTGGAGATAAGATCTTGACTTCAGCTGTGTTTCAGACCCAGGCCCCTGAAAGCAGGATGACCCTACCAACCACACCCTCACACAACATGGCTGACAGCAGGACCTGTGACAATGATCAACTACTCCCTACCCGAGCCCAGCCAATCAGTAGAGCCCGTTACCCCAACTGCGGCGGTCACTATGACTGATGATTTTTTTCCCCATGTATCATCTATCTCCTAGGAGCCATCGGAGAGCAGGCAGTTGAGCAGTAGCTCACCTGTGTCTCCGGGCTTGGCACTGTTTCCTGAAATAAACCTTTACTCTCTTTGCTGCCAACTCCTGTGCACGTTGTGTTGGGCTTTGATACCAGCAAACAGCTTTAGTTCAGTAACGGTCTAGCAGTCCGGAATTTCGTGAAATCTCCTTGCATAGAGGCAGTTGAATGGACATCGATTTTAAAACACTCCTTATGAGGTTCTGTTTTCGTGGTTACTATTTTTGAGGTCTTCTTGTTTCTTTTTTCTTTTTTCTTTTTAAATTCTGGAAGTTACCCATAGATAAACTTCTAGTACACTCTTTTTTGTTTTTTTAACTGAAGTCAGCCTGGGACAGTTTCTGTTGTGAGCACCCACAGACCCTAATCACCATGGAGCACTGGTTGAATGCGGCAGCTCCTCATCTTAAGACGGTCATTTTTGACCATTTGTAAGCATCAGAACAACCTAGAGGGCTTCAAAACACTGGCATCTGGGGCCAGTCCCCGGAGTTTCTGATTCGGTTGCACTCAAGTGGAGCTTGAGAATGTGCATTTCTCAGAAGCTCCTGGATGATGCTGGCACTGCAGGTCCAGGACCGCACTCTGAAAGCCAGTGCCTTAAGATGTCCAAATAAGTACACTCTGATGGTCCAGTGATGAGGAGTAATTGATAGGTGTGGCTATGCCTTCCGTGACGTCATCTCTTCTAAAGGCCATCAATAAATATGTCACTCAGAGTTTAATGGCCAGAACTCACAATCGCTCTGCTCTCAAACTTACCTATCCCTCCCTGTGGGTTTTTTTGTTTGTTTGTTTGTTTGGTATATTTTGTCTTTTTGTAGAAGGCAAGGCCAAAGCTTCTATCTAAAAATCTGAAACCATATAATTCTTTAAATTAATAAATTTTACTTTTTAGAGCAGTATTAGGATCACAGCAAAACTGAGTGGAAGGTACAGAACTGCCATATATCCACTGTCCCCACATGGGCACAACCTCCACCACTATCAGCATCCTGCGCCACAGAAGTATATTTGTTATAATTCATGAACCTACACGGACAGAGCATTATCACCCCAAGTCCACAGTTTACATTAGAATTCACTCTTGGAGTCATGCATTCTATGAGTTTTGACAAATACATAATAAAATGTATCCACCAGTGCAGTATTAAATATACTAGTTTCACTGCCCTAAAAAACCCTATGCTCTGCCTATGAATGTCGCCCTCCCCTCCCCCAACCCAAAACTACAGCTCCATTGTTTTTGCCTTTTCTAGAATATCACACAGTTGGAATAATACAGTATATACCTTTTTCAGTCACTTCTTTCACTTAATAATATGGATTTTAGGTTTCCTTTATTTCTTTCTGAGGCTTGAGAGCTCATTTCCTTTTAGCAAAGAATCATATTCCATTGTCTGGATAATTTGCACTCATTTACCTGTTGAAGGACATCTTGGTTGCTTCAAAATTTTGGCAATGATGTGTAAAGCTGCTATAAAGAGCTGGATGTTTTTGTGTGAACATAAGTTTTTAATTGTTTTCAGTAAATACCAAGGAACACCATTGCTGGGTTGTACGGTAAGGGTATGATTAGTTTTGTAAGAAAATGCCAAACTACCTTCCAGAGTGTTTGTACCACTTGGCATTCCCACCAGCAATGAAAGAGAGTTCCTGGGCTTCCGCATGCTCCTCAGCGTTGGGTGTTGTCAGTGTTCAGTATTTGGCAATTCAGATAGGTGTAATAATATCTCATTGTTTTCATTTGCAATTCCCTAATTACATATGATGTTAAATACCTTTCCATATGCTGACTTGCAATCTTCTTCAGTCAGGTGCCTGTTCAGAACTTTGGCCCAATTGGGTTGTTCATTTTTTTATTGTCGAATTTTAAAAGTTTACTGTATATTTTGGATAAGTTATTTATTGATGTGTCTTTTGCAGGAATTTTCTCCCAGTCTGTGTCTTTTCATTCTCTTGACATTGTCTCTCACAGAGCAAAAGCTTTTAATTTTAATGAATTCCAGCTTATCAATGATCTTTTATGGATTGATTTTTTTGTGTGTGTGTGTGTGTATCTAAAATGTCATCTCCACATCTAATGTTAGTTAGATTTTCTCCTATGTATTTTTATGGATAAATGATTCTGTCTCCTCAAAATCCATATATTGAAGGTATTTGGAAGTGGGGCCTTTGGATGTTAATTAGGTTTAGATGAAGTCATGAGAGTGGGGCCCTCATGATGGAATTAGTGTCCTTATACAAAGATGAAGAGGAGCAAAGCATGTTACTTCTTTCCCTCTCACACTTTCTCCTTCACCATGTGAGGGCACAGCAAGAAGGCAGTCTGCACACCTGGAAGAGTGTCCTGTCCAGGAACTGAATCCGATGACACCTTGCTGACTTCTCAACTTTCAGATTTGTGACAAATATTTTGTGTTTAAGTCTATGCTATTTTGTTATAGCAGCCTGAGTTAATATATTTATCTTCTAGTTATGTTATAATTTTGCATTTTACATTTAGGTTTATGATCCATTTTGAGTTATTTTTTGAAGTGTGTAGGGTCTCTGTCTGGGTTACTGTTATAATTATTGTTGTTGTTGTTACAATTTCCATGTAGAAGTCTAGGATCATTAATCTGTCACATTGATCTATTGGGCTGTTCTTTCACTAATACCACAGTGTTTTGATTGTTACAGCTTTATAGTCTGTCTTAATGTCAGATTGTGTCATCCTCTGACTTTGTTTTTCTCCTTCATTATTGAGTTGGCTATTCTGGGTTTTTGTCTCTCCATATAAACTTTAGAATAAATTTGTTAATATCCACATAAGACTTGCTGAGATTCTAATTGGGATTGCATTAAATCTATACCTCAACTTGGAAAGAACTCACATCTTGACATATGGAGTCTTCCTGTCCATGAACATAAAGTACCCTTTCATTTATCTGTTTATTTTTTATAGTTTTCATTAAAGTTTTATAGTTTTTTCTCATATAGATCTTGTACATATTTTGTTAGACTGATACCAAAGTATTTTGTTTTGGGGGGGTGCTAATATAAATGATAATATGTTTTAATTTCAAATTCCACTTATTCATTGCTGGTATATGAGCTAGTGACTGACTTTTGTATGTTAACCCTATATCTTGCATCCTTGATATAATCACTTATTATTTCCAGGAGGGTTTTTTGTTTGTTTGTTTCTTTGTTTGTTTTTGTCAGCTCTTTTGAATTTTTTGCACAGACAGTTGGAATTTTTAAGAAATGGAACAACATAATGATTAAAAACATTCTTTCATGCAAAAAGTAAAATTATTCATTACAGAAAGCTTGAACCCTTAGAGAAAACCATTGTTAGAATTTCCCTGAAAACCTATTAAAAAAAGAAACAAAGCATCTAAGTTAAGGGGCCATTAGTAGCATATTTTAGGAGCATAATAAATTCATTCATTTACTTATTTAAAAACACATTGAACGTCAACCCTGTGCAGGCGCTGTTGCAGAGATAAAGCAATAGGCAAAAATCCCTCCTCTAGTGGATCTTGCCTTCTGATGATGCTATTCTCCTCTTTAGCGTATTGCCTGCTAGAGTCATTTTCACATTTTTCCTTACACGGATTTGTAGAAACTTTTTAGGGACTGATCTAGGAAATATGACAAAAATTCTTAATTTTTCATTGTGTATTTAGAATTCATACTGTTCCATTTTATAAAAAGTGTAGAAAATTAACATTCTTATAGATCCATTTATTCCACCAGAGTTGTGATATATTTATAATGTTTACATATTTTATTAAAGCCCCAAAGACAATGTTATATTTTTTGTTGTTAACGATCATACAAACAAAATTAATTAATAATAATTAAAATAAATTATTATTTTATATTTATATAGATATCCACAATTTCTGATACTTTTGATTTGTTCCTGGAGCTCTAAATCTCTCCCTATTTTCATTTCCTTTTTAGTGTAAAGGACTTTAATTAGCCTTTATTATAGTTTTAGCTTTTCTTTATCTGCAAATATTTTTACATAAGCAGTTTTCTGAAGGATATATTTACTGAATATAGAATTCTATGTCCACAGTTTATTTTTCTTCCAGCAGTATAAAAATGATGGGTTTTTCTTTGTTTGTTTGTTTTTGTCTTTTGACCTCCGTAGTTTCTGATGAAAGAAAGGTCAGTAGTCATTTAAATCATTGTCCCTCTATAAGCAACATGTCATTTTACTCTGGCTGCTTTACAGATTCTCTTATCTTTAATTTTCAGTAGCTTACTTACAATGTGCCTATGTGTTTTCTTTGTATTTATCTGTTTAAGGCTTACTGAGCTTCATGAATCAACAAACTTAAGTCTTTCATAATTTTTTTTTTAAATTTTAGCCATTAAAAAAAGTAAAATTTGTTTCATTCTTATTTCTTCTTCTTGCTTGACTCCCACACACAGGTTAGACCTTTTGCTATGGCCCCACAGGTTTACTTCAGATCAGATCGTTTCTATCAGGCCCATCTTCAAGTTCACCGACTGTTCTCTTTCTTCATTTCTATGTTGAGCTCATCCATTCATTTCTTATTTCAATTGCTTTTTATTTTTAGAATTTTTATTTCTTTTTTATAAGTTCTATTTCTTGACTGAAATTTTCTACCTTTTCATATTTTCCTTTATGTCATTGAAGATAGTTATAATACCACTTTAAAGCTGATTTATTGCAAAATGTAACATCAAGGTTATCTCAGGTCTGGCCTCCACAGATTGTCTTTTCAGTTGAAAATGAGTACACTTGTTTGTTTGTTTTTTTTAATATATCAAATAATAATGTTGGGTTGTATCCTGAACTCTGCTGTATTTCTCTAAATGTGTTTTGTTTTAATTGGAAATTAACTTAATTGGACTCTAATTGTAAAGTCTGTCTCTTGAGGGTTAGCTCTGTTCAGTTCTTTACCTCTAGCTATGTTGCCTTTAGTCTGCCTAACACAGGAATGGTCCACCATCAGCTAACATGGTGGACACCTTACCTCTGGCTCTCTTGTTTCCAGAAATCCTTCACTCTCTTATTTTCCAGTGGCTTCGGTTTCCCTGGACACTGCCATCTTGTCAGAAAAACTATATATATTTCTACTGGCCTGTTAGCTACCTCATGTGGCACTGATCCAATCCTCCATCAGACTAAAAGCCATAGAATAGATAATTCGTACCATGCCATCCTTCTCTCAAAGTCTTGTCTTCCCTGCAGGACTGGCCTACTCTTATTCACTTTCAGTGCCTCCATGTAATGGTTGTTTTATATGGTTTTCAGTTTATAGTTGTTATTATCATCAGGGTTTTGGATCCACTAGGAACTTTCTAGAAGTATGTTCTCATTTTTTGTTTTAACCTTGGAAAATTAAAAAGTTGTAACACGAGGGATTACAAAACTCATTTTAAAAATATAAAGTATGCCATGGACTTCCCAAGGTAGACGCTACCATGTATATAGGCCAACTTCTCATATATACATCAGACAATTATTTCTAGGGTTTGCTACATGCTAAGGCACATGAACGCTCTACCCTCAGGAAGTTTATAGTGAATAAAAGAGACAAGCTAAGTCAGCAATAATTTAAGTAGTGCTTCTGGGAACAGATACAAGAATGAGGCTACCTGGGGGGTCTTTTGCTGAGAGAAGACTACAGAGGACATGTGTCAACATTTAAAAATCTCCCTACTTAGGCATCATGTTCACACAGAGCACATCGTTCTAGTCTCTCAGTGGCTACTTCTCCAGTGTAGGAGTTTCATTATGAAAATGAAAATATATCATGAGCACCTTTTATTCCAAGGAAATCGAAGTTGGTTTAACATCATAAAATTAATTTAAAACAATTTACCACATTAACAGATTAAAGGGGGAAAGTCTTATGATTATCTCAATAGATGAAGAATAATCATTTGGTAAGTTTCAGTATCTTAACAAACTAAAAAAAAAAAAAAAAAAAAAAGCCACAAAACCTAAATAAATAAATAAACTTCCTTAACTTGACAGAGGGTATTTACCAAAAACTTAATGTAAACATCAGGGAAGGAACTACGTCAATTATACCCACCAGAGGTGGCATTGTCTTAACATTAGGTTGGTGGCCTATATTTGGGGTGATGGTAGCAGGTGGAAAGAAATAGACATAGGATAATTTATAATCTCCTATGTAGGTGGCAGGGAACCCATCACACACACATTTTGAGAAGCACCTACCCTAGGACACGGCATGTAACAGATGTCCAAAACATGCTTACTGACGGATAAGGAAGTGTCATAAGACATTGCCATCATTTCAGAGTTATGTAGCTTAGAATGGTCCTCCAGAAGATTCCTGCTTACAGTTGTGCTATGGTCAAAATCTACCCAGAGTGCTCACTGTATCAATCACATTTTTCATACTTAGTTGCAGAAAGACCTCATCTGTCCCCAAACTCAAAGTAGAATAATTGTTCCCTCTTAATAGTGCCTATAACAACAGGTTGCTCTAAACGACATAATTTTTCTTTCAGTGATTGAAAGTTATTGGAAAAACATTTTGCACTCAAGGGTATTACAAGATGAAGTAGAAAAAGCACAAGGTAAGACCTGAAGCGACTGGGCTTTCGGTCCTCCCTGGGTTATGAACCAGCGATGTGGCCTCTGATGGTATTTAAAACTTGGCACCCCTGTTTCTTAAGCTGAAATGTACTACATGATTTACTCGCAGATCCAACAAATTAAGAATTTATTATGTATTAGTCATTATGCTCCTGCCCATGTCCTACATGTGTGAGAGAAATCAACAGCAATAGAATTTAGGAAAAGTGCACTGTGAAAGGCTGATGGGTTTAGGACTTAGGAGAACCCAATAGCTACTTACTTATTTATCAAAGAAGTCTCAAGCACCTCCTATGTATTTGCACAATGCTAGGCTCTAGGGCGAGTGTTGGCAAAAATAGATAAGCACTAAACTCAACACCAGGATAATAATGCTTTTTTTTTTTTCAATACGGAAGGAAAAGGATCTATTCCCAGTCTGCCTTAACTATATGTACAACCTTGATCAAATCACTCAACTCTCTTTCTATGAGTTCCCGAAACACATCTGGAAACAAAAACTTGGAGCCAAGAGTTTATTTGGAATTTAATCCCAAATAATGGAGAGGATGGGGAAAGTGAGCCAGAGAAGGGAGACAGAGCAGTGAGGGTCTGAATGATACATTACTATTGTAGGTGCTTGGAGCACAATCCTTCTAGAAGCCATCTCAGCAAGCCTCACGAATGCAGCTCAGAATTGTCTTGCTAAGGGGACCAAGCAGCTGGGATATTTAGCCACTGAGTCTTTTCTCTCATTGTGTGTGAGTTGCCCCTGGCACTTCCAGGCTGCTGTGCGTGTGAATGAAAATGTACTTGAAGTTGAAAGTTGTCAACTTCCGGTGAACTCAATGGTGGGCTTTGGCGATGTGGAGTCGAAAATCAACATCTGCTTTAGTAACTAATCTCAATTTTGATTTCCTGATCTAGAAATAAAAATTCTGCATACATTCCAGGACAGCAATGGGCATTAGCATTTTCTATATACATTTTTGTTAAGAAGGAACGTTTGTCCTAACTGCTTTGGAGAAAGGGTGAGAGCTATGAAAATATACACCAGTATGGTTCTCACAGCTCATGAATCCTACGACCTGGGAAGCAGGGGTTATAAGCCTATGTTTCTTCATAATCTCCTTTGAGCATGATCCAAGAGAAGATTTTGATAGGGACTTGATGAAAGAGGCCAAGTAGAAAAGTTTGGGTTCACTGCAAATGTTTATTTAACTCAGACACTTCAAAAGCATTTATTGGAGAAACATTTGCAGATTCATGTCAGATGAATCAACATCCTTCACCCATATGAGAGTCATAGCCTGGGGTAGTGAATTTAGTGAGCTAACCTGCAGCTCACATGGTATGAGACTTGTCTGAGAAGCCTTGACAATCCAGTATCAAGTTTCTGGCTGCCTTTCACATCCTGGTGCAGGAAGGGCAACTCTGAGCTGGGATTGATAAAGGACCAAAGTTCTCAAACTCGAGTGTTCATCAGAATCACTTGAAGACATTTTAAATCATAGATAGCTGGGTACCACCCCCAGAGCTGCTGGTTTAGTGGATCTGGAATTGATGCCAAGAATTGGCCATTTCTAAATAAGTTTCCAGGCGGTGTTGATGCTGCTGATCTGGGGACATTTTGAGAACTGCTAGTTTAGAAGAAACTAGAGTGGGAGAAGGTGGGGATGGAGGTCAGTAAGAGGTCTGCTGAGAGCTGGCTTATAAATCTGGGACCGAAACAAAGATCAGTCTGTTTTCAGAGATGTCCCTGCAGGTTCATAGTCTCAAAGGACATTTCTATTCACTTTCCCTTCTGCATTTTACCCCATTCCTAGCCTATCATGTAATATACGTCTTTACCACCTCCCAGGATTCAGACCAGCCTTCCAAAACAAGACTGAGCTTGAAAAAAAATGGTGGGTTTTCACTAATAAATAGACTACATGGAATATAGAAAAACTCAAAAAGAAGAAATGAGAGAAAGAAGGAGGGAAGAAAGGGGTAAGAGGAAGAGGAGGAAACACATGCAGGCAGTGTATGACATTATAAATATACATTATGTTCCAAGGTCTGTGACTTGAATTTTCACACACTTTAGAATGTCAAAGTTTCAAAAGTGTTCCATAAGACACTTACTACTATTACCATGAGGAAGTCAAGGTTTAAACAGATTATGAGATCTTCACAAATAGACAAGACCAGAGGTTTTCAATTCCAAGACTAGTGAAATTTCTGCTACCCTCCAACATCAGGAAAAGTGCATCTATATGGAGGGATCATCCATGATCTGCAATTGGGAAACACAGTCACAGTGGTTGCCTCAAAGTTTCCCCAGATTCTTATATTTGAAATCATGGAACGATCTACGTCCCTTCTTTCTGGCTCCCTAAACTTGATGTAAGTCCAGGGTACCTTTTACAGGGTTGTAATAAAAAGTGAGGTAGCACTAAGTAATCTCACTGTCTGGGAGGCTCTCTCCATTCTAGGTGGGAGCCACTACATTGTAGATACCCTGGGCAAAGCCCTCCTGACCCAGGAAGAGAGCTCAGTACAGGGCTTCCCAGAATGCCCAGGGAGGCAGACATGGAGCCACAGACCTACCAATGCAGGGACCTTGGAAGACCTCACTCTCCACCCAGATGGAGCCACGATGTAACCCAATGGCTTAGCAATCGTTGGTATTCAACCTGGAGAAACATTTCAACATTCCACCAGAAGACGGCAGTTCCCCTCTTTCAGTTTTATAATGTCTACACAGTTGCCTCTAGATTTCTTCATTTAAGACAGGCCACTGCTAATATTTTCTATTAGCCAATTGAGTCCTGCAGTACGTAGCATTCCAAAGAAGCACTCAAGGGTGTGTACTACACGGAGGGCAGATTTTGCTGAAAGATAAGGATGATTCCTGCCCATGAATTATTCATGTATGAGGTGATCCTGCTCAAGCATCCCGATCCCCCTTGGGTGGTATGGATTGAGCGTCGGCCTGCGAGCTAAGTGTCGCTGGTTCGATCTTCCAGTCAGGGCACATCAGAGAAGGAAAACTCTGACTCCAAAAAACCTCCGCTGCCTTGCGGCATACCTCTTCAGGGGAAAGGCTAAGGGAGTAAACCCCGACAGAAAATCCGGAGCCGGAGTCCCTAAGGCGGTTTGACGTTGTAGTCAACACCGGCAACTCCTGCGGTGCACCTGAACCCAAGCTGTATTGACTCCGTCTTTCCCTTGGATCCTTCAGCTGCGAAGAGAGGGGGGGTCTGCTGCATGGGCAACAGCAGACCCTCCATATTACCCTGCCCAGGCTCTGTAGCTTCAGCGTCATCGCAAGATGTCGATTCAACACGGGAGGAGACAGATACTACCATGTCACTCCCGAGTCGGACTGCACAGCCATTCTCGGCGGTGCAGATAGACTCTTAAGAAGCTACACCATCGTCTCTTGAGACGGACGGCTGCCGACGACGACGAGACAAACATTTAGAGGGCATGGATGGAGAAACAGACAGTGGGGCTGGCTACGTGCTGAGCTCTTCGCGTGGTGTTTGGGCAGAGTGGCTGAAAACATGGAATCAGGGAGAAATGACAACCAAATGAAGAACCCATCACTGGCCATGTGGAATGCCCAAGCCGTTTAACTTTGGCAACACTCCATCTGAGATGCAGACTAGGCATCAGTCCAACAACACAATACCCAGATTCTGAAGGGAGACTCAACCGGAACAAGAAACGGCCTCTTTGAACTTGCAGGTAAACACCGATGTGGAAGTGCACCTTTCCAGTGTCAGGCAGTTTCTCGCAGTACAAACCACAACCGAATGTAAAACCTTAAACCATAAATGATATTCAAATAGGTGGTTCCTTGCCTGGGCCAAGAAGGAACTAAGAAGAGCCTGGAAGGGGTTCAGAAGTGTGGGGATCAGCTAGGCCATTTGGTCGTAACTCATTTGCATAGAGCAAAAAAGAGATTTGACTATGAAGTTGCTCACACATGTCAAAGAGGATGCCAGCTTTATTAAAATTGTGTAATTGAATCTGAAATTAGAATCGTGCTACCTTTTTTACATAATTCAACACAAATTTGTTTTTCTTTAACAATAAACCCTAGTGATTCTAGAGCTAAAATCTCGGTATGCCTTACTTATATAAATTATCTTAGAATCAAGAATACTGCAAACTGATGGAAAGGCAGTGTTTGATGGAGTGTTTTTTTTTTTTTAATCCGGAATTCCTTCAGTGAAAGAACTCAAATATCAAAACATTAAAAATCAAAGCCCACTTAGAAGGGACTTGGCATTTGAAATCCTGCTCTCCTATCCTGGAAAGCATTCTGGAACAAAGTGTTTGTTATCTGAAATGGTGAACATGTGTGTGCTCGCGCATGTGTGTGTGCACGTGTGTCCATGTGTTTGTATGTGAGATGCATGTTTGTGGCAAAACTGGAGGGGAGAGCAAAATGGAGTTGTTTTAGAAGCTTGAAGCCAAAAGAGGCTTCTACCAAGATCCCCAAAGAAACATATGAAGAAGGGTCCCCAACACAGGGGACATGTGTGAAGTCACACGTGTCTCATGATGGGCTTTGTAGGCAGGCACTCCTGAGCTCCTGCCAATATCACTTACAAGTCACAATGACTGAGAAAAAGTATTCCATTGCCCCAAAACATGGCTTCTTTACTGGTAAAATTGGAAGAATAATACCCATATTACCGAGTAATCATGAGATTTAACTGAGATGATACACGTAAAATTTTTTGCATGATTCCTGGGATCTAAGTGCTTTATACATGCAGGCTAATGTTATTGGAGAGTAAACAGAGACATGTGCATGCAAACGCAAACTAAATCCATCCTTTGCACTGTGTTTTACGTGTCACTCAGTGCATATGGGACATCAGCCTACACTAAAAGGCTCGGATAGCAACCATATAATGTCACTGTGAGGTTTAAATAAAATTACAAACACAAACACAATTACATATAATTGTCTGGCACATGGTAAGCATTTGGCAATTCATAGCTCTTATTTTTATTAAAAAATTTCTCTCGCCTATGTTTGTACTTAAGATTAATCATCATGCTTGAAAATGGTCTTGTTATAAATATTCAAGTCACAAAAAGGAAAATAATACATGGATAATTAACCAGAAAATAGTTCCAACAAAAAATAAATTAAAACAATGATACCATTTTTTACATAATGCTGATTATTATTTTTCCTTTAAATGACAAGCCCTAGTTATGCTAAGGATTCATTCAAATAAACATGGATACATTTTACTGTTGGGGATGTAGATGCCATGACCCTTTTGGAAGGCACTGAACAGTATGCAATAAGAAACTTCAAGTGTTCAAACTTCTATCTAATAACTCTATTTTTTTTTCTATGAACACTTACGTTGTTGTCTTTTTTTAATACATATTTTATTATTTTCTTGTTCAATTACAGTTGTCCCAAGTTTTCCCTCATTGCCCTCCCCTGCCTAGCCCAGCCCCCTGGATCCCACAGTCAACCCCCACCCAGTTGTCCGTGTCCGTGGGTCATTTATACTTGTTTCTTGACTAGACCCTCCCTCTTCTTTCCCCATTCTGCCCCTCCCCCTTCCCCTCTGGTCGCTGTCAGTCTGTTCTGTGTTTCCATGTCTCTGGTTCTATTTTGCTCTTGCCCATTTGTTTGTTTTGTTCAGTAGGTTCCTCTTATAGGTGAGATCATATGGTATTTGTCTTTCATCACCTTCTATTTCTTAACATGTGGCGTACCGGGGAATTTAAATGCCTTTTAGAAATGATGAGAATTCTTGCCACCCATACACAATGTGTTAACATATAACTTATGGAAATAATTTAAAATACAGGGACAACTACAAATGTGCTTTCATGTAGTAATTTTCCCAATAGCAAAAAGTGAGAAGCAACCTAAATAATTAAAAGAGGAGAAATGATTGCTTATGTAACTTGCACTTTGGCCTCTTTACTCAATGAAATATTATGCAGCTATTAAAAATAATGCCAATAAAGAGTTTAAAATAACATTAAAAGCTTACACTGTCATGGTAAGGATAAAAGTAGTATTATAAAATTGTTTAAATAGCAGGTTCACAGTATATAAAACAACTTATTAAAAACTAAAAGAAAATACACTGATTTAATAGTGATTATCTGAGGATGCTAGTAATTTTCTCCATTTTATTCTGTATTGTAATTCTTTCCTCTAATAAGCATGTGCACTTTTTCATGATGGTGATAAAAGTCCAATTACATTCCTTTTAAAAATTCCAGCACCAAAATTTTCTAGGACTGGGGTCAGCTAAGTATAGCCCATAGGGCAAATCCAACCTGGCACCTGCTTTTGTAAATAAGTATTGGAGCGCACCTACACTAATTCACTTGTGTATTGTTTATGGCTGCTTTTGCACCAAAATGGCACAGTTGAGTAGTTGCAATAGAGACTGTATGGACCACAAAACCCAAACTAGTACTCTCTGATTTTCATCAGAAACAAATCTGCCCACTTCTGATTTAAAACACTGCTCACAGAAGACTTGACACAGCCCAATAGCTTGAAAGTATTGATAGATGCTATTCAACCCAGAGAAACATTTCAACAGTTCAGTAGGAAGTGTCTGTCCAAGGATACAATATTTGATCATTTTAAGGTTGGTGATTTTCCTTCCCAGTTTTATAACTTCTACAGAGATACCTATATAATTCTCCATTTCGAACAGTCTGTTCACAATAACTACTCTTAGTCCATTTAGCCTGGCAACACGCAGATAGTTCAAAAGGAGCAGGCAAGAGTGAGAACGATAAGGAGCAGAGCTGTCACTGAACAATAAGGATGGTTCCGGATATGGGATGGCTTTCAATCTGAAACTGAACACTGAGAGGGCATATTATGGAGAGACAACCAGCAGGGCTGGATAACGGCCGAGCTCTTTCCGTCTTGCATTCTGGGAAGAGTGTTGAAAACATGGGTCATGTGAAGAGATGTCAGTCAAATGAAGGAACCATCAATGACCAGTTGTGACACCCAAGTCATTTAACTGGTGATATCTGCACACCCTGATTCTGCATCATCCACTTACATACTAACAGACACAGGGAACTCCGTTTTGAAGATCTCATTCTATAGCTGCCTCTTGTTTATAAATACCAAAGAGCTTACCCTATATATTTTATACCCCTTAACCCTTGGCATGATCTTGGGAAATTCCAATAGACTTCTGTTCCCACTTGCAATGATTAAAGGCCATTTTAAGCTCTAGCATCATCTCCTTCAACCTGTGGGCACTTTCTGGGACTTGGAGGTATGTGAAAAGAAGGACACAAATGTTGCTACATTGTTGGCGCCTTTGCATCTTTGGCAACACCTGCTGTATTTCATGCCTTATCCTAGAAAGGAATCCAAGTGCTGGTTTACTGCAGAGCCTATGTGAGCTGTTTAGGCCTTGTGAGGGCCTCCACAATTGCCTAATGTGAATCACAGCAGTCAATCTCTTAAAGCCCGCAGGTCCCCTATTGGCTGTACATTTTATAGCCTCTGATGATGTAGTCTCTGGCCCCAGTCCATATCCTAGGAGGCTCTTTATACTCAAGACACTCCCTTCTTGGTTCTTCTTTGACCTGTGGGAAATCATACATCATTCCCCCACCTCTTCTCACCTGCAGCCTACACAGTCTGAGTAAACTCCCTAAGCAGGCGCTCAAATCCATGTGTGGCTCCCTTAGACCCACTCCCTTCTCTTGGCTTCAGAAAGTATAGGAAGACTTTACTGCACATTCTACTAGTCTGGCAACTCACAATTCTGACAAATTTCCAACTCCTTTGACCTCTTATTCAAAGTATCTTCTTATATTGATTCATGTGGGAAGCAGGTGAGGGCCTGGAGTGAGGGTTGGAAACAGTATAAGAGCCTCTTAATCAATCCCCCAAAGGAGGTTTCTAGCTGTGATTATTTGTAGCTTCACATAGATGCTTTGGGTTCCTGAAGATTTCTGATACCTTTAGTTCCTAGTCATAATTTTGGGGCAACAGGCAAAGCCCCATTCAATGATCTGTTACGCCGTTATTGCCTGGTCTGATCATGATTACCTGAAGCATGTTCTCAGGGGTCCGGTCCTGGGAAATGCTTCACCCAGAATCTCCTTCATGGAAAATCACTATGAACATAAAAAGGCTTTGACAAATCCTGCAGTATGGATTTATTTAAATGAGCGCTACTGCTGTGGCCTGCTCGAGAGTGTCTAAAATATTCTCCTTCATGTATCATGCTCATCCATTCATCCATTTACCCATTCAATCATCAAACATTTATGGTGGGCCCACTCTTCAACAGGTCAGCATTAACTATGTCTCTTGGAATAGCTATCTACGATCTTCACAATAGACTTTTGAGAGAGAGTAGCAGATAACTTCCTATCCTTCTGCTGCAGATGAGGGATCTGAAGATCTGAAATTTTGATCACTTTCTTTCCAAGGGTATACAGTTTTTACAAGGAGGGGGTGGGGATAGGAAGGGAGAAGAAGGAGATGTGACTTAGCTAGTGTATGGTGGTATCCTAGGTTTTAGCACACTACGACCTAAGTTTAGAAACAAAGCACATGTACAAGGAAAGGAAGTGTGAGGATAAATTCTAGCTTTTCATATAAATCTAGCATTACAATTGAATGTCAGCACCACATTAGATTTTCAAACATAATTTTGAGGTGTCATTTTTTATGTTGTAAGTGACATGACTGAGCAAACACAAATTGAGCCTCACTTTAACATGTTTCAATTCTTCTTTTTTAAAAATGTTTGATTGTGTGGTTTTAAATACTAAAAGGCTCTCTTTAGACTGTGGTTAAACTCACAAACAAGCAAATAAATGACAAAGAGTGGACTTGTTCAACTTGGCCAAGCAATAATAGGCCGTCTCTGAGCCACGGAGGTCTAGTGGGTGTAAGTTATTCTGGATTTGATGAGAACCTTTGTGAAAGCATCTACCAGCCATAGGAGAATTCCAGAAAATGTCCGTATTTGGAAGTGTAAATGTTGGAACTCAGCAACAGTTGAGGATGTCTGAAACTGGAAAATAAAGTTTCACACTGTACTAAATATAACTTCCTGCCAGGCAGGTAGGGGTTGCTTGCCAAATTTTGATGGCTGTCAAGATCCAAAAGTCATGAAGAAGGCCAACATTTAGACAACCATAATTGCTTTCAAGATGGGTAAATTTGTCCTGTTTAAGAGGAGACAAGGCTTGAAAGAATTAATTAATTACCTCTCACTCCAAAGCTTTCTAAACTTTAAATAGAGGAAGCTCATCCTTTACTTTAGTATAAATAGAATCTAAACCAAGATAATAAAATTGCCTCTCAGGCTGACAGCATATGTTTCCATGAAAAAAAGAACTTGGAGTATCTATTGACAAAATAACTTAGAAAGAGGTCAACAGAAACAGCCAGAGGAAAGCCAATTGCAGCAGGGTTGACCAAACAACGCCTAAGAGAAGTTTCTATCAGCTAGTAAAACCTCTCTGAGAACAGGCAAGGGGTCTTTTTCCTGACTATATTCCTAGCACCCAACAGTTCCTTCCTCTTAAATAAAGGAACTCTCAAATTCGTACCTGCTGGAGACCATGAAGAGCTAATTACTGACCCAGAACCAAAATGGTTGGCATGACTGAGACAGTCACGTCATCGGGGTAGATGTGCAGCACTGACTATGAGGTCCCAGGATTCTGCATTTCTACAGAAACGGAGTTTGGTGCTCTGCAGAAGGAAGGCAGGCAGGGTTTTGCAGAGGTCGGCAAAGCTGAGCCTTGGCAAAGCTGTGAGGTACGGCGTTCATTTTGTCTACATTTTTTTAAGACGGCATGACATCCCCAAGTTCCTAGCTTTTTGGCATGATGTCCTTCTACAGCTCAAGGACTGTGACATGCACCACCTCTCTGTCTCCTGGGAAAGTCCTGCTTCTCATTCCTGTAGAGCCCTGCTAACTTGTGGCTTCCAATGCAGGGGTGGCATAGAACTAGAAGAGATAGTTGATGTGCTAGATGACAGTATTAGGATAATAAAGGTAACCAGACAAGGCAGGTTGAAATACATTACATGAAATGGATAATACCCTACATTTTGATTTTTTAAAAAATTATGATTTGCTCTCAATGTAGAAGACCAGGGAGGTAGGCTGAAACAAAGTCTCTATGAAGGAGCGGTAAGGTGGATATTTTACCACAAGTTGAAACTGAGCCTGGAATGTAATATAACTTCGTAGAGACAGGCAGGAGGAGAAGGAGTGGCTCTGGAAGAAATACTTGGGACAGTCAGAGAAATTTAATGGTCGTGAGTAAGAATGTCCCAAAGAAACCTGCTAGGCCCCTTCCTGCGCCATTTACTATCTCCAAGCCTCAGGGTTTCTGTCTATATAATAGAAATAATAAAACCAATGGTGGATGCCTTGTTCCAAGTGTTATCATAAGGTTGAAACGACAGTGAAGTTACAGGTTGTTCTGATGATTAGTGTCATTTTTCACAGGAACAAACTCAAAGTTTGAGACCTACTGGAACAAGTTGAAAAGTACCAGACGAATGTAAATCAATACCGGCATTCCAGTCTCATAAAAGAACTTGGTAGCATATGTAAATAATAATGTAAATGTACATAATGAAGTGTAAAATACACATCAAGCCAACCTTTTTTATTAAATGGGATGTAACCTGGAAAACAACACACTTTGGATAGGTCCCTGTCTCTCCGACTTTGTTTTCAGCCATTCTTACCTAAACTGAGTTTCAACAACCACAAAGCCTTTTGCCTTTAGGCCATTCCATCACGGCACCCCTCTGCCTGGAATGTTCTTTTTCTACCCTTTTGCCTGTTTACCTCTTCAAACTCCCTACCACCAAAGAAAAACTGTATGTATTGATTTACTTTGTCATCAACCACTGGCTCTATATTTTAGATATAGAGAATCTGAAATAAGTTTTGATCATTGGTTTTAGTTCCTTTGCTGCAGAAATACTACAAAACACAGTTTCAGGGTCTTAAACAATTAAGATACAACTTCCCACCAGTGTGTGGGGGCCGCGGGGAAACTGACCATTTCCTGCATGTGAAATGGCATATTATTTCAGGGGGAGCCCCAAGAGAACATCTTAAGAGCACCTTTCAGCCAGAGAATTTGAAAGCGCTTTAGGAACATGAATAAACTTATTCTTATTCATGAAACACACACATCTATTGATGCTGATAATAAAATCTTTTCTTCAGCATTGCTGTGGAGCCACACTTGCTTGTGCATTTTCTCACTGGAATCTAGTCTCCCTTGTGGTCTCCAGTTCTGGACTGTAACTCAGTAACTCTACCCGTCGGAGTGTGCTTTGGCTGCCTTCATGAACAGCGATTTCTCTGTTCAAATCAAGGCAGCATAATGAAACATTGTCTGCTACAATACCAAACATGTGAGGTTTCCGCTAAACTAATTGGTAGGGAAAACAGTTTGCCTTCATCAAGTGGCAGGGCCTGAAGTCAAAAATGGAAGTGGAAATGGAAATGGGGTGGGCAAGGACGGGGAAGGCAGGCAGATCATCTAAATGGGCCTGGAAGAAAAGTGGCTGCAGACTGAAAAACTCTAGCTGGGGGCTGAAATGAAGATCGTGTTTTTGTTGGTTCCACTGTCTAGGAAGGAGAAGCAAATTAGGGCTGAAGAGACTTGAAGTCTAGACAAGACTCTTCTACTAACTAACCTTGATTCAGTTTACTCTTTTGTCAAATTAGAATAATCGTCGTGGACAGAAAGAACTCTTAAACATATAGTCTGCATAAAGCTCAGGTGAGGAACTAAATAGGTATTAAAATATAACAAACTTATAAAGCGGTGCTTTTCAGTGAGATGGGAATTAGGATAAAACTGAATTTATATCAGAAGCCTTTTGCTGAAACATGTGCCCCGTTTCTTCTTTCAGATACCCCCTACTTTGGTATTAAATTTTTAATTCTTTACTTAAAACATTATATACCAACAAAACAAGAAAACAATATCATCATCAACAACACCATCACAAAAGAAAACATTCATTGGGTGTGTTCTATGCAACTTGCACTGTGCTAAGTCATTTAAATATATTACATTATTTAACTCTCACCACGACATTATGGGCTGTTTGGTATCTCTAATGAAGAAGCCGAGCAAATTGGAAAGTGTGTTTAACAAAGCCCCCCAGTAACAAAATCACTCTGTATACTTCAGAAATTGGGGGGAAATAGCCTCATTCTTCATTTGGGAATTTCATACCAGGGACACTATTCCAAGGGTAAAGCTCAGTGCCTGGCCCCCCTTCCATTCCCCATCTCCTTCTGTTAATTAAAGAATACTGGGAAGTTTGCTTTACCATAACCTCTTCTTAAGAATAGGTCTAGTTTCAGGTAATTGCAGCATACAGAGAACTTAAACTATTGTTTAAAAGATATTGAAGCAGTTTACTGGACTAGAAACCTGTAGACCCAATGTTGGCAACCCTCATCGACAGACTATGTGACCTTCAGTGGGTCACTTCATCTCCCTGAGCTTCGGAAGGTCTCCTCTTCTGTAACATAAGATGGCTCAGCTGGAGGGTCTCTATGCTTTTATTTTTCCCTACATTTAACATTCTCTGTTGAGGAATTTTACTACTTGATCTAGATGTCAGGAACTATTCTGTCCCTGTTAAAAGACAGCAGTGGTAGTAGGATGTGGACTGCTGTTAGCAAAGAAGTTTCCAAGCACCCTCGTGATCTTACCAGGTCAGTGGTTTTCAGGTCTGCGTATGTGCCAGTTGATCATAATAAAGCAATTAAATAATGAATGACAGAATGACTCAATAAAAAAAATACAAGATAAAAGAATACTATAAGTTCCAGCACTAGCAAATCTCTAAGTCAAAGATAGTACCGTGATTAAGAGAATAGACTTTGAAGATATTATTGCATTTTATAATTACATAATTATTTATATGATTACTTAACATTGTCTTCCTCTCTAAACTATCAGCTCCACATAGCTATGAACTATAACTGTTTTCTGTCTATAATGTCCAATGCCAAAGTGCTGAGTAAATGAATAATGGGTTCAAACTTCAGCCTTCCTTCTTAATAGCTTTTAAGGAACTCGACTAGCCATTAAACTTCTGCTATTGTGAAATTCACCTGTAAAATTAAGATAACACTAGTGTCTGTCTAACTCTTTGGAATTTTTCAGAAGAAAAAAAATACACCTAGTTATTATAAAATGGTGAGCAAAATAAGAATAATACATTTGACAAATTCTCTGCGCTGACTGTGTGAAACAGACAGTGGGCCACGGTTAGTGAGTCTGGAACAGAGAACCCCGCTTAAGCCTCAAGCCAAAATAGGTTCCCATCCTGTCCTCCAAGATCTGAATGAACTCAACATCAGCAAAGTCAGTAATCCACAGCTGGTCTCTCTTACCGTGAGAAGAAACTCATGACGTGCAGTTGGGGAAACCTTGCGCGTGCCAGGAGCTGGCTGGACCTGAAAGAGAGTACAGAATGAAGGTGGCCTCCATGTGCCCAGGTCCCCATCGGTCTCTCCAATGCCAAACAGTTTACACATTCTGCCTCAAAGAACAGTGCTCAGGCGGGGAACAGGTAAACAAGGACTTTAGAGTCTTCCTAAGATTTCCAAGAAGATAGACGTCCTTATTTAAATGGCCTGCTCAGAAACACCGGAAGAGGGAAAATGCGATCCCTCACAAACCGGGATGCAAGTTGCGCAGGGTTTGTCATGACATTTACATGTGAAGGAGGGTAGAAGTTCTTTTAACTGACCCCGGTATTAGTCCCCACTCCCTGAACCATTCTGATGAACTTCTATAATAATCTGGTGCTGGTTTCTACAACAGTAGACCAATGCCAGGCATTTCTGTTTTTAGCTATTAAGGTTTATATGTGCCAAGAATCCATTGTACTGACTTCCAGAGCTGGTTATACTGGTGAAATTAATTGATTAATAAAAGGCTGTTAAACTCATCTTGAAGAGAGAAAGGGTTTTATTTCTATGAAAATAAATGTATATTTTAGAAGAGATGATAAAAGCAAGCTTTTATAGTGGTATGTGCAATGCCCTTGTAAAAGATTGGGCAAAACTTAAAAATCTAGAGAAAATTTGCCTACAGATGGCTGTTCCTGTTCTTTACATTTTTCTTCAATCAAAGGGAACAAAAACAAAAGGCACAGGTAAACATATTCATGTATTGTGGCTGTAGTTAATGAAACAAAGATGATATGGAAGTCTATTTTATGGACTCAGATCTGAAGGCAAGGCCTTCGCCCTTCATTGGAAGACTGGTGAAAGCAATGTTGGCCTATATGTTTAAAGTTAATTAAGATATATGTTTATTTTTTTAATGAGCTATTGAAGAAGACTTCCAATAAATGATGTGAATCAATTAAAAAGTGAAATTGCAAATATTGCAGAAGTTTCAGGAAAGTGACTTGCTTGAATCACATTGAAAGACATTTACAAAGACCTGGCTTAGATACGTTAATATCTGAACAAGAGAAAATTAACCAAGATCATGAAACCACAAATTTAAGAGTGGTGGATTTTAATCTCCAGGAATTCAGATAAATTCTTAGGAAAATCCATGACCCCTGGAATATTTTTGCAAAAATGAATCTCTTTATACTGGAAAAATTATGATTGTTTTAGATAAAAGGACTTTTACTTTATTTTTAGCACATTGCTCTGTGGATATCAAGATGTCAATAATGATAGGTATTTATATATGAATATGTTACTATTAGAAATAGTACTTGCTGTACTTAACTTTGCCCTTTCCGTAAATGCAGATATTAAGGAGCCAGTTTGCTATCAGGACTTTCCGTTACAAGCGTTACTCCTATAAAACCAGCACAGGTTATGAATGCCTGCCCAGAAAAAAAAAGTTCCCTTCTAAATGTACGTTTGCAGATGAAATGATCACCCAACTCTACCTAATCTTCCCCCAAGTATCCATGTGTCCAGCAATGAACATTAGTAATTGACCTGATAGCTCATCCCTTAAACTGAGGTGCATCATACATTCCACTAAATTCCATAAATATTTGATGGGACTCCTTCATTCAGTTATTTGCTAGGCTTTTGTGATTTAAAAAGAAAATGAGAAAGATAGAGGAAGGAAGGGAGGGAGGAAAGAGAAAATAAAGCTTCTACCTTCTGGAGCTCATAATTGAGCTAAGTACATTGGCAAAGAAATGTAACATCTCTAATCTAGGGTTTTACAGAAGAAGCAAAGTGAAGAATAAACAGAGAAAGCTCCCTGTGATCATGAGTCTGTCTGGATGTTTGGGAAGAGGGGTAGGGTAGTTTGGAGAAGGGCCAACATGATTTCAGAAAGAGGCTTTGCTTGTTTATGTAGGGCCCGTAAGTAGAATTTTGACTGATTAAAGTTAATGAGGAGAAACATTCCATACCAAGAAGAACTGGGAGAGAAGGGGGATACGTGGAGAATGGTTATTGGTTTGGTGTGACTGAACGGAAAGCTGTGTGCTCTTCAAGTGAGGGGAGAGAGCAGAAAACAAATCTAGCAAAATATAGTATATTTAGTGTAGTGTAGATGTTGGAATATTCTTCATCAATTTCTCACTGAAGAATTTGGTTTATCACCACAAGCTGCTGGTCCCCAGAGTGCACCCCTAGACCACCAAAATCAACATCACCTGGGAACTAAGACATGCAAATTACTAGATCCTGCCTGAGACCCACTGAATCGAACACTATGAGGGTGAGTCACAGCAACCCATGTTTTAAGGCTTTATCCAGCTGGTTCTGATGTCTGTTTGAAAACTATTGCTACAGATAAAAGAATTTTCCATAAAATATTAAATAAGAAAACAACACTGTCAGGTTTTGTTTTCAAATAATTGTTTTTGTCCCTGGTAAAGAATGAATGGAAAGCAGTGACCCTGGAGACCCTTTGGGGGCTGTTGTGAAAGGGAGAGAGAAATAAGAAGGGTCTGAGCAACCAGAGTGGAGGAAGAGAGGGAAAGGGTTAATGCTATGTTGTAATCAAACCCATGAAACTTCACTGCTGAATGCAAGTGGCAAAGTGGGGTGGTACAGAAGATGAGAGAGTGCAAGTTGAATATTTTTCCCTAGTCTGAAGGATTACCTTGAGGATGGTACCTTTTCAGGCGCTTCAAATAAATGAAGAGAAGCTTCCTCCACTGGGCAATTATGGAGCTTCTGAGCAAGCTCATTAGGACACATGCCATGACTGCAAATTTACCTCCCATACTCACTCACTCCTTCATTCATACAAGTAACACTCATTCTGTGTCTCTCAGGTGTCAGGCGCTTTGACGGTCAGAAGAGACAGAGAGATGACTCAGAGGCTGTCCCTTCCCTCAAGTAGCTTTTGAGCTAGCTGGAGAAGGTCATGTGTAAGAAAGACACAGACATATGGCACAGAGGGGCCAATCTACGTGGGGACGACTTCCTTTTGGACTGAATGTGGTCATGCTCATACTTTTGTCCCTTGCTGTCTATCCAACTCCACCTCTCAGTTAACCCCTGTCAGGTTCTCAGAAGGAAGGTCATGCCTCCTGGGAGTTGGCCAGGTGGGCAATCAGGCACTCAGATTTCTCACTTTTCACAAGACCAACAGTGGTATCTTCTATCCATCAGATTGCATGAGCCTGCATCCCAGAAACTGGCTTTGTATTTTCACTACAGTAAGTTCTCCTTTACCCTTTAAGGAAATGAAGCAGTAAAAAGGTGGAATGAAAATTGCTGAGGCTCACAGATGAAATCTTGGACAAAATGCAAATTCTCATATAAATGCCTGGAGTTTATGTATGAGCAAACAAATGGAAAATCCATTATAACACCAAAAAATAAACCTGTGTTTCCAGTGATTTGCAAATCCTAAGGAGAGCTTTAGTAAAATACTCTATGCACTTTAGAATATTATTCATTCATTAAAAATGTTGATATAAGCATGAAAAGATGACCATGATAATCTGTAAAGTGTGGAAACATTAGATTACAAGGGAGACACCATAGTGTTATCCTAAACTCTATAAATAATATACAAGGTCTCTCCAGAAGGTATCCAGCCATATAGTGAAAAATAGAAACAACTATTGTAGAAGATGCAAGATACAAGAAACATTGTACACAGGACAATGATGCCTCAGTTCCCTTCTAAGTAGGCACCTTGGGACCTCACACAGCTCTCCCAATCACCATCAGTGCCCCACCATATTTTCCTGAATTTTAATGATGGTACGAAATCTCTTCCTTTACAAAGATGATTTTAGTTTGGGGAAAAGGCAGAAGTCACAGGGCACTAAATCTGGGCTATAGGGGGGCTGAGTCACCAGGGTGATTTGATGTTTCATCAAGAAACTCTGCATGAGATGTGATGCATGAGCAGAGGCACTGTTGTGATGATACTGCCAATCACCAGTTGCCCATAGCTGCGGCCTTCTGAATTATATGAATAGTTTTCATGGAGGAATGCCCAAGCTTAATGCACAATTTGATACAGATCCAGTGCTGTACTCACTCAGTCATTTTGAATGTGACAAGCCACACAGTACACATCCTCACTCAATGGCATCTACCACCGCCACTGACTAGTACAGTGAAGTTGTCATTGTTCACACATGTGCATTCCAGTCCACTCTCCTTGGCTGCCGGGTTACGTCAATGTCACACAAACCATTCTCATTATATAAACAATGGCTGGACTTTTTCCAGACAGACCTTATATATTAACACTAATATATATTTAGTAACCAGAGAAGGAAAACTCTGACTCCAAAAAACCTCCGCTGCCTTGCGGCATACCTCTTCAGGGGAAAGGCTAAGGGAGTAAACCCCGACAGAAAATCCGGAGCCGGAGTCCCTAAGGCGGTTTGACGTTGTAGTCAACACCGGCAACTCCTGCGGCGCACCTGAAGCCAAGCTGTATTGACTCCGTCTTTCCCTTGGACCCTTCAGCTGCGAAGAGAGGGGGGGTCTGCTGCATGGGCAACAGCAGACCCTCCATATCACCCCGCCCAGGCTCTGTAGCTTCAGCTTCACTGGAGAGGACACTCCAGCGTCATCGCAAGATGTCGATTCAACACAGGAGGAGACAGATACCGTGTCACTCCCGAGTCGGACTGCACAGCCATTCTCGGCGGTGCAGATAGACTCTTAAGAAGCTACACCATCGTCTCTCGAGACGGACGGCTGCCGCCGCCGCCGACGATATTTAGTAACAATATTACTTTTAGGTGGTGGGTTACTGAAGATTAACTTTCTTCTTTATAATTGTCTGTATTGATTGATTTTAATTACACTATATATGCAATATCATTACAATCAAAAGAAGTGATCAAGCCATTGATACTTTGAAAATAAAGCATATCAATACCTTCTAAACATATACTAAAAAGAAATAGTATAATAATACTTAAAGGATCAGTATCAAAAGTAGAAAAAATCATTCTCCTTTATGCAACATTATCATGTGAACTCGGTTGACTCCCATATTAACAGTATTTAGTATGTAATATTATTAATAACAGAAAAATTTCTACCTCGATGGAAAACAACGCAATATGTACAGCACATTAGTCCAAGTTATCTAATTCTGCATTTATGGAAGCTATTTTACAATTCTATATATTTTAGATAACTGATAGCAATGCAAAGTTATTCTTGCCCATAGACATGCAAATTTGGTCAATTATATCCAGTGAAAGTTGAATAGATTTCCCTCCCCCACTGTAGAGAAGACTAATTTTCCCTCCATTTGCACATTCATTTTAACAACTGATCTATAAATGTTTCTATTCTTGAAATCTCCTTTGAACTGACTATTAACACCTCACTAATTCCCTAATTAATGAGTTAAATAAGATCTTTAATATGGATTTATTTTTATATCTGTATGAGAAACATCTTTTTTTAAAAAATATTACCTTTTAACAGTTATCATAATGTTAGTTAATATTTACTAAGGACTTTCTGCGTGCCTAGCCCTATTCCAAGTCATTTTTATGACTTGTTAATTTCATCTTCACTATTCCTGTGAGGAGCTAATGTTGACTCCACCTTCCAGATGGGTCCTCAGTGTTCCCTAGAAGAGAAGGAATTTATTCAAAAGGAAATGGGGGGGGTGTATGGTGGAGCAGAATTCAAATTCAAGTTGAGTCCAGATGTGTTTAACCAACCGGCATCATCCCAGAACTGAACCTCAGCAAGGTTGAAATACCTCACTGAACACCCACTGTGAGTCAGACACTAGGCTGAGTTTTGGAAACACAGAAATGAAAATGTAGACAAAATCCCTGATTTTTGTGCATTCTCGAATTTTGTAATAATTGACTCGAAGTATGTTGCTGATATAGCCAGACAACCTATTTCCTTTCCAAGTTTATTTTCCTCAGGCTTCTTTTCCTTCCCACTTCTGGTCAACAGGGAACACTCAGTGGACTGGAATCACAACTGCTAGTAAAACCACCTTGATGTCCTCTTGCATCCTTTTGTCGCTTGGTGAAGAATGAATTGAAATAAATCCAGAAAAGGAGATGAGTAATAAGTGCTTTGCAAACCTCCAAGAAAAGTCTCCTCCACAGCCTCCCATTGAAAAGGCTAGGTTTTCCTGGCTTCCTTTCCTGGTGAATCTCTGAGGGACCTTGACCTTCAAACCTCCATTCAGTCTTCAGAGCCCTTCCGCAGTCTTCTCTGTGTTCCTCCCCCCGCCCCAACTTTATGAATTAAATTCTCTTTTCTCACTCTAGCAACTCTTGTCCCTTGGTTATTTCTGAAGGTGAGGCACCCCAGGGAGACACACCATGGCTTAGTCATCTCTGTGCCCCTAACAGATGGTATGTTAAGGGGTAGCAGTAGGGCGAGGCAGTGATAGGCTGGTGAACAATCCTTTCTATACAATTTATGCAGAACAACTTTTCCTCCTGCCAACAGACAGTTCTCTCTTGTCTCTTCGTATTTTCTGATCCTTTTGTCCGAACCCCATCTTCATGTTGTCTCCTACAGTCACCAAGGATTTCTATTAAAACATCAGTTTTTGCCAAAGCATTTCCTAAGCCTGAATTAATTGCCTCTTGTGTGCCCCCCAGCATGACCTCAAACTTCCACCATGATATTACTTTCCCCCTGGAATATAATTGCCTATTGATATATATAAATACATATATACTCATTTTTTAAATCCTTTAGGGCAGGAGCTATATCTATTTCACTGCTATATCTTCAGATCCTAAACCACTATAAGTACATATAAACATGTGCATATATATATATATATATATATATATATATATATATATATGTAAATATATGTCAAATGAGGGAAAAGACCAATCTGTTCATGTTTGTCGTCACCCAGAAGAATCACTCAGGTACAGTATGGTGGAGTAGAAAGCTTGACTTTGGCATTAGAAATGCGGATTCTACCCTGGACTCAGTCATTTATTAGCTAAGTGTCCTTGAGCAAATTATATTAATGCATTATACCTTAATTTCCTTATAATTAAAATGAGAATAAAAATTCCTAGTTTGTCTTCTTATCATGAAGACTGAGATAATGTATGTTGAGGACCTGATGCTAAGTAAACTCTTAATAAATATCCATTTCCTTTCCCTTCTATTTGTAGCCAGTGATAAATAATCAAGACAGCACTTGGGCGCATAACAGGATATCCTACATGAGTAGAAATGGCTTCCCAGGATAGTAGATGGTGTTGCCAACAATAGTGAAGAGAATGAGAGGAAGTGACCACATAAACGAACCTTCTCAAGGTTTCCCCCTCCAGGGTTCAGTGCAAGGTTCAGAGGATGGCTTTGAACATTAGACAGCGTCATGAAAAACCCAACAATGTTCCCAGCTGCGGCACTTAATCAACACACGTTCCCAAAGGCCAGGTGGCTCAGTGAAAAGCAGAAGACTCAGAGTCTGCAGTCGGTGAAAGATTAACTCTGATGCACGGTGTGCGGGGTGGCACCAATGACATTAGGTCAACCTTCTTTCTACTTTACCTCTGTCTTGATTAGGGACTTTGACGGGGCGGTGTAAGTTTCCTGCATGGTATTGGGAGCTGCGTGTTCTCTTCTAGCCCAGGGTGTTTAAAAGCTTCCAGGTTACTCTCAGGTCATTCATGCTACAGCACCTTTGAAAAATGTCTACATGTTGTAACTCTAAGTTAAGTCACAAACAAAGCTTCCCCAGGAGAATATTACAATGGGGACCAAAATGAAGGGTGCAACCAATGCAATGCTTTCTGGGCTGCTGAGAGTCCGCCTTATATTTGCAGTCTGAGTTTTCAGTTCTCTTGTTTTAAGAGAAGAAATACTTTCATGCCCAGTGGTGAGTTGACAGCTGACCAAGAAGGTGAAACACTGAATTCGCGCTGAGCAGTCCTACCCTCAGTTTCTGACGTCAAAATACCGAAGACTTAAACACGTGGCTTGTAGGAAATAAGCTTGCTCTTGAAGGTACGAAGGGGTCCTGCTTGCAAAACTCCCATCCTTGTTGTGGCTATTATCACAATTTCAGAATGTGTTGCTACAATGTTACCAATTGGCGAATTCGGCCATCAGGGAAGTGGTAAAAGACACATAGCATATCTGACTGTTCTGCTAACTTGGTGATGAGCTGGGTAAAGCAAATCACACATATTCAGGGTCTACATCTCTCTGGGTCCCATGCTATGTCCTTCAATATATACCTTTGATTTTAATCTCTTGCCAACACTAATTTAATATTCATTCCAGACCTAAGGAAACTGAGGCTCAGATTAAAGTGCCCAAGGTAAAAATTTGGTGGATTATATTTTGAACCCTCAAAATATCCTCCAATTTTTTTTTACACCATTAACTTTAATACTAATGGGCACCTTCCAGGCAACCTCAAATAAAATAAAAACCACTCAGTCCAGCAGACTAGAGGATGGTAAGACAGAGAAGGTCTACTGTTACCAGCTTGATGTCTCACATGTGTTTTCTCGTTTATCTCTGGATAAATCACTTGCCTGGTCTGGACCTTGTTTTATACACCTGTGAAATATGAAATTTAAACTAAATGATTCCTTAGCTTCCCTTCAACTCTCCCATTAAAAAATGGAAAGCAAGCCACCCAGTGATGTATATCATACATGTGTCATACTTAGGTTAAGTGTTTATATCATTTACTTTTAAAGGGGATCAGACTCCTGACAGTGGGCGTTAGAGAATGTGTCCAATTTTTGGTGTCCTTTCTTTATTCTCTCTCTCCTAAGAGCGCTCCTATCTGACTTCTCCTAGAACTTTCTCCATATCTGACTTTTGGCACTTTTCACCCTCTGCTTCCTGTGATGGTTAATGGTGGGCATATCTTACCTCCCCTACAATCTTGTAAGCTCCCAGAGTCAACTCTACTTCCTGACCCAGAACACCCAGCCCAGTGTCAGGTGCAGGGCATACAGTATTGACAGTCTTCATCCATAGTTGTTGAAACAGAAATGTGAACTATCATAAGATTCTTATCTAATTTAAACTTGAGTTACACATAAAAAATAATCTGAAAAGTTTGATGATGAATAACAAATAGAATGTCTATGTTATTTTACAGTAAGACTCATCTGAGTTGAAGAATTCAGTTTTTTAAATTAATTTTCAATCTATTATTGTTTTGTAAAGTGTAATAAAATGAATTACTAGAAAATAAAATTAAGCCGTGGCCATGCATCTCGGCTGGTTAGAACATCATCCCAATACACCATGGTTGCAGGTTCGATCCCTGGTCAGGGCACATACAAGAAGTAACCAGTGAATGCATAACTAAGTGGATAAATCAACATCTCCGTCTCTTTCTCTCTCTCCCTCTTCCCTTTCCTCTCTCTCTAAAAATCAATAAAAAAATTTCTAGAAAACTAAATTAGAAGATATCAAATATGAATTCAAAAACTGTATAACTAGATGCAACAAAAATAAAATTACTCTAATTACTATGAGGTTGCTAAACACTTATTTTTTGTTCCTATCTCATGAACCAGCAATAAGTGGCTACTTAGGGTCCCCACCTCTGGCCCCATGCGTGGAGGAACACCAACTGCTTTACCATTTATACAGCAGGCTTAGATTCCTCGATTCCTCAAAGAAGCTGGATTATATTGCCTAGGTGAAAATTTTAGGGAGCAGGTGAGGAAAAAAATACTAGACGCCAAATCTTCAGCCTTCCTCCCTGGTCTTTGAGAAGGAAGATGAATGAAGTTAAAGGCTGAAAAGTCAAGGGATTCTGTCTTTATGTTTTGTTGCTCTCCAGCTGACAAAAATAAGATCAGAAATAAATGCTAAGAAAACCTAAATCTTTATGGAGAAAGTTCAACAGTCAGTGTCTGTATCATATTCTTAATGAATAAACAAATATTTATTATCTAGTTATGAAGTTATAAACAAATCTTACACTACCAGTTCATTTGTGAACTTTCCTGTTACTCATTTACCTTTCAAGATACATTCACAAACGTTTTATTTAATCTTTCCAAAATCCAGCGAGATAGGTATTAACGTTGTCTTTTCCTTACATGTGAGAAAGCTGGCTCAGACATGTTCAGTGACTTACCTGATTACTCAGGTGCTAAGCAGCTGAGCTGGAATTCATAGGGATCCCTGCCTGACTGGGAAGCCCATTCCCTGTCTACCAGACCCACAGCTTCTCTGGTTAATCCTCCCACTACAGAATCTAAAGTTACAGACAGTTATAGGGAATGTGCAGGTTTTTTAGTTTTTTTTTTTCTTCCCAGTAAGCAGAAAGAAAACATCTTTCCACAATGCATGGCATAAGAATCACAAATATGTCTTTGTGAATGTTAGTTGGTCATACAGCCACTCTATGTATCTTTGTTGCAGGAACACAGATCTCTGGGTAGGGGCATTCTCATGCTCCTCTGCCCAGGTATTGTCCCATGACCCAGGAGATGATGAGCAAATCTTGTCTCCGCCTTCAGCTTTAGGCTGTTAAGGCCACTGGATCATGGAATCCTGGGAACGGCGACTTCTGTTGTGTACTCCATCTGCCACCTTGTTAATAAAATCTTAAAATGGAGCTGGCATTGAGGATTAGTGGGTCTGCTTTGCTTCCCTGATAGGTGTTAGCTAAACCAGGAGTTACCCTGGCTGTATTTTACGTATTAATGACACTTTGTAAGAATTCTTTCACTTGTAAAATTCTCCTATTGTTGGCTGGAATGTCACACCGCCCTGTTCTAGTAACTTTTGAAATCCTAATAAAAGGAGGATGAGGCTTCCTGCTCTCCGCTGATGGTCAGAGCGAGCCACAGCCCTCCGTTCATTACTGGCCAATCATCCTGCCTGCCGGATTTATCTCAGTGTCTGAGACCATAATCAACACTACAATCTTTAATCTCTACAAAGCATAATTAGATATATAAATAATATATATAGATTCTTAATAATTAAGCTGCAAGCACCACACTTTGCACCTGTCATGTATAGAATCTAAACATTTTTAATGAATTAAGAGTATTCAATGTGATTATCTAAGCCGACAAAAAAAAATGGACCTATTCATTAATATGATTCACTTGGTGCATATCAATAAAACATCTAGTATTTAAACTTCCTTAAAATTGATCACATTGTCCTAATTTACTGCAAAAAAAATGACTCATAAGAGGGTCGGAATCATTCCATGAGCTACTCATGTGTTGTATTTCACTTGCTCCTCTCACCAGCTATAAATATGTTCCCAGTGAATGGGATAAAAGTGCCTGACAGAAGCCTCATGGAGAATTCTCTCTGTAGAGCTTCTCAGGAAAAGGTGAGAACATAAAGGATGCTTCTTTCCAGGGTTCCCCAAAGAGAACTCCTCCTGCGCACGTGCTAGGTCCTGTGTGGCTTAGCTGTTGGTACTCCAGGTACTTTCAAGCCAGACTTCAGGTGCCAGGGACATCCTTAGCAGTTACTTTTCCAACAGAACAAACATAAAAGTCCTAAGTACATGAAGTAGAATATTTGGTTTCAAACGGGCTCCATTTATAGGTGAGGAAATTGAAGTCTATAGGGGCAATCCAACTTGCCGTAAGTCACTCAAGAGAACTGGAACTCTGTGTGACTCCATCTGCTAACAAGAATCCAGTTTTAACTGAAAACATAACCTTAAAGCCCATGCCTCTCCTTCCTGTTTCTATTTGCAAGGACTGTAGCCCCTTACTCATTTCTCTGTCCCCGTCACCAAGCACTGTGTCTAGTACTTAATAGATGTTCAGTAAATGTCCCTCATATTGAATTAAATTAGCAAAAGTATGAAGGTGAAACCTTTTGGAACTCATTGTGATTACGCACTCTGTAGGCCTTGTCTGAGTGCTGATAAGATGAGGTAGAAGCATGTATAATTCCTCCCGCCTTTTATAATCTTTGCCGTGAAGGAAATATAATAGCACTCAGGATTCCTATTATGACTGTCAGAGGGATGAATGACTCAAAGACCTATAAAGCTTAATGTACAATTAATATCATGCCTCGCTTTTGTCATGGGCTCATTGTTCTACATTTTGACTGTCTAGACAGGTATCTCAACTTTGCCCTTCTAGGCTAATGAGACTACCGAAGAGAAGATGCACAGAAGAAAGAAAATCAAATTATGGTAAATTTAAAAGCCAAAATGCAATAGTCTATTACTGTTCTGTCACTCAAAGAACCCAGCGACATCCTTTCTTCCATGCCTCAGGATTAAAATGTAGGTAAGGCTGAGCCATGGCATACATTACATAGAAATTCTGATAGCAAAGATTTTAAATCAAGGTGATGTTTAACCCAAGCAGCCACTAGGGCTTGCCAAATGTGATTGGCTACCCACAAAACAGGAAGACAACTTACCTTTTTGACTGTCTTAGGGGTTGTTTGTGATTCTTGTATAGTCCTCTTTGTTCTTGGTATAAGGGGAGAAATCAGTAAGCACATATGTACATGCACAGAAAGACATACATGCTAACTGTAGAATAGTCCATAGGAAATACTTACAGTCAGTTGCAAGTTTTTAACCGAAGCTCACAATGAGGAGGCATTTGATTTCTACCCGCTAGGTTACCAGATCATATCCTTTTTTCCTGTTCTTAGAAACATCAGCGGGCCATATGCTGAACCAATAACAAGGAATGCTATGGGGCAATATAGTAGGAAACATGAAAGAATTCATGTTATCTGAGACCTGTGGAGGGTTTTAGGTAATTCCATACATATTCAAGAAAGAATCTATGTAACGTTCCATGCATCCGTGCATCCATGCATCCATCCGTCGTCCATCCATCCACACATCCATTCAACAGTTTTGACCCTCCACTTCTATGCCAGTCATGGTGCCAGAGACAGGAGTACAGAAATGAGCAAAGTAGACATAGTCTTTCCCTTCTAGGAAAGACAGACATAACAAAAATTGAGAGGATGATAAACAGGTATTACTACCGGAGCAGATAAAAGGTAACTGTCTGATCTGAGCACTATGGCTGAGCAGGTGTCAGGCAAAACAAAAGCATCACAAGTAGAAATATATTTGGGATCCCAGGTTTAGTGTGTGTTTTGTATCAAAGCAAAGAGCATTGAGAAAATATATTTGGGGAGTTGCAAAGTGTTCAGTTTGGTGAAAGGGGAGGGAGTGGTGAGCAGTGATGCGGAGAACAGGAGACTTGGGCTCTGCCACTGAAGTCAATGTGAGAAACTTAGGAAGTTCCCTTCCTTCCCTGGGCCTCAGCTTCCTCGGCTGTCAACCGCGGAGGCTTGTTCAGATGACACCTCACACCCTTTCTAGCTCCCGTAGCTTGTGAAATCTCTTGCAAACACCATATGGACCTCCTGAAAGATAGCTAGCCTCTGGATAAACCAGAAAGCTCACAAGCAAGGACTCAAGTGACCCTCTCAATGCGACTGTTCAGTAATCAGATTTACTAGTACCACCTGCTTCATTTACAGAAAGAGCTTTCCATATGGAAGGACGAATTCCCAAAATTGTTCTTGTTGTCCCAGAACAGTCTGGAGCCACTGTTGTGATAGAGATGGTGGAAGAAAAGGGGATGCCTGGGAAATAAAGAGTCCAATTGGAAGGAGCTCCTCAATTTTCTTCAGAGAGGGGAAAACCCAGAGTCAATAAATAATTGGGATAGTTTGGAGAAATCAATCTGTTTCAAATGTTTCTTTTACCCTTTTGAGGCTTCCATCTCTACTGTAAAATGACAGAGATGCCTCTCACTCTAACACGCTCTTGAAGCCTTCGACAACACACCTTGTTACCATGTGAGCTAGCAGCTTGGATTTCTCATCCACAGAATAGGGATGGCCAAACCTGCCCTGTACAATGATGAGGGTTGAAGTAGATTGTTCAGGCAGAGAAGTTAGCAGAATCCCCTGCTCTTCTAAATGCCTTCCATGATCAATTCAATCATCACAACAGCCCTGGGAGAAATTGCAATGATTATCCTCATGTTTTTAGGTATGGATGTGGAGGCTCAGAGGTTAAATTTCTTGGTCAAGATAACATGGCATCTCTAGAGTGGTTCCAGGATTCCATCCAGATCACCCACCTCTGGCACCCTTGCCCATAACCGTGATGATAAATGTCTCTTAATAAAGGTTGGGCTCTTCTTCTCCTACCACCTGAAGACAATTCACCTTTTGCATTAATGGCAGGATGCCC
This sequence comes from Furipterus horrens, assembly GCF_987537825.1. Taxonomy (NCBI): domain Eukaryota; kingdom Metazoa; phylum Chordata; class Mammalia; order Chiroptera; family Furipteridae; genus Furipterus; species Furipterus horrens. The sequence continues at coordinate 8,515,156 of NW_028327177.1, forward strand.
TGCATTATCTGTGAGGATAGAATTTTGTCTCTACTATTTCACCACCAAAAATGAAACGTTTTGACCAGGATTGGGGGCCAGTTCCCCTTCATGGGTCTCTTCATCTATTGGCTACTACATGACTAAGCCTGGTGTCTAATATGGAATCAATGTAGCACTAAGATCATCTCAACACTGTGTCTTTCTCTTTCCAGAACCACTTCTGTGCTAATCAGCTTTGCCTCCCTCTTTGGATCACAATGGTAGTTTCTATTTTGAAATTTTATTGTGTTTTGCAGCTTGGAGAAATTATTATTCTGGTTCTGATCTGGCCTTGGCTTTGTGTCAAAGGCTCTAAAACCTCCAGTCAAGCTGGCTTCATTCACCTTCTGGCCCTGCAGTGTGTCCTTCTAGAGAGGAAAACAGGCTCTCTACCCGCCTCTTAAAACAAGCAGATAAGAGGGGGGAAAGGGCTCCCTAGGCTATACAAGGAGTAAAGTTGGCTAGGAATAAAAAAAATTTAAAATCTAATTCTTGTCTGGTAAAATTAGCTCAAGCGATTATCTCCAGATTTCTTTTTATCTCCAAAATTAGAAGTGTTAATCATCGATGTTATTCTGTAAAGACATTTTAGAGTTTACAATTAAAACAATACTTTCTGCTTCCGTAGCATAGTACACCAGGGATTCTCAACGGACTCTCCTCTCTATATAACTGCACAGCGGCCACCCTCAGATGGCTGCCGCGAGGGGACCAGGGAGCGTCCCCAGACTCCAGTACCTATGCTAATAATAATATTTCATACGACAGCATAGATTTTTTAAAGACCTCATTTAATCCCCATCATAACTTTGCGGCACCGTTATTCTCATTATGCAAATATATCAAACTGAGGCTCAGAAAATCGATGTATGTTACTCCAGGACTAGGCTAGTCGATAGTAATGCCAGGTCCCTCTGGGAATGAAATTCTGAAAGCCCTTACGCTGTCCCATGCTGCCGCTTTCTTGGCACTCCCTTGTGAAGGTTCTAATTAAAACGAAGCGCTAGATAATATTTACGAAACATTTGCAATGTGCCAGGCACTCTGCTAAGAACTTTGATTTTAATCTCTAACGCTAGACAATAATTGTATGAAATGTTTACTGTGATTATTGCCACTTTACAGATGAGGAAACTCAGGTTTTAAATAATTTCCTAAGCTCTCACAAGAAAAATGTGGCCAATATTTTAGCATTTTCAAGAAATTTTTAGATACCAGACACTTTTGTAGGCAGTAGGGATGCTGCAATGAACAAACCAAACCAAACACGTTCTGCCCTTGGGGAGTTTGTGGACTAGTAAGTGGAAACAAGCAAACGAAGTATAATAGTTAGAATGCCACGGGCTTAAGGACCATGGAGAGAAACCAAATGGGGAAAGGAATCAGAGGTCAGTGAGCTACTTCTGAGTTCTTCAATAACTGTGCATGCTACTTCTGCCTTCTGAAAGGTCAAGTCACTTACGAGACGCTGAGAATATTGTCCCTCTACTTTAAGAAGAAATCATGCTCAAGGTTAAATGAATGGCATGTTCGTAAGACTTGCTTAGGTAAAGTCCAAATCTCTAGATAAGAGTGAAATTGTAGATCACACTGGAAATAGGAGTTGGGGCCAGATCATGCACGGCTTATAACATGAGGTAACAGGTTTGGGTCTTTATTTGGCAAACAAGGGGTTTTTAAAAAATGGAAAAAATTACTGTGGGGGGAAATTAAACAATTATAAAGGAGGGAAATTGGGACAGCTATAATCGCATAAACAATAAAAAATGTTTTTAAAAATGGAAACGATTAATTTGGAATTATTTTTCAGAATGACAAGAAGAAGGCGAAGACCTCAGGTGGAAAGTTTGGAAGTCCGCAATGGTTCCTGTTTAGGTTAATAATGTCTTTAAAAGTTTGGTGGAATGAAGACGGAGACCCACCCAGGAGAAAGTGTTGGAAGTACTTAGGCAACCGATTGTGGAAAAAGAGAGGGAGGGTTAGCACAGGTCAACAAGGGTAGATTTACCATGAAGTTCATGAACTCTAAATTCAGGGCCCCTCACTTGCACAGACCCCTTCTAAGGCCTTGATAGGGACCCTGCCAGTGTTAACAAGCGCTGCTAATTCAAAGGGTATTGAAGATTAACCCCTTTGAAAGAAAATATAAAATGCCATGAAAGTACTTTGGTCATTTCTCAAATTCAACAAAAAATTCTGAAAGTTTACATGACATTATCAACGAGGTGAGAAGTCAAAAAGACTTCAATAAACTATTGATAATCAAAACAAATTGCTATCGACAATGGTAAAAATGATAGAATAACTGAAAAATATATTTTTTTATTTTTTTATTTATGTGGCTAAAAAATGTAAGAAAAATATTGCAGGTATGTGTAAGGAAGTTAAAAACATAAAACTATATTTTTCTGCATTGTGTGACTATAGCATTTTCATGATTTTTTAAATTTGTTTTAATTGTTTTCCTCATTTTAAATATTTACTCTTAAATCTAATTTGTATTCTTTTAAAAAAATTTTTTTAACAAGGTTATTTTTATTTTGTTATTTGTATTATTATTTTATTTTATTTATCTGTTTTTAGAGAGAGGGGAAAGGAGAAAGAGAGGGAGAGAAACATCACTGTGTGGTTGTCTCTCACTTGCACCCCCAACTGGGGACCTGGCGTGCAACCTAGTCATGTGCCCTGACTGGGAATCGAACCAGCGACACTTGGCTCGCAGGCCGACACTCAGTCCACTGAGCCACAGCAGCCAGGGCTTTAATTTGTATTCTTAATGTTGTATTTTAAAAAGTTGTTAAAGCTTTAAACTCCATAAAACCTGTGTCTACTGTTACAAATAAATCACAACTCAATAACCTAAGTAACTAGGAAGGTGGTAACAGAGACATGTTTGAGAGGGGAAAAACCTATTTTAATGTTCCACACGTTGGTCATAGGAAGATGCAGGGTCCTGAGGAAGTAATCAGTATACAGTTGAATATCAGCCCATTAGCTCAGAGGAGATGGTGAAAGAGATGCTGAGAATGTGTGCTGTGGAGTAAATCACATGGTGTTTATAGTTGAAACAATAGAAGTAGTTGAATTTTCAAAGATGAGGTCATAGAGAGAGAAGGAAAAATTAACAGGGACACGAACCTTCCCAAAGATGAAGATTATATATATATATATATATATATATATATATATATATATATATATATATATATATATGTATGTGTGTGTATGTATATGTGTGTGTGTGTGTACGTGTGTGTATACATGTGTGTGTGTGTGTGTGTGTATCTCACACACAGACAGACCAAATATCTCCAAGAAACTCTTAGATAACATCTGAGTTAAGACATAAATAAAATCTGGAAAATTTAGCCAAATTTATTTCTATAATAAAAAATGAGGCATTTTAGGAGCATCTGGGTGATTTTTTAGCCTCAAGAACTTGTGTGTGCTCCTGCCTATAATTTGGGTCAAAAACCATTTAGAAGATGAATTCCACAATTTGGCATAATGGAAATAACAGAGGATTATGAACTACAGGGAAGGAATCCCTGTTTTTGTAGTAATTCTGCTGGCAAGTGACAAAGACAATGCTTTGTGTTCATCAGACTCATTCCTTTTTCCTCCAGGCACATAGAGAGACTACATTTCCCAAGGTCTTCTGAACTGAGATGAGGCTATGTGCCTGATTTCTGACCAATGGAATGTGGGTAGAAGTCATATTGGCCAACCACTTTCAGGCTGGACCTACCCAGAATTTTCCAGGAGGCTCCTAAGGCTCTTTCTTTCCTTTCTTCAGACCTAATACAAAGGATCTTCTGCAGGACTCAGAGTCATAAGATAGAAGTAATCTGGGTCCCTGAATCTCCACTTGGAAGGCCACCTGCCAAATATCTGACCAGATTGTGGTGTGAGAAATAGATACTTTACTGTGTTGAAATACAGAGTGTCTGAGGTTATTTGTCACAGAAATTAGCCCACCCTGCCTAGTAGAACAAGTTGTTTAATTTTCTGAGCCTCGGTTTCATCATCTGTATTATATTTCAGAGGATTCTCATCATGATTGAAATATATAATATATCTACATATATGATATCCTTTGTTGATTCGCATTGTTTTTATCCCAGGTTTCCACTCAGATTAAGTCAGGGATGGCCCACTGAACACCTCCAGAGGGCATTATCCCATTCTAGTCAATGAATATATGTGTGGAGTACAATATTAACCATGCCTACTGGAGTTATGTAGCTTAGCCCAGCCACGCAAGTTAGAAGAAAAAGTAAATTTCCTTCCCAAGTGTCCATAACAAAATAACTCAGTATCATCTTTAATAAAAAGGTTAAAGCAGCAGTGATTTTTAAGGTAGAATAATTTATAGCTTTTCTATCATGGCTTTATTATCTCCTTGTACCATAAAAAGATGATTTAATCTTTCCTTTAAATGGTTTGCATCTGTTTTTCTTCTCCGATAAAAATGACAGCCTTTAAGTATCTCAACTGATATAAAGTAGGCAAAAAAAAAGAAGCCACTACTGATCAATATTCAGCTGTGGCATTTATGTACATTTTATGTTGATTGGGACTTAAACCCCTACCAGCAACTCTCGCTGCCAAAATCACATTTTTTCTTCAGATGCCTGAGGTTGGAATGGAGTGTGTACCAACTGGAACTGATTGCTTGAAACTTGAACAGTTCAGAGTTTAATTTCTCTAATTTGGGTAAACACTATCTCCCACCAGGCTGTCTGTGTTTTCCAGTGTTCGGAGTCACACAGGAGCCAATATTTCAGGCGACGCAGAAGGGAGGCATCGCTGTGATATCTTGGGAGGCGGCCGTGAGCCCGCCGAGAGAATGTGAACCCCCGGGAACACACTGGTAGAAGCAAGTAGACAAGAACGTCTGTTGGGAGATGGTCCCTGCAGCCATTTACTTTCTGTTTGTACGAACATCTGAACAGAAAAAAAAGAAAAATGGGAACCTTACGAGATTCTGACATCTGGAAGTTGTGATCTGTGCCGCGTTTACACGAAGTTAATGCGTTTCCTCACATTAGATTGTGTTTAACAGTCATCCGGGTGTCACTCAAAGAGACGCATTGTATGAGAAGAATTTTGGCAACGCAGAACCTTCTAGCTGGAGCATGAGGTAATAATAAATAAAACACTTGCACACAGACTATCTACTTAGCACTTATTCATAGCTGGCCTCACAGCGTGGTAGAACGGGGAGAGAGCTTGAAACCCAGCTAGTTCCCACTCTTTTACTGAAAAAGCTCAAGGCGCTGGGACTCTGAGGTGGGAAGTGAGTAGGCAAGTTGGAGAAAAAGTAGGTAGAAATGGCAAAATCTGCCCAGCTCAAGATGCATCCCACGATAGCACCCCGTCTCTTTCCCCACTCGCAAATTCTCCTCTCACTGCTGCTCTTCCCTTTGTACCTGGACCACACAGAGGGTGAGCGCCGAGGGTCATCTCAGGTCCTCAGTCTCGTTATTATAAAGCCACTCAGATGGCAAAGTTGCTGGAGACAGCGACAGATGAGAAATGAACCCAACGCTGAATCACCTGGTGATCCAACTGCTGTGTGCCGTCATGGTCACACGGTCACTGCTGAGATGAGAGGCAGGAAAGGTGAGGAGACAGGTGAACAGCAGCGCAAAAAGGTGGAGCCACGTTGGGGTCAAATGGAGAGGAGTGTTCTGAAGGCCACAGGGTGAATCATCAATGAGGAGTGACAGGCAAGGTGTCAGTCCGCAAGGAAATAAAGACCCCTGGGTCTTGGTGAGCAGCTCAACAGGTGTCAACTCCTCTCATTGAACTGTGACAGTCTGGAAAGTTCTACACTTTGAGGCCCAGCTCAGGCATAGCTTCTAGGAGGAAAAGGCTTTTTGTACCACAGCAAGTCGGTGAGAAAGCCTGGTCATTGGAACTGAGTTTAATTAACAGGGCCTTTGGAAGAAATGGCCATTCCTTGTATTGATCTGTATAGCTTTGCAGTATTTTCATATACAGGATCTTAGACAACCCTATGGGGAAAAGTGGGCATATTTTTCCCTTGATCATACTCATGAGGGAATGGAAACTTGGAAAGCTCTGGTCACTGATGTAAGCTCACGACATCAGTTCTTGAGCCAAACATAGAAATATATCTTAGCAATATCACTTCTTTATTATCTCTCCAAAGTGAAGACGCCTATCAGAGTAAAAGAGTTTCTGGGTAGCGGTATTTGTATATAAAACCTCAAATAATGTTGAAACCTAAAATGCGTATTACCCCTGTGAACATCTGCTAAGTGTAGCCACATGCCAGTGAGTCTCTCTCATTGGCTGTTGTCCAACTAGCCTCGAAGTGTAAGTTACCTTATCAGGGTTGTCTTAGAGAAAGGGCCCGTCATTGGCACACTGGTAAGTGATTGACAACTGGATCTTCAGGATTTAAAAAGAAGAAAATAAAAGAGAAAGGAAGGTCCTGATCTGTGGTGTTTTCTTCTTTTCCTTGTGAAAACCCTCACACTGTGGCTGGTTTCTAGCTCCAGACACGATTGTCACTCTATGTATATGCACACCATCAGCCAGTTCCAACACAGGCTTGGATCCATCTGGCTTCTCACTGGAGAGCCGACTGGAAGGTGGCAGAGTCTCAGCCTCATGGAAGAAATCGCTCTTTGCCATAACCGACCGCTAACAGTATGGTAGCTTGAGAAGAATCTCAACCGTTCCATTAACCGTGGCTAGCCTGTCCGGTGTCCTTCACCCATAAGAAAAGGTAAAGCAGTTCAGGTCCTAAGTGGCCATGCTGGAGGTCAAGATCTTGATAACATCAGCAAGCATCAACCTTCTGCCTCGTCTATGTCTAATCCATTAAAGTTAACGGAGCAAGCAGGGCCCAGGATGAGAACAAAAGTGGGAATCTGGGTCTAGCCATTGACCATCCCCCCCTCACCCTCAGATTTTTTTTTTCATGTTCTTTATAACTTCCTCTTCCTGGCTTTGGTAGGCCAGCTAAGGATTTGGACGTGGGGGAATGAGTTGTAAAAAAGGAGGAGCACACGAAAATGACCAATTCGTTGTCAAAAATGCCAGCGATCTAAGTGCATAGCTTGTTGCGGGAGGGCTCCTGAGAATGAATCAAAGGACAGGGAGGAATTAAGAGCTCAACTGGGACAGTAAACAGAATTATAAGGATATTGTAAAACCTTCCACATTGGGAGTCCAGTGGCTTCCTCTTGCTTTTCATGCATAGTTAGAAAGGCCTCTAAACGTGCACAATTTTAGGAATTCCCCCAGGATAGTTAGTTTTATGAAATACCACTTTGTGGCATATTCTTGCCTTCCTAGCACTCTTGGAAATATCTAAAACAGAAAACAATTGCTCCTAACTATGTAATAGCAATAGCAAGCATTTAAAAAGGCGTATGCCTGTGGGTATTGGCATTCCCAGGGGGACCCTCAGTGTGGAATCCCCTTTTGTCTCACATCCATTGACCTTCCTTCATTTACTAAAAGGAGGGTTGTAGCTTTGAATATCTGCTGCTGTATTCAGCATCCTTGTCCAGATCACCAGAGCGCGGTCTGAATTTTGAGAGCACCCAGGAATCTCTCCTTAGATCGGGGCTTGGAACGTAAGGAGATGCTCAATAATTGCTCATTAATTTTTATTTCCTTTCTAAGGCCCTAAGAATTTGATGTTAACCCGTAACGAGAGAATTTGCATTTTGTTTAAAAGGTCATGGAAAGAGGGTCAATGAAATACAGAAAACTGCTATTAGTGGAGTTTCAGGATGATGCGAGAAGACCTTTCCAGCATTTGTCAAAATGCACCAGGAAGTGGTAGGTGACTTGGACCAGAGGTAAGACTGGCATTGTGTCCTGGGATACCAGTGGAGCAAGTGAGCTCATGTTGACTGCTTTACTTACCATTTTTACTTGCTTTTTGGTACAGAGAAAGGGAATTCAAGTTCCCATCCATCACACGATTCCAACTTCTGGTTGCCGAGTATAATTCGCCAAGCCTTGTGCTATGGACTTTCATTCACTCTACCATGGAATTATCATAACCGCCTTGGGAGAGCTATGTAATGTCGTCCCAGAATCCGGGGGAGGGGGGGGGGGTGCCAAAAGAAGTTCAGGAACTTCCTAAAATCCTGTGGCTAGTAAATTCAGAGTCCGATTTAATCAGGTATTTGGCTTGTATGTAAGTCTAATGTTTCCCCAGGAGACCCTAACTATCTCTCTTACAAAACAATTCCCGTGGATATTTATCGCCATCTTTTCCTTCCATCATCATCATTGTCACCGTCACCCTTCTCTGCTTCTTCATCTTCATCATCAGGTATCATTGCTCAAGTGCTCACTCGGTGCCGGCAGTGCACTAAGCATATTGCATGAACAGTTTCACATTTCTTGTGGGAAAGGTAATTTTATCATCACCTCCATTTCGCAGATTAGGATATGATGTCTCTTTTCCTCTTGATTATGTTTTAAAACTTTATTCTGACATATAAAGACCAAGAGACAGACATTTCTGGTGTATTTCCACATCTTCATAATGTTGGTGGTCATACCAAATAAACGGTTAGGTATAGACTAAAGATTTTGAGATATAATAAACAGATTTTAGGATTCCTTTTCCATGTCTTCTGCATAAACAGTTTATTATCTGTCCGTTCTTTCTTGCTTTGAACCAAATTCTCTCCTGCTAAAAGTTGATTTAGATTTTTCCATAAAATAAAAAACACATTTTTCATTTTCACCAGTAACTATAAATTTGGATATTTTGAGTAAGTCAGCTGTCTCCTGCATGGTAGTACATTGATTTTTCTCAATTAATGTCTTGATTTGATTGCTATCAACTTCAACTGGTCTACCTTACTATGGAACATTGTCCAGCGAGAAACTTTGCAAACCACTTTTGACACATTCAATCAGTCACAGTACCTGATCCATACACTGCACAAATGGTTTTTTGGTTTTCTTGGTTTTTGTTTTTTTTTTTTTTATGTTTCAGCTTTTACCTTTCTTGAAATAATAAAGAATATGCCAAATATGTTGCTTATTTTCTTCGATCTTCAATTTTAAAGTGGCTAGACAAAAATTCACCAATTTTGATGTTTTTTTAAATGCATGCTGATATGACAGCTGTCACAATACAATCTAACAAAATTGTTTCAAATAAAGTTAAAGACAACTAAGCGCTACAAGAGCCATCTTACAGAAAAACAAAAACAAAAAAAATAACAACGAACGTTTTGGCCAACAGTATAATAAAAGAACACTTCATCTTCTTTGGCCCCCAAGAAGGGCTGAATTTGTCATCCCTCCGCCTTTCTTCAAATGATAAAACTTCACATGTGTTACTGAGGGACAGTTCAGCTGCATAAATAACATTTGACAATCGTAAAGGCCCCAGGCAAATTCGGACTACGATTAAACGTAACATGGAAAGAAAAAAAAGGAAGGAAGTGCCTTGGTTTCTTACTTGGATTGAGAAGTTTTGGGTAAGAAACAGAGGATCTTTCTAGGGTCCCTCTCTGGAAATCAGCTGTGTTGCCGTTGCACCAACCAAGACTGTGTGGCCATTTCTTTGCACCCCGTGGAAGCTGTGGGATTGCTGATCAGGCAATGGTTCTGCCCCTGGCCCACAATAGACTAGAAAAGAAAGCCTGTATCTTGGGCTCTTGATGGAGGTCTTCATTAGGGTCCTTGGATTAAGTGAAGGGGAGCCAGATTCCTCCCCAAATTGCAGGTGTTGGTGTGACCCTTGCAATCCTCTTATAGCTTCTGAATGCAGAAGCTGGGCAGCATTAGAAATGGATAATAGCAAGATTAAAAGACCCGAGTCCCACTCTCCAGTTGCTCATGGTCTAATAATCCAGTTCAACTCAATTCAACAGACATGCATTGGGTGCATGTGCTGTGCCACCCACCACGCTTGCTTCTGAGCCTACAGAGATTAATAAGACTGAGCACCTGCTCCCAAGGAGATAATGCACCTGTATCCACATTAACAAAAATACAAGGGGAGAGTATGACAAATACCAGAGAGAAGTTAGTTAACATGATGGTCATGCAGAGAGGGAGGGATTAACTCTGAGTTTATGCAGGAGGAGGGATTTGCAAGGGGTCTTGAAGATGAGGAGGGTTTCAACAGTCAGAGACACGAAAATGATCTTCTAGGTGAAGAAAACAGCAAGAACCCAACTGCAGAGAAAGAGCAGCATGAGATACAGTGGTTTGTGTGATTTGGCTGAAACACCCTGCCCTGATGTGTCAGAGTGGAAAAGCAACTACAGAGATAGATAAATTAAATTTCCTTATTTTGTACTTGAATGAAGAATTAGGAGATTGGATATTATTCTACAGGCAACAGAGAAGGCATTATGGCCAGCATGTAAGGAGACATACAAATATATTTCCAATATACCTGTGTATCCCCAATATGTCTATATACATTCAAAAGAGGAAGCCATTGAAATATAGTAGATGTGGCTTCTCAACCTCCGAATGCTCGTGCCAAATATAATGAATCTTTGAGCTGCACAGGATTTCAGGTTCTTATATTCAGTGAGGCATTTTGTGGGCAAACAGTTGAAGGTTGGAATTATGTTTTTTCTTTCTTCCTTAAGGGATCGTAAGAAGAAATTCACAGAGTAAAGGGAAGAATTCAAATCATTATTTAAAATAACCACCGATTGGAGCTGATGACAGAGAGATTAAATGAACACAGTCTCTATCCTTAAAGGATCTTCGTTTCAGAGAAGAACACAGACGGTAGACAGATATTTACCACCACAGTTGATACGGCTATGATGGAGCGATGGAAAATAATACATATTTATTTGCAAGGCACATAGTGTGACCTCAGCAGAAACAAAACCAGATTTTGCTTGAGAATGGTTCCCGAGAGGGGGTGACATTTAACTTTGACCTTGACAAATGAATAATGCCTGGAAAAGATGTCGGAGGCTGAAGGAACTGAATGAACAGCTTTCATCAGGGCTGGCCTAAGCTCCCTTCTCACAGGCATCAGCGGTGCACACCCACAGCAACAGTCACCCTTCAGCGCACGGGATGTGGAAACAGGTCTGCTCCACATGTACTAGCAGTCACATATCTGGCAACTTGTCGAACCTCTCCCAGGCTCAGTTTCCACGGTTGAGACGTTCCTTCCTCTTCAAGATGTCTTGCCCCTTAGTATTTTGTATTTAATTACTTTTTTCTAAAGATTTTATCTATTTATTTTTTTGAAAGGGGGAAGGGAGGGAGAAAGAGAGGGAGAGAAACAGCAATGTACGAGCGATATATCAACTGGTTGCCTCTCACACACCCCTAAATGGGGACCATGCCCAGAACCCAGGCACGTGCCCTGACTGGGAATTGAACTGGCAACCTTTTGGTTCACTGGGCCAGCACTCAATCCACTGATCCACACCAGCCAAGGCCCCTTACCTTTTTTAAAATGGTGCATATAAAGTACTTAACAAAATCCTGATACATAAGGAGAATTTAATAATGTTACTTCTATTGGGATGTATCTCCAAACATTTGTTTTAAAAAAAGAGATATTCCTGGCTGCTGTGGCTCAGTGGATTGAGCATCGGCCTACGAGCCAAGTGTTGCTGGTTCAATTCCCAGTCAGGGCACATGACTAGGTTGCACATCAGGTCCCCAGTTAGGGGTGTGAGTGAGAGGCAACCACACAATGACGTTTCTCTCCCTCTCTCCCTCTCTTTCTCCTTTCCCCTCTCTAAAAATAAAATAAACAAATAAAAAGAAAAAAAACTACATCTAAGACAACTCCCCAATACACACACACACACAAAATTATGCTACTGGAAAAAAAATAAAAAAGAGAGATATTATTTGATGCCTTGTGTGAATAAGGCAATATAGCAATAAGATATAAGGTACAAGAAAATGATCCTTAATGAACTTAAAGTCTAGGTGTGGAGATAAGCCCCAAATATATTAATCATAAAAAGATTTAATCAGGCCAAAGTGAGGTAGACTAATGTAGAAGATAAATTTCCAAATGAATTAAACTGACAATTATGACTATAAGAAGAACGTGCTCTGTAAAGAGTGGGAAAATTAAATAAGAGCTTAAATACTTAATATGCATATTTCCACCTTTAAGAATTAAGTCATATCTGCTGAAGAAAAGAGACTATTGTTAATATGATGTTGGACTCCCATCTTACCAAGAGTAGATGGGGGAGAGGTAAGGCCTACAAAGGAAAAAATTATGTTCAGCATTAATTTCCCTTGCAAATCTATTGGAAATGTTGGGACCACTGCACCTACAATTTCCAATTCAGTCAGATCCAACAAAACCAGCTCTTCCTAGTTTTTAAAGGATTGTTGTTTGTTTGAGCAATGCAATACCGAGATTAGATTTATACCAAAAAAAGTACACCAGTAAGACATCAGAGCATAACAAGACACAGATGAAGAGACCAAGTGGACTTTAGGACTCAAAATAACCAAAGGAAAGAGAAGACTCTAAACCATGTAGTCAAGCTCACTCTAGAAGGTGCTTGTGGAGTTAAGTCAAAGTAGTATAATTTGTCATTTTTAAATGTCCGTTTCTTTCTGTATTCTTTTTAATAAATGCTGAGTGAATAGTGTTGTATTCATGTAAGTTACAATGTCCACACAAGATAATTCCACAGGGTCTCAATGCAGTGTTATAGAAAAACTACCACTTTGAGTTAGAAAATGGGGCTGTAAGTTTCGCCATGAACAAGTACATTATTTTAGTTAGACCTATTACCTAACCACTCTGAACTTCTCACATCTCATCCCCAAATCAGTGGAGTACGATGCGATAATATCCAGGTAGACTTTGATCCTTAGTATTCAATGATTCCTGCATATTATCAGAAAAGTTTGCAGTAATTGAGTCTTTGGTTTGTGTGCCATATCTGACCAGTAAATACAATGGAAGTTATATGGACAATTGTCTTCCTGCAACGTTCTAAGAATACTAAGGGCTCTAAACTCCATGACTTCAAATCCGCTGACACTGACAGAGAAGTTCTTGGCACTCTGAAGGACGGGTGTTAGATCACTGGCTCCTCTAAACAAACCAAAATGCAGCTATTCTAAGAGCACCAGGACACTTACAGAGTTTTATGGGCAACAACCCCTACAAGTCCTAGCACTCAGTAAATGCTCATTAAAAGTTCACAGATTGATGGTCTGGTACACAGGCACGAGAAAGCTGTTCTTCTAACTTCCTTAAACCTAGCAAAACATTTAAAAACATTAAACAAGTTAAGTCATGAACCGGAAAAAAAAAAACAAAAAGAAAAAACAAGGGTGTTGGAGGAAAATGGAATGATTTATTTTAAACTTCCCTTTAACTTGGTTAAATGATGTGGCCCTGATCAGGGTGACAATGAACTTGTTTCTGCTGTTTCTATTTTCAGCTGCCATCACCTAGCTAACTGAAGCGAAGATAACTCAAGGAAGGTTAAAGGCAGGAAAAAGGAACTGGATGGCTTTAGATAAAGGGTTTGTCAGGACCCTATCTCTATGGCAGAGACGTCACAATGGGCGTTTTTGGCCAGCCCAGACATGATGTCATTTAGTGATGCTGGACCAGTGACTTCCCTTCACCGAGTTCACACAGAGTTAATTCTGTTTGTAGTGGTGCTGTTACTAAAGAAAAGGGAGGATTCAGGATTGATTTCTTACACTACAGTAAAGTGTCCCCACATATAACAACATGGGTTGGCCAACAATATATCCTCCATCAAAATGCCAGAAAGACTATTTCAAAAAATCAGGTCAAACAGATTGTATACCTCCTACATGCCTCTTTGAACTGGAGCCCATAGGAGAGCTGTTTCAAGGACAGTTCATGTGACCTGCACCATCTTCTCATCCCACACCATTGTCCCCTATCTTCTCCCCCCTGTATCATGTTCTCTGCTCCATGTAGCAATCATATTATAGACATACCTCGTTCTACTGCACTTTGCTTTGTTGTGCTCCATAGATATTGTGTTTTTTACAAATTGAAGGTTTGTGGCAACCCTACATTGAGCAAGCTTATTGGCACCATTTTTCTAACAGACTCCGATTATGGTTAATTTTTTTTAGAAATAAAATTATTTTTTTACATATAACGCTATTTCACACTTCATAGTGCAAGCATACCTTTGATATGCACTGAGAATCAAAAAAACGATGTGACTCGCTTTACTGTGACATTAGCTTTATGGCAGTGGTCTGGAACTGACCCCACAATTTCTCCGAGGTGTGTCTGTGGTCTACTTTGTCACAGAAAAGACGCGACACTCTTATGGCACAGAAATCAGCACAGTCTAGGTCATAGGTCAGTGAACATTTCTCTTAACTGCCAATAACTGTTTTAGACTTTGTGGGCCTTGTATCATCTGTGACCACAATTTGTCTGCTGCCTCCTCTTTCTCCTCCAACCCTTTAGAAATGTAAGAACCATTCTTAACTTGCAGGCGACAGAAACACAGCGCTGGTTGGACGTGCCCTTTGGACAGAGGTTTACTAGCACCAAACCCAGGTAGTAAAATAGTGAAGAGCAATGGTGGCAATACAGAATAAAAGAATTTTAGTTAGACTATAAAACGTTGCGAGAACCCATCACGCTCGCTGCAACGATATGAATAAGCTGCAAAAACTACAAAAGCATAGTTGCTACAATCAGAGACCTTGCTCAAAACCTGAGGATGATAAAACGAAATCCACTGAATTCCAGATTGGAACAAGCCCTCCTGGAAGTGAAGAGTGTCTCTGTTGCCTTCATCTATGATGTCTGGCAAGAGGACCAAGAATCCCCCATTGCTGAATAAGGAGAAAATTAAGCCTAAAAATTAATGAAATTATAATAGCTGAGTGAGCTGATCTAAATATTTGGAACCACAAGGAACCTGGGCCATAGAATGAGTCTGTACATACTCCCAATATTCAGGGTGAGAACTGAAAAACCCCTCTGAGCCAGTTCAAGTCTGCACCACACATGAGGCATGAGTGACAAAGGCTGAACAGAGCAGGAGTTCAGGGGCAGAAGGTGCTGAGACTGGAGATGAGGCAAGAGATAGGGATTTCCTTCCGAGGATCCTCTCTGAACCTTCACAGCATGAGAAGTTATCGAAAAGCTGAACAAAGCAGCAGGAAGAGAGTAATCTTCCCGCAAACAAAGATTCATCTCTGAAAGAAGAGAGAACTCCCCAGAAATCCCAAAATATGGTGGACTGCAAGGCAGACAGAGATTTCCCATAGTTTGAATAGCTGGTAGGTGGGCTGTAGACCACAGAGAGATCTCCCGACTTTCTCTGATGCTCAGATCGTCAGCTAGCTAATGAACAGCTCCTAATCTTGATCTCCGGTCATTAGAAGTCTTTGGCGTTCTAAGTCTAAGTAAGACACACAAAAAGTCCAGACTGAGCTCAGCTACAGGTGGATTGACTCAGGCTTCCACATTAGCCACCTTAGAGAAGGAGGCGTGTGACTTTTTCTGGGGAAAAAGAAAAATTATCTAATTCTACCTCTACACTTATTGACACATAATATCTTATATAAACTAACAATTAGGAGACATGTGAGGATTCAAGAAAATGTGAATCAAGTCAATAGAGAGTCAAAACAAAAATAAGCAGGTTAAAGAAGGCACAGATATCGGATATATCAGATAGAGACTTTAAAATAAATATTGTAAAGGACCAAGTGGAAGGCTGAACACATGCTTCAGAAAGAAGGTCATCAGAAAAGGAAAATGGGAACAAAAATTAAAATAAATATGTAATATAATATTATGGATAAAAAAATTTTTTAGTGGCATTATTGGCAGACAGGATTAGCAAAGGAAAAAAAATCAATGAGCCTAAAGGCAGATCTGTTGAAATTATCTAAACTGAAGCAAAAATAGCAAAGAAATAGAAAAAATTAAGAGGATGGGACATGAAAGGGTCTAACCTATGTGTAATTGGAGTTACAGAAGGAGAGGGGAGAGGAAATAGGACAGAAAAGTATTTGGTAAAAATATAGACAATAATTTTCAAAAATTGATGAAATATATTGAATCATAGTTTCAAGAACCTAAATAAATCTGAAGCAGGACATAATTTTTTTTTTTTTTTTTATAAAGCAAAACACACAGCTAGACACTTCTTGCTCAAAATGATGAAGACCAAAGATAAAGAGAAATCCTTAAAAGTAGCAAAAGGAAAAAAAAGCAACACTATATAATAGTATACAAAGATAAGATCGATGGCTGAGTGGAGATATGATATTCATTCGCTGCAGAACCATTTGTTAAATTCCTAATCCCATGTAATTTATTTGTCTACATTTTCTATTCAATTACTGAAACAGAAGGGCTGTAATTTCCAAATCTGACTGTGGATTTCTTTATTTCTGCTTTCAGTCCTATCAGTTTTTGTTTCATGTATTTCGAAACTCTGGTTTTAGGGGCATATATATTTAGAACTGTTTTATTTTCTTGGTGGATTGCACCTTTATTATTTTGAAATGTCTGTCTTTACACCTGGTATTGTTTCCTGTTTTGGAGTCTACTTTTTCTGATGTTAACATAGCCACTCCAGCTTTTTGTTGATTACCTTAAAGATAGAAACACATTTTTAAATCAGTCTTCCAATCGCTGTGTGCAATGGGCAAAAAGGTTTTCATTTTTAGTATATCATCAGGCATTTAGAAAATAGATCCATTTTCACTTCTTACAAAAATATTATGTACTGTGTCCTTACATGAGAAAATCCCCAAATATGATAAGGCAACCATGCCTCTGTCCACTCTTCTGTATATATGATTACATTTAATTCTAATAATAAATATAAATTAGGTGCTACTCTCTCTATAGATGAGGACATCAGGGCTTAGAGAAGGTAAATTAATTTGTAAACCATCCCTTTTTTCTCTTTTTGGTACCATGACTTCCTAGGACTACCTGCTTTGATCTTCAGATTAGTTTATCATCTTTTGAATCCATGACTTTCCTACTCTGTTTCAATTTTACCAAAGCTAGGAAAGAAACCCTAGACCACTCAGGGCTTAGAATCCCACAAGAAGGGTTTAAGTAAGATCCAGGCAACTGGCCCAAGGACATTGCTAAAAGAACACCTCTCCTTTCTCTGTACTTTTATTTGAATTTTCACAGGGACCTGTCTGTGCCTGGTCATGAAAATGGAATGTTGTAAATGAGAAACTTTCATTCCAGGCCAGAAGAAAGGTGTGCTAAAGATCAAACACCCGTACACACACCCTTCAGGTGCAAAAAGAACAAAGGAGCAAAAATCTCTTCCATGCCAAAGAGAATAGACAGTGTACAGAAGAGGCACCTTTCAAATCTAAGGGGGAAAAACCAACTCTCAAGCTTGAGACCATGAAGATAGATAGTCCTGAGTATAAACCAAGACTGAAGCGGGGAAGACAATGTAAGAGACTGCAAAGGCAATGAGTAGAAATTCATAAAATATAACAGAATATTAAGCTCTGTAGTAATTCAGTGGCACTATTTGGACATTCATTCAATTAACAGTCATTTGCTGAATAACCTACTACATGAAAGGCACTATGCACATATTTCGGGTTCGTCTAACACTGTTCCCATCATAAAAAGACCACCAAGTAATTCTGAATGGAAGTCACTACTGATATGATAACATTGGTCACCAACAAATGGATTGATGGAAACTAAGCCCTATTGAGGCTACTTAGGTCCACGGTTGAGCACCTGGAAGCTAAGTTTATAACCTCATCACTTTGTCTGCCTGCTCACCCACATGGCCCCTAGGGAAACTAACACCTTTTGTGAACATTGTGATACACTGCCCAGACCCCCCTTCAGCAGTGCAGCTGGCAGGCACCCTCATCTCTCAGTCCCCTTGAAGAGTACCTCTGCTGAAAGGAGCTGCCTTGCCAGAGAGCCTGTACCTGAGTGGAGTAGCCTACCTTGATGACTGCTTGATGGCTGAGGATAAAGGTCTATTCCTCTTGGTCCTATTCAGGACCACTCAGAGGGCCATCTCATCTTCAGGATTCCCCCAGGGTCAGCTGAAGATTCGAGGGAGGCTGCATTGCTACATGACATCTCCCACTTCCTTCCCTGCCCTTCCACAGGTATTGATTCTAAACACACGCCATAAGAAACCATCTGCAGGCTAACTTCTGCATCAGATGGTTTTCCAGGGAACCCAGCCTGCCACACATTTTCTACTTTGGGTCATCGCCTCTGGAACCCAGCCTGTTCTTCTTCCTTGTCCTTCTTTCCCTGGGTTGCCTTAGATGTTGAAGTGTTTTTGCCTGGCTATCACAAATGATCTGTTCGGTTCTCATTAGTCCTTCCTACCTACTGTCTCCATCTCAGGCTCACACCATCTCATTTCTGCTCAGAGATTCATCTCTTTTTAATTTTACCTATCAAGCCAACTAGAAAGTCTGCGTTTCACACATAAATGTTTATAAGACTCTGCCATGGGGAGCAATTATTTGGCTACAGGCAGCTACCCAAGAAAGTGACTCCTCTATCCCACACTTTCTCCTTAATATGATAGTCTAGGACATTGGGGACATTTCTTTGTTTTTAAGATTTTATTTATTTATTTTTAGAGAGCGAGGGTGGAAGAGAGAAAGAGAGGGAGAGAAACATCAGTGTGTGGTGGCCTCTCACACACCCCCAACTGGGGACCTTGCCCACAACCCAGCTATGTGCCCTGACAGGCAATTGAGCCAACGACCCTTTGATCACAGGCTGGTGCTCAATCCACTGAGCCATACCAGCCAGGGCTGGGGTCACTTCTATGTGTCAAATTGTTACTATTTTCCATATATTGAGTTATTTAATCCTCATAATAGCCTACAATGTGGACTAATTAATTTTCATCATTTCAAAGATCCAAAAACTGAGGTACAGAGAGAAAATAACTTGCCCAGGATTATTCAATGACTACTTGACCAAATCCAGGTATTTTTCACACCAGAGCCTGCACTATTAACTAAGATGCAAGAAGGCTTACAGTCAGAGCTGTATGACTTTTTACCTAGTACCTAAGGTCTTGACTCAACACCAGATTATAAAGTCTTCAAAAGTCATTCCACGTCTCTCTTCTCTTCAAGTCCCAACAGTATAGACTACAGGGCTGGGTCCTGGGAAGTTCTTAATAAAACTTGCTGAGTGATGTGCTCCACCCACGTAGTTAATGCCCACTTCACAGCCTTTGCACAGCGGCATGACATTCCTTCTTTTCATTAAATACTGATGCGATTAGGTTTTGCCCCCTTGCCACCACCTCTATTTCCTGGAGAGTTCTAGTATTACACTAATATTTAGACAGTTCAGGTGTATCTTTGAGTTATTCATTTACTTATTTATAAGTGCCTACTCAGTGCACTTAGGAGTCCCTAAGGCGGTTTGACGTTGTAGTCAACACCGGCAACTCCTGCGGCGCACCTGAAGCCAAGCTGTATTGACTCCGTCTTTCCCTTGGACCCTTCAGCTGCGAAGAGAGGGGGGGTCTGCTGCATGGGCAACAGCAGACCCTCCATATCACCCTGCCCAGGCTCTGTAGCTTCAGCTCCACTGGAAAGGACATTCCAGCGTCATCGCAAGATGTCGATTCAACACGGGAGGAGACAGATACCGTGTCACTCCCGAGTCGGACTGCACAGCCATTCTCGGCGGTGCAGATAGACTCTTAAGAAGCTACACCATCGTCTCTCGAGACGGATGACTGCCGACGACGACTCAGTGCCACATAGCTAAAAAACAGCATAAAATAAATCTAAGTTCCTGTCTCCAAGGAGACCATATGTCCTGATAAGAGGGAAAACCTGTAAGCCAACTATAACATGTAACAAGTTTAGTACAGAACTTCTACCATCTCCCACTCTACAACTGACTATCCATCAGCATCTGTACTCAGTGACGGACATCTACCTTCCCTGTTACTACAAGTGAATTGGGCATGCCCCGGGCTTAGGCCCACCCTTCACCGTGTGCAGTTCATCTGTTCACTCACCTACCCAAGGACCTCACTCCAGGAATCAACACTCCCCTTTCTTATCACCAAAATTTTCTTTCGGTTGGATTATTCCGTCCAGCATATAATTGTATGATAATTCTACCATTCAAAGTATAAAACAAACAAACTCACACCCAAAACAAAAACTCTCTCTCTTAAATGCACCCTTTCTCTCCTATCATCCCATATTTCTCAGTTCCATTAGGCTTTTGCTCCATTGAAACCACCTTGTCAAAGTTATTGGTGAGCTCCACCTTGTCAAGTTTAAGGGTCAATTGCCAGTCATCTAACTTGATGTGTTAATATGCTTCTTACAAGATCCTCAGGCAGATGATACTATGGTTGTTCTGCTCTGGCTGTCAGAGTACTTCCTTTAGAGAGCTGAAACTGCCTACCAAGTGGTCCCAGCTCTGACTTTTGGGGTGTCACTGAATCAACCTACTCTCTCTTTCAAAGGCAGACTTTCCAGTCTCTGAAATCAGCTCAATGTCCCTGCAGGGACACCCCATCTAGCTAAACATCACAGGTATTTGATATGTTGGTGGAAATTAATAGAGTCAATTATAATCTGAATGTAGGGAGGAAAAGGGTTAAAAATGACTGAGTAATTTATTTACTCAAATAACAGATGTTTGTTGAGTGTCATTCATGGGTCAGGCACAATTCTATGCAGTGGAGATATAGCAATGAACAAGACAGGCATACTGTACTGCCTGCCTTCTGAGAGCTAATACAGTAAATTCTATTGAAAACAGATAACACTCTAGGCTGTTCCGGTGTTTTAGAAACTGTAACTTTACATTTAGTGGGGCAATGTAATGAATTATGAGCTAACACAACTTTTCATCTTCAAAATATCTTTTCCCTGCCTTCCCTCATTTCCAAGCCAGAGGCTGGAGAAAGATGAAAATAAAATAATCCAGAAGGAACAACGAATCAGGTAGATTTTTTTTAGCCCATAGCAAAAACAATAGTTTTGAAAAATGAACTGCAGCCAAGCATTTGGGAAATGTCCCAAAATATAAGTTTTAAATGATAAAAGAAAAACCTGTAGGACTCAGAACATGGAATCTATATAAGAAACCTAAAATAGGAAGCAGCACAATGGATAATTAGGGAAATTCTAACCCCATCCACTAATCTGGCATCAAGGTCTGCAAAAAAGTTTTGCCTTATTTCTACAGGGCTCAGAGTGTAATTATGAAAGGTCTCCTCCTATTCCCAGGTGAGGACATTGGGACCTTTGACACTAATGAGACACAGAGTTGCACAGCTGCCACCAAGCAGTATTCAGGGAACACATGTCCCCCTATGCGCAATACGCCTTCCTCTCCACCTATTCTCTCTCTAGTTTGGCTATTATTACTAAGACCCTGCAGCAATTACAAACTAAATTTGAGAAAACTAAATTTGAGTCTATTCTGGATTTGAACTCTAGTTCAACCACCCCTTAGCTTTGTGATCTTTAGCAGGCAACTTATTGGCTCTGTGCCTAAATTTTCCCACCTGTAGTGTGTTTACTTCACAAAGCTGTTGAAAATATTGACTAATATATGAATTTAGAGGACTTAGCTCACTGCCTCCACTATGGTAGTTAATCAGTTTTATGTATTAGTAGTAGTAGCTTTATCTCATTTATGGCCTATTTTTAGTTTAGTCCAATAGGAGAACTGATTGTCAGTCACAACTCTTAAGAGAATTGGTGGACACATTTAAGCAAACAAGGACTGAGCTAAAATAGCTCATTTTCCCCTGGAAGGATAACACTGGGGGACAAAATTTTTGTTTAGTTAAATCTGACACTTTTTTTTTGACTAACTTTTGGCATCTGAATCCAAAACTGACCCCAGTTTTTCTCTATCACGTCAACTTTTTAAGGTACAGGATACCCTCCCTTTGTCTTCAAAATCATACAAAATGTAATACAAAGGAAAATAAAGAAAAAATTACCTGAATAGACTGTTTATTTAGTTATTTTATTCATATAAAGGCTATATATTGTTACTGTAAGTCAAATTGTGTACAAGTAGTAAAGTTCTGCTACCAAACATACATATTAAGGTATTTTATCTTTTCAAATGAAAGGCTAGGAAATGCCAAAATGAGAGACTTGAAACAGCCTTCTTCAGTTGGCAAAGCTTTAATAAACTGCTTCATGAGACCCAGTTTTATGTGCTGAGGTGGGAATATAATATTCTTCCTGGCAACAGGTGGCTCCTGTAGAATGTTTGGATCATCGGGTTAGAGGTCAGATCTTGGAGGCCAATTCGACTCCACCGAATGCTTCTCACGAGCTCTGCTGTCCCACATACACAGAAAACAGGGATATTGATATACTGCGTTGCTGACCAAGAAGGAAGCAGACCATTTGAAGGTCAACACAGATGATCTAATTGTGCTTGTGATATTGCAACAGATCAATGACTCTCTTTATGTTTTCATGTTCTTCATGAAAACAAACTGAATGGCCACTTGGGACTGCACCAAATAAATTGCCATTGCAGAGGAGGACATACTCCAAGCTCCGCTTTTAGCTATCCATGAACAGTCATCATTCAGTTGTGTTCTAGATTGGAATTCCCAATTCCTCCATTACACCGTGTATGTTATGGCAATACACAAAGCCACCGTCACTTCAAAAGTACTGCAGAAATGCACTTTCTCTTGACCAAAAGTAGGATGCTTTCGCTCCTTTTTCAAGCAAGTTTTTCTCATGTAGTCTTGATGCTAGGAGTTCTGAAGCCTTTTTGGATAGTCCCATATTTTATGCCAAATCATTCAACTCAAGCTGATCAAATCCCTCATCTTCAATTTCAAAATCTTCATCGTTGCTTTCACTTAGTTCTTCACCATTCTCCTGGTTTTTGAAAGAGGGTAATTCAGTGAAAACTGGCACTTGGATTTCAGCTGAATGAGGCACTGGGCATATAGCTGATGGTGGACTGGGATACATAATTTTACATTTATTTTTCTTGTTATATTCTGATATTTTCACTTTACTAAAGTAATAGTCACTTGAATTATCTCTGGGCTCTTACCAAACCATAGGTATACCAAATGACAATTTATCACGGGTTCCCTTGATCCACATCTGTAAACTCTCAACACATACTGCTTGCACATCTTGTGAAGGGCCCAAGACTTATCTTGATCACCAAGTTTTACTTTAAAATATGCAAAGTAGGTTTGCCTGACAATGTGTTGATGTTTGAGCTTTGACTGGGAATGGTGAAACTGCCACAGATGTAACAAAACGAATCAGGGTTGTTTAGGCACTTACAACAAGAAATAGCAGAGGCAGACATGATCTGAAGAAAAGGAAATAAGTATGTATGTAAATAAAAAAATAAATTCTGCTAACTCCTTGTATACAGACAAGAACTCGGACTACACTTCACAATATGATTCACTATATAGAGCGGCACACAACCTCTCACCACACTGTCTCATGTGTAACTGAATAGCCTAAACAAGTATGAACCTGTTGCTGGTCTCCAAGGTCATCCCCCACCCCTCCCCACTCAAGGGAGGTTTGCTCTCAGCCAATAGGAGAGCACTAGTGCTTCCATTGGTCCAGGCTTGATCCAGCCTAGAGTGGTCGCATTAAGATAAGCTGTACAGAAAAAAACTCGACGTGATAAAAGAAAACTAAGTGCATTTTGAAGTCAGCATCCCTCTTTAAGTCTAAAACAGCTGAAAAATAGAACTCAATGGGAAATATGTTAAAAAGCGTTCCCCTGTGTAATTGCTTCTGTTAAGTTTTCTACTCACCAACTTGCTTCTGCTTTATTATTGTGAAAGCCCCGTACAGGGCACCTGACAAAATCCCATCTCATGCCAGAGCCCACAGACTAATTTTCCTGCCTCCTGTCATTTTCCTGTTTCATAACCCATATGTAGCCACAATAGTGGCCCACCTGTAATGGGACCAAGTCATGCCTCTATGTAAAATCCTTCAATGACTTTCCACTACACCCTCCAGGCAAAGGTCCAAGCTCCTTAGCAAGGCAAATACAACCTTCTATTACACGACCCTTTTTACCTTTTAGGGTAATCACTGCTCTCCAATCTGTACGACCTTGCTTCCAAAAGTTTGGTTTCTATCCTTGTACCTTTGTTCATGTTGTTTTACTGACCAAGAAAGGCCTTCCTCCTTTCTGTGATTAGCTACTTCACCCATTTTTTTTAAAGACCACAGTTAATTCCATATTTTACATGCACCCTTAATAAATACCCCCCCTGGGCTGGGCCGTGTTCTTCCCTGTTATGTGTTCCCTTACCTCACATTTCCACAAAACTTACCCTAATTATGGTTACAGTTTTACCAGATTGTAAACTTCTGGAAAGCTGGGACATGTCTTTATTCTAAAGACATATCCAGTATCATACATAATAATTGACACATAAATAGTTATTCAATAATAATTTTTAAAGGTCCAGGCCATACATCAGATGACCTAGTAGTTGGTTCTGCCTCTTGCATTAATTAGTTGCATTATTTTAGTTAAATAAGTGAAATTATTGAAGGTGATTTCCTCCTGACATGGGAATAATTCCCTTAACTCCCCACTACCTATCTGCTCTCCTCAAGAGTTCCTGCGGAAAAATCTAAAACAAATTAAATAATCCATGTTATTTTAAATAATTATAAGAAGATATGCAAACACAAAACATTGCTAGAGCAAATATTTAATTTGGTTGAAACCATTTTAGATCACTGTAAAAGTATGTCATAGATGTAATGTAATCCTTATTCCTTTCAACTAGAATTAGGAGCAACAACAAAATCAGTCACAGAACTTGAAGCTTCTCAGAGTTTGCAAAACCTGAATAAATGAACTGTAAACCTGGAGGTTCTTATTAATTACCCATCCCTGTTTTTAAAGAGAATGGTTCGGACATCCAGAGGTGTTATGAGACTGGCTAAGCGTTACTCCACTGAATATGTAAGAACTGGGCCTCTAGGTTCCCTGTCTGGTTCTCTCTGCAATAAACCAAGCTAAATGTAAATGAGAGGTCTATTAATTCATGAGTGAATAAAGTTCAATATGTAATAACTTTAATGGTTTAGGTTTTAGAAATTCTGCAATCTTTTGTAATGCCATACTAAATCAAATCACTTGTAAATGATTCCCAAATACTCTATTAAGAACTGATACACTGATATAAGGTCCCAAGGATGCCTCCCTCCTCAGAGGGCACAAGGTTTGGGACAATTTTACCTCCTGAGCAAATAGTGGTCATGTCTTGTATAACAATTAAGAGTGACTGGAAAACAGAGTATGGTTTTCAAATGACAACTGTCTCTACCATGGCTCTCGGGGCAGAGCCAGATTTCCCCATTAGGGGGCCTGTGCTCAGCCCAGTGGGTCCCTGGTGCCTTCTGAAACAGAAACTTCCCAATGAGGGAGTCGATTTAGCTTGTGCAAGGAGCTAGGAAGCTGAGGTCAAACATCTGCTCTTCGTTAAAATGTTCTGGCTTCCATACGTTGTTTGCGCTGAGCTCCTGTGGAAGCCAAAGTGATTTTTGACCATTCATTAAGCAGATTGTGGTTGGCAAGATTCAATCATTTATTTTACCCAAGTGCAAGGTATTATTCTAGGTGCCAAGAATAAAGAGAGAATAAGACAAATGAGGTTCTGGTTCATGTCTGGCTTGTTCGTAATGACTTGTTTATTTGTTTATCGGCAGTGGGTCTCAGCTTAGAGATCTGAATTTTGATTGACATTTTGCTATTAGCTATTGAAAGCCCACGTAACTCTCAGCTCCAATTTATACATCTATAGAATAATAACTGTAATCTTCATTTACAGGGTATCTATGAAGATCAAATAAGATCCTTGCTGTTTCAGTTCTCTGAAACACATGAAAAGTTATAAAATAGGATGTAAAAGGCTTACTATATATTTTAACCACATTTTAGCTTCAATTATTCTTTCCAGCTGTATCTATTTTTTGCCTTCCCACAGAGAGATCCTCCTCAGCCATAGCCATCTTTGCTCTCCCCCATCAAGCCATGTGTTTTCTTATCTTTTATTCTTTATTTCTGCTCTTCCTCCCTCGTAAAATGCCTTCCTATTATTTCTAATGCTATATTTCAGAGGTAGGAAAAACTCAGTTCCCATGGAAGCTAGGCAAGTAACAAAAATTTAGCGAAGACTGCCTCATGTTAATGAATAGGGATTTATAGGAATAGTAATAAAAAAGTGCTCATTTTCTATACTTGATATTACTGCTGATTAATTACTTCCAAGTGAAAATCAGGCTCAGCAGGACTGTGAATTATTGATATAGTAGATGGTGTCTCAGAGGTCCCTTAACTGTTGATATTCATTGTTTCATTCCCTTCTCTTTCTGTTCCTTAGATTGGACAATCTCAATTGAATATCTTCAAGTTTGCTGATTCTTTCTGTGATCAGTTCAAATTTATTGTTGGGCTTTTATCAGAGATTTTTAATTTCAATTACTATACTTTCCAATTCCAGAATTTCTATTTGGTCCTTTTACAGAGTTGAAAACATAGTATTTCTTTAACAATAATAAAATAAAATTCAAATTCAAAAACAGAAGGAAGTTTTAGAAATTCATGAATATGTGAAACTTAAACAAGACACTTCTAAATAAGCAATGGACCAAATAAATAAATAAATAAATATTAGGACGTACTTAAATAAATTTAAAAAAACACACACAATATGCGCAAAATTATGTGATGGAGCTGAAACAGCATTTTAAATCTATAGCTCTAAACCCCTGTATTAAAAATCAGAAACAACAATAACGAAAAATCACTCAAATAAATATTCTAACATTGCACTTAAGAAACAAGAAAAAATTAAGACAAATCCTAAGCAAGAAGAAAGAAGAAAGATTAGAATAGGAATAAACAAAATAGAAAATAAAAAATAAATAAATAAAATCAACAAAATAAAAAAACTTAGTTCTTTGAAATAAATTATCAAAATTGGGTAACCTTTAGCATGGCTGATCAGGAAAAAAGAGAAGATTCTAATTACTAAAATTGTAAACAAAAGAATCCACCCACAGCTGATCTTATATAAATAAACTGATAAATAAATATAAAAATGTATACCAACAAATTAGATAATCTAACTAAATGGGACACATTCTTAAAAAGACACTGCCTACCAAAATGAACTCAAGAAGAAACAGAAAATCTTAAAAGCTCTGTAACAAATAAAGAGATTGAGTTATTCATTGAAAACCTTCCCACAAAGAAAAGCATATACCATATGTATTTATAGATAAATTTTATCAAATGTTTAAAAAAGAATTAATAAATTTTTCCACAAACTCTTCAAAAAACAGAAGATAAAATTCCCAATTTATAAATAAAGACACCCTAGGAAATAAACTGTAAACCAATATCCATTATGAATATACATGCAAAAATCCTCAACAAAATACTAGCATACCAATTCCAGAACACATAAAAAAGAATTTTGTACCATGACAAAGTAGAATTTATTCCACAAATGCAGAGTTGCTTTGATATGTGAAAATCAATCTGTGTAATTCACAATATTAATAGGATAAAGAATAAAAATGAATGATCATTTTAACAAAGAGAAAAATCATGTGACAGAAATAATACTCTTTCCTGACAGCGCACTCAATAAACTAGGAATACAAGAGAACTTTCTTAATATGATCAAGAGCATCTATTAAAAACCCACAGCCATCATGATACTTAATAGTGAAAGACTAAATGCTTTCCCCCTAATATAAGGAAGAAGAAAAGACTGTTCACTATTGTCACTTCTATTCAACATTGTACTGTAGGTTCGAGCCAGGGCCATTAGGGTAGATAATAAAATAAAAGAAATCCATATTGAAAAAGAAGAGGTAAAACAATCTCCATTTGCAAACGGCATGGTGTTTCATATTGAAAATCCTAGAGAAACTACAAAAACTATTAAAACTAATAAAGGAATTCAGCTAGGTTATAGGATATAAGATTAATATACAGAATCAATGTTTTTACACTAGCAATAAACAATCCAAACATTAACAGTCCAAACAATTAAATTAATAAACACTTCAATTTACAATAGCATCCAAAAGGCAAAATACTTTGGGAACCAATTACACAAGACAACTAAAATACCTGAACACCAAAAACATCATTAAAATAAATTTGAAAAGACATAAATAAATGGAACAACATCCCATGTTTATAGATCAGAAAACAATATGGCTGTGATGGTACTATATGCCAAGTTGATCTACAGATTCAACATAATCTTTATCAAAATCCCAGCTATGTTATTTGAAAAATTTGACTCCTAAATGTATAAAATTGCCAGAAACCCTGAAGAGTAAAAACTATATTAAAAAAAAAAAAAAAGAATTCGGAGGACACATACATTTTTTAGTTTCAAACCCATTACAAAGCTACAGTAATCCAAAGCAGTGTGATATTGATACAGAGAGATCTGATTAAGATCACTGGGGAGAAGTAAGAGGAGCTGTAGGAGGAGCTTGCCAAGGCAATAGAAGGCAGTCTAGGAGGGGATTGGCTGAGAAGCTGAATGTCTCCAGAGCCAATAAAAATAAAAAGAGGGCGCGCTCTTTGGTTCAGGAGGTTTTCTGGCTCCTGAGCTGGCTCTCTGTCAGGCTCTGGCCCTGGCCCTGGCTTGGACTGTGGCTTGGGCTCTCGCTTGGGCTCTCAGGCTCTCTCTCTCAAGCTCACTCTCAGACTTTCTCTTAGGGATGCCCAGATGATTGTGCTGTAGCTGCCTGCACTTCCCAATAGATGGTATTTCGGATGGGAAGGAACTCCAGGTACAGCCTAGGGTTGGGCTGGCCTGGCAGAGGGTGGCAGAGTTATTCTTCTTTCAGTGTTCTATAGGAGATGAGCTCTGAGGCAAAAGCCCGTCATTCTTCCAAAATTGTGTAACTTTTATATCTTGTGTTGTCTTAGTGTATAAGCTAACCCAATAGAAATAAGATAATTAAAACTAATAGGGGAAAAAAAGATAGGAGAACCCAGGTGTTAAGAGTTTAGCCTTCTTAAGTAATAAATCTGTGACTTGCTAGGTTTAAGTGACTGCTTTTGAATGAAGACTCCTTTCCTTTATCACCAAACCTTTGCCTCTGGAATTTTGCCTAGAGGGTGGCAGCCTGCAACAGACATCTGAACCCCAACTTGCCATTCAGTAACAATATTGGCAAAATGATAAACATTTACACTAATGGAATAAAATCAAGAGTCTAGGAACAAATCCTTATATTTATGGTCAACTGGTGTTCAACAAGAGTTTAGACAATTTAATGAGAAAATATGTCTTTTCCAAAAAATGGTGAAGGGAAAACTGAATATCTATATCCAAAGGAATGAACTTGGACTCTTACCTCACCCCATAAACAATTAACTTAAAGTGGGCCATATACCTAAATATAACAGCTAAAACTATAAAATTCTTGAAAATAAACATAGGAATAAAAGTCTATTACCATGGATCAGGCAATAGACTCTTAGATATAATACCAAAGCACACTAAGCAAAAGAAAAAAATAAATAAATTGGGCCTAATCAAAATTTAAAATTATTTGTACTCCAAAAGATGTTTTCAAGAAAGTGAAAAGACAATCCAAAGATTGAGAAAATATGTTTGTAAGTCATACATCTGACAAGTGACTTATATCCCAAATACAACTCAAGAATAGAAAGACAACCCAATTAAAAATGGACAATGTATATGAACAGACATCTCCCCAGGGATATACACAAGTGG
Source organism: Furipterus horrens (assembly GCF_987537825.1). Lineage (NCBI taxonomy): Eukaryota > Metazoa > Chordata > Mammalia > Chiroptera > Furipteridae > Furipterus > Furipterus horrens. The sequence goes on from NW_028327177.1 coordinate 8,544,951, forward strand.
CCAATAAGCACATGGGAAGACGCCCCACGTCATTAGTTGTTAGGGAAATAAAAATCAAAACCACCATGAGATGCCAACAACTTCATACCCATTGAGATGCCTATAATAAGATCCATATTAATAAATGTTGGTAAAAGGTGAATAATTTAGAATCCTCATACATTGTTGCTGAAGTATAAAATAGTGAAGCTTTTTTATAAGATAGTTTGGCAATTCCTCAGGTGTATACCTGAGGCAATAAAAACCATATGTCAATATAAAAATTTGCACATTGATGTTCACCACAGCTTTATTAAAATAGCAGCACAAAACTGGAAACAACCCAAATGTCCATCACCTGATGAGTGGATAAACAAAATATGTCATATCCATGCAATAGAATATTGTCTCTCTGTAAAAGAGTGAAATAGCTGTACATGCTACAACGATGATGAACTTCGAAACATTGTTAAGTTAAAGAAGCCAGACAAAAGAGGTCACAGAGTATGTGATTCCATTTATATGAAATGTCTAGAATAGAAAAACCCATAGACACAAACAGCAGATTAGTGTTTGTCAGAAACTGGTGGGAAGGGACCATGGGGGAGGGGCTGCTAAAAGATACAGGATTTTTCCTGAGATGATGAAAGTGTTTGGAATTAAATAGTGATAAGGGTTGCACATTCTGTGAATACACTAGAAACCATTTGATTTAACATTTTACAGGGGTAAATTTTATGGTGTGTGAATCGCATCTCCATAAAACTGATGTTTTTAATGTTATTCATCATAATCACAAGGTCAATGCAGTGTTTGTGACACATGGATGATTTTTGTTGATAGAATTTTGGAAGGTTGTATAACCAAAGTGCCTGGGAGTTAGAACACCTAAGGAGGGTCAGATTGGCAGTTTAAAATACAAATGTCTATTTCTAGTTCTTCTTTCACCATGGATAAGGAGAATGGTTGACAATTGAAATAATTCCAAAAAGAGTTTACTACTTCAGAACAAATGTCAAGAACCTCTTCTGGTCTTTTAATTTCTTACCAGCAACTTAGTGAATTTTGAAGTTATATCCTAGCTCCAAGTTACCTAATGAAGATAAATAAAATAAAATAAAAATTGAAGATCTGTCATGGCCTTCATACATCTCATTTTAAAAACAGTGTGACCATGCGAGTCATGTACACAGAATCTTTTCTCATGAGTCATTCGGCAAGAAGGTCAGAATCTCATGCACTGTAAAATTATGCCGCAAATGTACACTTACGTTTCCCAATGGACACTAATTAGGATGAATCTGGCTTTCTAAAAATAATAAAGCAATACTTGAAGGGAGGGAGAAAGAGGAAGATGGGTAATTAGGAATGGAGATCAGGTCAAGACAATCACGTTAGTCTTGCATCCTTCATGCAACACCTGTACCCAACATGCAGTGGCCAGACTTTCACTACGTGTCTTGGAAGAATGAACACATTGAATCAATTAAACACTTATTCAAAGAATTCATGAAAATTCTAACAACTATGAGACAATCTTTTACATTGAAGAATCTCCGTTTTGGAAGGGATTTTAAAAGTTATCAAATTCAATTTCTCATTTGTGTTAGGATACCATTTTCCCTAGCCCCAGAAAGTGGTAGCCCACTTAATAGATTGTATTACATGATGCTGAATTTACTAACTCACATGACGATTCATCTTTGAAGGTGTGACTATTCATTCTGTATTCAATTAGCTAATATTTACTGAGGTACCCCTTCAAGCCACCAAGCACTAAGGGTACAGCTGCCAATAAACTGGAGAAAGATCCTGATCTTACGCAGTTTTCATTCGAGGGGGTAAGAGGGAGAGACAAGTATAAATAATTGAACAAAATATGTTTTGGTTGATGGTAAAACTATGGAGGACACAGAATAAGGGAAATGGAGAACATTGTAGGTGGGTGATGTTTATACATAGAGGTCAGCACAGGACTCTCTGATTAGATGACATTTGGGCAAAGACAATCTCATTACTGTATATGGAATAAATCCAAGTGCTGCCACTAATTCACTGTATGGCCATTGAGAAAACTTCCCCTAAGACTTTTTTAATATAAAATAATTAAACTATAGGCCCCCTTCTAGCTCTGATTCACTAGCATTCAAGCAAAGGAAATGACCATTACCCAAGGACGAGTGAAATATGAGTAAACAGTGTAGCTCTATATGATGTAGGGAAAACTGCTGATCAGTTTCCTGGTCTGTAATAAAATCTTTCCCTCCATTCAATGTCAGAGGAACTCAAGGTCAGAGTTCCTCTCCCCTCTATTTTCCCTCCCCTAGAGCATTTCTCTCTCACAGCTTGCACTCAACAGAGGCTTCTGTTTTGGTCAATTTTTGTCATTTCTTGCAAGGACTCAAGTGGCTTAATTTCAAGTTGAGGAATTAGGAGCAATCATAGTGTGGCTAAATTTTATTGATAATGAACACAGCTTGGGAGGGTCTTTGGTAAAGTCTAATAGTTCTCAAATTTAGCTACTTATTTAAGTCATCTAGGAAGCCTTTAAAAACCCCAGTGTCCAGGCTGTGGTCCAGAAGAATTCATCAGAATCTCTCAAAGTTTATTTAATGTTCCTCTGGTGATTACAATGGGCAGCTACAGTTGTGAATCTTAGTTTAGGTAAAAGAAAAGACAAGACAAAACTTGGTCTTGGTTTTGACAGTATGCATATCTGGGTTTGACATCTGATTTAAGTACTTGCTAGATGTATGCCCTTGAGAAAATGTTTTAAATTGACTCTCATTTTCCTTATTTGTAGAACTGAAAAGTATTTAACAACACATAAATGCCTAAACAAGTAGGCAATTCATAGTTGATACATTTTCACTGAGGTTTATTTTAAGTTCTTATCTACTAAATTCCTAGCTTTACAGAATTCTGCACTAGTTCTATGCAGATAAATATATAAGGCATGTTCTTGGGAGCTCGTAATTTTTATATAAAGCCCCCAAATGGAAAGACTTGGAGAAGATTAAAGACAGTGTAAACAGATGCCACTAGCCATCTATCCATAAGAAAGAATATCATGATAGCCTGAACACAGTCAGAATTTTCAAAGATAGATGTCTTGGTTATCTACTGCTGCATTACAAATTACCCAAAAACATAAGGGCTTGAAGTGATAGTGTTCATTATCTCAGTCTCTAAGCCAAGACTCTGGGACAAATTAGCTGGGTTCTCTGGCTCTGGGTCTCTCACACGGCTGCAGTCAAACTCAAGGCTCAACTGGGATGGGTTTGCCTCTTAGCTCATTCACAGAGTTATTGGTGGGATTCAGCTCCTCAAGGCTGTTGGACTGAGGCCTCGGTTCCTCGTAATTTGGTTGGTTTGAAACCTTCCCTGGTCCCTTGCCATATGGGCCTCTCCACAGAACATCTTACAACATGGCAGTGAGTAAGCAAGAGGGCAGAAGAGAGGGCCCAGGGAATAAGAAAGTACTGGAAAAATGAACATCATAGCCTTTTAGAAACCTAATCATGGAAACGATATCCCATCAAGTCTGCCAAATTTTCTTCATTAGAAGTAACTTCTGAGATCCAGCCCACACTCAGAAAGAGAGGATTACCCAAACACAAGAACCAGGAGCTAGGGATCATTAAAAGTCATAACAACAACTGCCTACCATAGTAAATGCCTGAAAGTTTTATTTAAATCAAAATGTAACTCTTGGCTCTTGAAGGCGAGGTTGTCAATGAAAGTGTTTGTATTACTTCAATCTCATTTCCATTTCCAAGAGCAAAAGCCCATCCTCCCCCACGATTGCTCTAGGGAATTCCATTTATCGCAATCCTACTATGTACACAGCACAGTTCTAAGGGCCAAGGGGTAATTTTGAAATGAATGAAAGAATAGCTGCCTCCTAAAAGCTCGCTAGCAAGTGAGGAAAACAAACAAGGTAGTAAATTTTATTATAGAGAAACCACGTGCTATGATATTATGGGCTAAGAAAAAATCCATGACTATTTGAGAATGGAATAAAATTTGAGCTCTACCTTAATAATATAAAGGACTTTGAAACACGTGTATTTGAGAAGGGCAGTGGGGGTAGAGTCAGCTTGAATAAAGGCACAATGGCAGGAAAATTAAGAGAACATTCCAGCACTTGGGAGGGTATAGGGTTCAGGGTAATGAATAGAGAAATAAAGTTGAACCTAGTTGACTAGAGACAAAGTATTATAGAATCGAGTGGAGGGCCTACTGAATATTCAAGAACCAGACATTGATATAATAAAACCCATGTTTAGGACAACAAGAAAGGTAGTTGAGTTAACAAGAGACTGGGGTACGGGCAACTGGGGTGGTAATGGGGAGGGGGGTGATGATTGAATCAGGGAGACCAATTAGAGAACCTTTGAAAATTGCTCAGCCTGTAGGTAAAGGAGTCTCTTTGTAGGTAGGGAAGGTGGGAGTGGAACGGACGGGGAAGGTTTGAGGGGTCATTGTGGACTCCTCACCAACAGGATTTAGGAAGACCTTTGAGAAAAGTTTAAAGAAAAGTTGAGGATATTTCTTGATTCAGCTTTTTGAATCACTAAATACTCCAAATTTTCATACTCAGGTGACTAGATTTACAGCAACATAGGGGGAGCATTTGGAAATATAAAGTAAGATAAAGAATGTATTATTTGATTCATTCATTCCTCTAACATGGTTCTCTTACGAGAAACAAGCTCCTCTTTGTCAGGGAAAATTGAGTTGAAATGTTACAGTGGATTTGTGTCTGCTGTTGTGTGTTTGGAAAGATAATAAACACAGGGCATGGATTCCAAATCACCTGGGAGGGTAATGAAACACAATCAGAAATCAAATTTAGGTCTGCTTGATCCATTCCACTACTTTTGGAGCTTCAAATCTTTAAGATCCTTGATTGTCACACTGAGCAGATTATATTACACCCTGTAGACAAGGAGTAGCTAAGGCAACTGTATTTTTTCTTCTTATCTTTATGTTTCATTTTGAGAGGGTTTTATTTTGAGTTGGTTACAAATTCATTGCTTCATGGGCAGGACGGCTCCATTAATAGATTTAACATAGCATGTCTAATGAATAAGAATGAACACAAAGACTGCAGGAGAATGGAATGTCTATTTTCATCCAAGGGCACTTGAAGAAGCCAGGATGGAATTTAGGTTTGGCTCTCAGGAAAGAGCATATGTCTTTACTGTACTGCAAAGTCACCATGCAGAGAGGAAAATAATATTTGGCTCATGATTCAAAAAGCAGCACCAGGAAATATCTCCAGGAAGAAAGCAGAAAGGGGGGTAAGAGTGGAATAACTGAGTAAATTAATTCTAGAAATAGTGGAGCTGGTACCAAGCACAAGGTTTTCCCAAAGGCCCAATGTTGAGGCAACATGGTGACCTGGTCAGATGTGCACAGACCATGGAATGACCACAGGGAGAAATACCTGCCTCTCAATAACCCCACATCAATAGGAGACCACGTTTTGTTCAATCTATCAAGAAAGTTTTAGCATTTAATCTCTCTTCTCTATATCTACTTGTTGACTTTATTTAGGCTCAACTTGTCTCCCTTTCTGCCTTGGGTTTTCCCCAGAAGTTGAACCTTAGAATTTAAAGGCAAACAGTTTATTTCAGAAGTGATCCCAACAAGCACTGGCAGGGAGTGCAGATGTAAGAGAGGGAAGGGAAGTGACCCAATAAAGGGTGCAACTATGAGCAGGTTACTGCTCTAGGCTATTGGGATCAAGGACACTTCGAACTTCTGGGAGATAATGTGGATTAAGGCTTCAGCCATATCCCACTGGAGGGGCAAGGAAGCTAAAGTATTCATCCTCTTAAATTTCTGTTAGTCATCTGTTACTCTTGGAGGATGTCAGCTTCCCAGGTCTACTGGCCAACCCCTTGCAGAGACCAAGTGCCCAGGGGACCCCCAGAGGAGGGGAGAGCCAGGAGCTTGTAGTTGGAAGCTCTCAGCAGGCCCTGGAATGCCTGGTGATGGGAGGATATGGCAGAAAACCCAGTTTCAGCTACTCCTGGCCTAGAGGCCCTCTTCCCCTGACAAGGCCTAACCTGCTCCTCTTTAATCACATATTTATTAAGCATGTACCATATTACAGCCACTGGGATATACTGCTAAACAAGGCAAACATGTTCCTTACCCTTATGGTTTCTACACTCAAGTAGAGAAGACATACAATTAAGCCAGCACTATAACCAAAATCTGTATTATAAAAAGTTTTCAAACATACAGAGGCGTTGAGAGAAGTTTATAACGAATATCCAATTATCCCTCATTTAGTTGGATAGCAATCGCTAGCATTTTGTCTTCTTTGCTTCATCTTGATTTGTGGCTTTTGATAAATTATTTTAATGTAAATTATAGACATTATAACATTGACCTCTATGCACTTCAGTGTGCGTCTTTCTAAAACAAAACAGAACATTTCCCTGTATAACACAGTACATAACCATGTACACCTAACAAAACTAAATCAACAATTTCTAATAGTGAATATCCAGTGTTTAATATCAGTTGACAGGTAATTCAATACACCCAGAGAAGGTACAGGCTGACCCTCCGTGCAGTCCAATATGCTAGTTTTATGTCCTGTAACTTGCGGCGTGGATGTGCTGATGAAGAATTAATTTGACTGAAATGGGAGTCAAAAGGCCTGGTTTTAAGATCTGCCACTAACCTGATGACTAATCTATTTTGCCAGAGATCAAACTGGTTTAAACAAAGGATGGAATTTACTGGCTCACATCACTGAAAAGTCCAGTTACAACAAGAGTAATAATAATATTTACAAACAACTATGTAGCACTTACTACATGCCAAGCCCTACTCTAAACACACACACACACACACACACACACACACACACACACAATCATTCAGTTCTCACAGCAACCTTACTGTGTAGATTTCCATTCATTACCTTCATTTTACAGATGAGGTGATTGAAACATACACAGATCAAGTGACTTGTTCAAGGAGGCCACATAGCTTATTAGTGGCAGAGCTGTTACTCAGATTAGGACATCTTAAGTCATGGCTGGGCCTGTGGACTCAAATGATATCTACAGGGCTCGGTCTTCCTCTCCTAATTCCATGCTCGCCAGTGTATCCTCTGGCTCCATTTTCAAGCAGAACTTTTTCTCATGATTGAAGCATGGCTTTCACTTCCACTACCTTTCACTGCCAATCGCCCCAGTACAAACTAGGTCTCTTTTCCCAACAATTCTCAAGGCAAAGGTTTCTAATTGATTTTGATTGTCTCTGATTGGCCTGGATTGAGTGATGACCCATCCCTCAACAACAAAGTAAGTCTGTGAAATCAGCCTTTACTCCCAGAGCTGGATCTGTGGTCAGCTCCTCTTAAATAGACAGACAATGAGAGAAGCAGGAGCTTCTCCAAAGGCCACTGGAGTGCCATTACTGGATGAATGGGAACTGAACGCTGAGGGACAAAGTTTGCTCAGAAATGATTCTGTGTCACTGCAAGAGTTTGCTGCACAAAGTCTCAGTTGTTTTTTTTTCCAGTTGAGAAGTAGAGGTAGTGAAACGCCATGATCTCTAGAGAGAAGCCTTTCATCTGCAGTCACCTACATTTTTACCAATCTAGGAAATGACAGCTGAAGGAGGAGAAGGCATTTGCTCAAAATGCAGAGGACGTTCGTGGGGTGAAAGCCTGAGATTCATCACTCCCACCCAGGGCCCATTCTTTTCTGTTTCTTAGACACTGTAAGGTGGAGAGCCCTCACAAAAACTCTTCAAGAAAAGATAATTGCTGCCATCAGCCCTTAGCTTGGCCGATCTGTGACTTTTACAAAAGAGGAAAGGATTATGATACAGTCATTGACCTCATCTGGAAGATGCCTATTAGACCAACAATTTTTAATAAAGCCCTAAGACATACAAAAATAATTTTTCAGACGATCCTCCATGATCAACCTGAGTGTCCACAGGAATGCAAGGCTGACATTGCCAGGGAATACTTGTCTGATGCCATCAAAGGAGCTAGTGGCACAGACAACTTCAGTTGGCACAACATCAAAGCTGGTGACGAGCAAGTGGGAGAAAGTCCACCTGAGCTTAGAACGTCTGGCTCTGTACAAACTCACGTCAATCTGCGTGTCGGTCACTTTGAAGTAAACCTTTCCAGCTAGTCATCTCAGGGACCACCTCTCATCTTGGACTTGAGAATAGAAGTAAAGCTGCAAGCTTTAAACCAAAGTAAAAAATGGGATATTTGTTTGGTCCCAGCCTGTGGCTGGGGGACTTCTACAAAAGATAGGATGGGAATATTGAGGCAGAAATATTAGTGAACTTCATATGGTGCTCAGATTCTTATTATTCAAGAAGCAGGAACTCACTGGAGCCACAAGAAAAGGGCCTTATGTGATCTGTTTTTCTATCTATTCACCCTTGGTTGGCCAATTTCTTATTATATTAACTCCAGTTACAAAGGGAGCCAGTTTGATTGGTACTTGGGAATTGTCAATCACTCTTAAAATCAAACCTCCATGTATTATTATATAGAGGCTGCTATTGAGAGCTCCCGCTCTATCAAATATCGGCCATCCCCATTCCAAATGCAGCTGAGAGGTTCTTTCTAAAGAATATTAAGGGTAGGGGAGTTCAAGTGGAAGGAGATGTGAGAAGGATAAGCCTTCATGACAGCTTAGTCTGGTGTGCCTGCTCTTCTTCAGCCACAAGCCAAAAACTGATTTCCAGTAGTTTCTTCTTACGGCCACGTAAAAAAGATGAAAACAAACGTTTGCACAAATGTTTGCGATCCTATGAAAGGAATATATTTATAAACATCTGGTCACCCTGTAATGCCAAAATTTTCCTTTTGCCCCTCCAGATCAATAATGTTTTGGTGTAAAAAATGTTTCTTCTTCCCTCCCTCATTCCTTACACAAAACATTCAAAAGTATAGTGTTTACCAAGTTCCACACCCCATCTGCAACCGGCTCCATTGCCATTCACACCTCACTAAAGGATGACATTTCGTGGTAGGAAGGAGAAGACAGCCCTAACATTTATTAAGCACCTACTGAGCACCCTGGCTGGTTTGGCTCAGTGGATTGAGCGTCGGCCTGCGAGCTAAGTGTCGCTGGTTCGATCTTCCAGTCAGGGCACATCAGAGAAGGAAAACTCTGACTCCAAAAAACCTCCGCTGCCTTGCGGCATACCTCTTCAGGGGAAAGGCTAAGGGAGTAAACCCCGACAGAAAATCCGGAGCCGGAGTCCCTAAGGCGGTTTGACGTTGTAGTCAACACCGGCAACTCCTGCGGCGCACCTGAAGCCAAGCTGTATTGACTCCGTCTTTCCCTTGGACCCTTCAGCTGCGAAGGGAGGGGGGGTCTGCTGCATGGGCAGCAGCAGACCCTCCATATCACCCTGCCCAGGCTCTGTAGCTTCAGCTTCACTGGAGAGGACACTCCAGCGTCATCGCAAGATGTCGATTCAACACGGGAGGAGACAGATACCGTGTCACTCCCGAGTCGGACTGCACAGCCATTCTCGGCGGTGCAGATAGACTCTTAAGAAGCTACACCATCGTCTCTCGAGACAGACGGCTGCCGACGACGACGACGACTGAGCACCAGGAGCTGCGCTGTTAGGTCATGTATTTTGTTCCCATATGGTGTAACAACAATCACAAAGTAGATCTTATTATTCTAGTTAGATAGCTACAGAAATTAAGCCTCAAAAAGCCACTCAACATTTTTCAGATAACATAGCTCAGCCCTGGGATTCAAGGCCAGTCTACATGGCTCAACATCCATGTTTCATCTGTACACTATCAACTTCTTTCACATCTCTTCCCAGTGCCTGGCACAGTATTAGGAAAATAATTTTTAGGATCAACAACACATCAACATCGGCCTCTCACGATTGTCTATATAAAAAGGTTCTGTGATCAAATAAGTTGGATATTTCTGCATATAACATTTCTCCCATAAAATTCATACCATTGGCATATTAAAGAACCTAAAATGTCCAAAATAATCTAGTTTAATTTGGCCAGTACTTTCTAAGTTAACTTGATCACAGAAGGCTTTTTTCAGATAACATCCATTAATGTCTCATGAACACAGAATTCCATGGAACTCTCTGGGGAATACAACACCACATCACATTATCTTCCCCTCGCTTTATGAATGACAATACTGGTTAAGAAATGAAATTGTCATTCACGGGTGACAAGACTGACTGAGAAGAAAGAAACGTTTCCTGTTAGTACTCACAGCTAATGACTGATGGGGCTGGGGCCAGAGGTCAGAGCTCCTGGATGCTAATGGTTATGGTAATGAAGCCCTGGCATAAAACAGTCATACATCTTTGTTCCTGTTTCCTGTTCTCTTACTCTGGGATGCCATTAATGAGTCTCTCTTCATAGCAAAGTCTTATCACCTACCAAAGAAATGTTCTCTGAAACTGATCACTAATCTCTCTCTCTCTGTCTCTCTCTTTCTCTCAGCACTTAGATAGAAAAACACCAAAGGAAAAATAACGCCATTCCCCAGTTTTGTGCTGAAGGCTAATATCCCTAATAAAATGAGGCACATCTTCATGTTGAGCGTGGGTATGATTCAACATCAATTTCTTAACACAAATCCACAATACTTAAAGTGGCCTCTACCATAGGGTACTGACACACGAGAGAAAAACGAAACTTATTTGCCGTATCAAATTTGGCATACGATTTTGTCTGTTGGCTTTTGCCTTCCCCATTCTTTATTTTGTTCATTCAGTTGCCCTATATAGACCATATTTCTTCTTAAGTTTCTCAGACATGACAAAATGCTATGTTAAACTGTGGACTCAAATCATGACATTTCAGCGCTTCAATAGACAAAAACAGAGAATCACCAAACTTTAAAACTAGATTTTTTTTAAAAAATATGAGTCAAAGGGCTGAATGTAAAAAAAAAAAAAAAAAAAACAGTCATGGTAGCAACAAGCTAAGGTTTGGGGCCCTCTGAGCACCAAAGCCTTAAGGAACTTGGGAATACAATTGCTTCACGTCTGTTTTATCAGCACGTGAGAATCTACAGTAAAATGAACCAAGCCCTTAAAACTTTTCAAATTCCTCTGAGACCAAGAGGAACCTCTGGGATTTAGCACTGTTTTGGTGGAAGTTTTCTTCCACTTCTGACCATAAGACAAGAAAATCTCTGGGGTCCTTTCATTCCCCTCAAGGCTTGCTTTCTCTTCCTTCTAAACATTGGCAATCCTGCTGGAGATTGCCAAAGGGCATGCACATCCTCTTATAAAATACCCCACATCTGAGGTTTAAGGTTGAAAGAGATTATTATAAAGTCTGTATATGAAGTCAATGAACCCCCTAAGTTCCTTTTCTTGCAAGCTAGCTGAGCTGACCCTGCCTTCTCTTACTCCTTAAATGGATGCATTGAGCAAATCTCCCAGAAGCTGAACCAAACAGACCAAGATGGAGAGTGGGTGAACGAGCAAAATGAAACAATACATCCAGGAAGGTCAACATTTGAATAAGAATTCCAGAAAGGATACTCTGAGGAAGTGGAAGGGAAGAAAAATAATGAAATTATATGGTAATAATATCCAGAAGAGAAGGATGCAGGTCCACAGGTTAAAAAACCTCAGGCTAAAAAACCTCAGGCTTAATACAAAAATGTTTGAAGACCCACTCTAAGACATGTGATAATAAAAAAAAATTTGTTTATTTAATTTATTTTTTTAGAGATAGAGGAAGGGAGGGAGAAAGAGAGGCAGAGAAATATCCATCAGTTGCCTCCCACAACCTAGACATGGGTCCTGACTGGGAATCGAACCCGCAGACTTTCGGTTCCCAGGTCAGCATTCAATCCACTGAACCACACCAGCCAGGACTGATAATGAAAACTTTAAAACACCCGGAAGAGAGAACTGTATAGCCATTTTGCCAAATACAATGTACAATCCTCAATTATCATTTTTCTTGACCTACCAGTTGCTTTTGACACAACTGTGTTCTCCTCTTAAAACATGTTTGTCAGTGGATTTCCATGTGTTCCCATGTATTTCCTATCTTTGTTTCTTCCTCCTGCTTCTCCTTTGCTAGATACACCTCATATTCCTCAGCTTCTCCACATCAATAGGGCCTTGTCATCGCTCCCTCGTGATTTCATCCAAGCTCACACCTTTAAAAAAAACCAATGACTACAGAATCATAGGTCTAGTCCTGATCTATTCCAGGAATTCCTGATTCACAAATCCAACTGTCTATCGGCACTTCCATTTAGGTAATTATGGGCTGTTAAACTTTTCCACGTTTAAATAAAACCCTGAACTCCACGTGCTCAGATCTGCTTCTTAGCCAGGGTTCTCCATTTCGGTCAATAACACCACGTTTAGTGTTGTCTGATTCTAAAAAAGTCAGCTGTGATGCTTCTCACTCACACCCCATATCTAATCCATCAGCACACTCATTTAGGTCATCCTTCAAAATATATCTTTAACTGGACCAAACCTCATCAACTCCATTGCTACCACTTACAATTTAATTTCTCGCCTGAAATATCTCCTAGCCGATCTTTCTGCTCCCACTCTTGGTCTCTTCTTCCTCAGAGCAACTACAGTAATTAACTTTGACTGTTTCCCATCCAACTTGGAATAAAATGGACTCATATTACCAGGTACTTTGAGGTCTCAATGAAATATTAGATGGCTCTTCCTTCAACCTCAAGCTACAAGGTAATAGGCAACAGAAGGACAAATCTCTTGCAAGCTTTCCGTTTGTCTTAGGACATACTTCTCTCCCTCTCAAGAGGTTGCCAATTCGTAGGTGTTACCTTCCAGAAAGCTGTGACTCAGTCACTCAGAACTGATCATATGATTCCCCATTGCATTTAAAACTGAACATCTTCAACCCTGGCTGGTATGGCTCAGTTGGTTGGGCATCTTCCCACAAACTGAAAACTCACTGGTTTGATTCCTGGTCAGGGCACATGCCTGGGTTGCAAGTTCAGTACTCAGTCAAGGCGGGTACAGAGGGCAACCAATCAATGTTTCCCTTTCATATCAATGTTTCTCTCCCTCCTTTATCCCTAAAGTAAAAGAATAGAAATTTAAAAAAAAAAAACTGACCATCTATAGGGAATTGATCAAAATGGCCCCTTGGAAGTCCTAGGAAGCCAGATCACATGTAGAAGGCACTAGACCAGTGATAGTCAAGGGAGTCCAATTCATTCCTTTTCCAGAGCAAGTATTTTGCAGTGCCTCCTACCAAGTACTTGTTCAAAACCCTCCAACAGTTTCCTGGTCTTGTTAATTGAAGGTCCTGGCCCAGATCAAGGGTGGTCAAGTTAAAGGCCAAAGGGAAAGGTGGGTAATGGAAATTGAAGGGTAAGTTAGATGTAAAGGAAACATCAGCCTGGAGCACACATTATGATCCTATTTCTGACAGATGCGTGGGTAGAGAAAAATAAGGCAGTACAATGACACAAGGGGCCACCAGTCCTTGGCCTCCGTGTTGGAGACACAGAAGGAAGAGTGAGACCAGAAAAGGAGCGAGGCTCGAGTCTCCTATGGGAGGCTATTGAACTTCATCTACCAGCAACCCAAGGGCATTGTCAGCCCAGCGTGGCCACACCTTTCACTTTCTCAATAGAATCCAAAAAGTCATAGTTTTAAAACACGAAATCTAGAAATCATCAAATGTTGGTTCACATCTGTTAAAAATATCACTAAAGTCAAGCAAAACACGCACATCTGAAGATTTCCCTCCTAGGTCTCCCATTTGCCCCCGCTGCCTTTGCTTCTATCTCAGGAGGTCATTCTAACTCAAACTGTTATGTTATCTTTTCGGAGGGGGAGTGCTAAAGAGGAAATTCCTGGAATTATAAAGAACGGTTGTTAGAATGGTAAGAGGGCAGTCCAGAAGGCTGGAATCTGGTGCCTTTCGTATCAACATGAGAAGTCAGAAAGTCAGCTCTAAGATTGTTTAAAAGCTAAACTGGTTATCTGACTATTTAAATTAGCCAACACGCCAAGGCAACGTTACAACACGGACAGGACTTTCTTGTGAGTTTATTTATTTATGTTTCGAAGGGGACAGGATGCAAGGCCCGCATTTCCCTTCCGTAGAGCACCCCCCCCCCCGTGACACTGTTTATACTTTCCCCTCTGCAGTGCTTCCAGATGCACTTTAAAGGAAAGCGATAAGAGGAAAGGAAAAGGGAAGTCACTTACAGAAAAGCAGGAGGGACACGAAGTGTCTGCTCCAGAGGGTGAGGACGGAGCTCTTCAGCTGCCCTTGTTTCTTAGTTATTTTTGCTTATTTATTTATTTTTACAGAGCAATAAATTTCACCCTGCATCTGGAGTGTGCTTCCCCGGAAGTGTCGGGGTGCCATAAATCTTTTCTATCAAGGATCATGGTGTCAATGGAGCAAAGAGGCAAGTGCTACCTTCCCGTAGGCCTGCAGCTTCCGGTCTGCTCGGTTATCAGCAAGGGGAAGGAAGTCGGAGTGGCAGGATACGGGCAGGTTAGAAATAGTTTATGGGATGCTAAGAACAATACCCAGCTCTCCTGGAAGGCCAGTCTTCTTTGGACATTTCCAAGTTCAGACGAGGGGGTTTGTTCAAGCCGGGGCCGTGGGAGGGAAGTCAGCCTATTTTCAGAACGGATCTTTGACAGGGGAATGAGCACACACTTTGAAGGCAGACAGATGTGAGTTAGAATCCCGGATCCTCCAGTTGTCGGCATTCCAATCTGAGGAAAGGTTCTTAATTTCTTACATAGTCTATATTCTTTCTCCCATATGCAAGGTGACGTGATGCATATTTGCCAAATGTGTCTTTGTAAAATTAAATACCATAATGAATATAAAGTGGAAAGTACATTGCCTTGGTATACATATTCAATAAACTTAATATATATTTCTTTTTTCTATGAGAGCAAAAAAAAATGGATCTTAGGTACAGCTGCATGGATAGGAAGTTTTTTGAGAGGTGCCGGGCAATATATTAAGTAACAGTATCTTTAACCCCAGGCCTCCATGATTACCCAATAATACATCAAATTTTGTATTAGAAAAGCTTAGAATTGGAAAGATCACTAAATAGCATAGACTGAAAAGGTTTTATCTTGCCCCAGTCTCCTCCCAACTGATCTGTAATGATGAGGTGTTCATATTATCCCCATTTTCCAGATGGGAAAATTGACACTCAGGGACCTTAAGTAATTTGTCCAAGGTCATATAGCTATTAAATGTTAGTGTAGGCCTAGAAACTACATCGGTTTAAATCCGGAGTATGAAAACACAGCTGCCATGCAGACCAAGGAGAAGTACGATCTCCCTTTATTGGCTCAAAAAAAGAGTCTGAAATTACTCAGGCATGCCTCCACCACATGGCATGTGAAGAAACCACTTGGCAATCTGTGAGGGTCGCGTGTGGCAGCTTCCTCAGGGATTCCCTAGGTCCAAATGCCCTTCCAGTGACTTAACCTTGAGTCTGAATCCCGAGGGACTGATTGCCTCTCCAGTTTCTCTGAGAATTAAACCTTCAAGCCCCGCTCGTTGGCTGGAAGAAGGGTGTTCTTCTTCCACCTTCCCAGCAGCCTTCCCTTTAATCTCCCTCTTCCCAAAATATTTCTTTTCAAATCCGGGGAATGATGCCTCTCGTGATCCAGCCTAAACGTGAGCTCTCCCATGACACGCCTTCTGCACACTTTCGCCATTCCCGGTGCAATGAATGCCCGAATGACCAGAGCTTGACGAGCAAACCACCCGCATTTGACTCGGGCCGCTGCCAGTGGCTCGCTGTGCGATGCTGGGTAGGCCGCTGGGCCCCGCTCGCCTCCGTGTCTGCTTCCCTGAAATTCTCTAACCAACCTCAGTGGGTTGGTGCAAGAATGAAACCATCGCAGTGTTCACGATGCTCACGCAGTGACTGACACATATACAGTGACTGTTATCCAGCTGCATCTCAAAATCCTTAAGTGAAAGAAACCAGGCCCCCACAGAGTGCATGGTTCAATTGCTATAAAATTCTAGAAAATGCAAATCAGTCTATAGTGGATGACTGTATATTGTTTGTCACTGGGGAGTGGGAGGGAGAGGGAGCGGAGAGGGAGGCATTCCAAGGGTCATGAGAAAACCCTGAAGCTGATGGATATACTCATTACCCGATTTCTGTGGTGGTTTTAGGGGTGTATAGTAACATGAAAACTTACGAACTTGTCCAACTTAACCATGCAGGATGGCATGTATATATCAGCTAACACTATTAAGTGATAGAGCAAAGATTTTAACCAAGTCTGACGCCAAAATCCATGGGTTTTCAGGTCTTCTTTCTTACTTGGACTCATTTGAACCAGACCTTGAGGTCTGAGTGGAGATCCAGTGTGCAGGAGGGAGAATGAGGTAGTGGAAAAGAAGCTGGACTGGGAATTAATAAAACCAGGGTAGGCTGACTGACGGACGTGTAGCAGAAGCGAGGAAGAGACGATGAGGGCCCTGAAAAGTTACTTATCATCGCGTTTCAAGCACCTCGCAAAGCTTCATTGAGTGGCTGACCTCTCAGCTGCCATCCTTCTGGGGCGGGATTGGGGGAGTCCCTAAAAACCAATACAAAGTGACACCATCACGCATAGTCTCCTTGGTGAGGGGCACTGTTAAAGACCCTTTTTTGCTTCCTCCACAGTGCTGAAGCCCGTCCAAAAGTGTCTTCTTTATTTCCAAGTGGACAAATTCATTTTCTGTCTCGCCCTGCCTAGCTCACTACTGCTTCCCGGGGCGTGAGCCCAGCCGGCCCCACGGCAGGCGCCTCCTGAATAAATGCTTGTTGAATGAAGGAGTCAATGAATTCATCCCTTTCTATTTTAGGTCGTGTGTTTAGTTCGGGGCTTGACAATCTCCCCAAATACTATTTGCCAATAACTTTTTCCCTTAATTTCTAATCCCATGTCTGTTAACGAGGAAATTAAATCCAGATGTGTCTGAATCACCCTCCCTGGACTCCCCAGAACCTTGTGTTGTAAGAGCTGAGTTGTGGCGCTTTTCCTTTAGTAAACCGGTGCCCAGAGAGGGAAACAAGGAACCCCCAGAGATAAAGGATGAAAAGGAGGAAAAAGGGAGCATAAGCGTCTCTAAATTGTATCTCTAGTTGGAATTTTGACAGGAGTTGGTGGGGGTGGAGGAGGTATCTAGTAACCTCTGCCCTTCGTGTTCTCTGCCAAGACAGAAATCTTGTGCGGCTTGTCCCACTAAGAAATCTCATGTCCTCCAACAGCTAGTGAAACCTACCTGAGTCCTTTACCCTCGGGCAATGCCAGGGAAGGTTGCCACCTCGCATCCTCACTATTAACTTGGATGCGCTGTTTTGGGGGCAGAAGAGTGGTGGAGCTGTTAAGACGTGGTTGTCATCCAGTAACAGATCTTTCAAGGCAAGATCTAGAAACAGAGCAAGTCTATTTGGAAACTACCAACTCAGTTTTTCGTTTCGTTTTGCTTCAGGGGGTAGTGTGTTTTAATATAGGTTTGAGGAATGAACTGCGTTTTCAAACAAGACAGATGTGTGTTTCAGTCCTATTTCTACGAGTTACTGATTAACTGGGAGTGTCCACATTGGTCATTACATAGATTTTTTTTTATTTTTAAAAATTGTATTAAAATAATATACTGTTGTCATGATGATGAAATGGGGTACTTTTGTAAAGGCCTGTCAAAATATCCAGCACATATTAAAAATATTAGGAGACAGAAAATAAAAAATAAATAAAGAAGAAGAAAGGGAGGGAGGAGGAAGGAAGGAAGAAAGGAAGGAAGGAGGGAAGGAGAGAAGGAAGGGATGGAAGATAGGCAGTGATAAGCTGCTAAACGTTTAACAACTTAAAAACTCATTCTGTGGTAAGTATCAATTAATCAGTCAGTCAATCCTGCATTTGTAGCGCTTGCCAATTTCCATGGTATAAATACTCCCACCACGGCCAGTTACAAGCTTTCAATGTAAGGTCAACCAGCTCACAAAATTTCTAAAACATGTTACAATTCTTCAAGTTGTACAGCACAGTACCTGTCCACCCCTGCAGAACAGCTACAAAGGCCGTGGTTGCCATGGCTGGTGTGGTTCAGTGGATTGAGTGCTGGCCTGCGAATCAAAGGGTCGCTGGTTCGAGGCCCCCTCAGAGCACATGCACGGGTTGTAGGCCAGGTCCCCAACTGGGGGCACTCAAGAGGCAACCACACATCGATGTTTCTCTCCCTCTCTTTCTACCTCCCTTGCCCTCGCTCTAAAAATAAATAAAATCTTTAAAATAAAAGGCCACCGTTGTTGAGAAAGTAAACACTGGTCAGTCAGCCTGTGAGTTGATGGATTCAAAATACAGTTTCAATTCAAATTAAGTCCACAAATATTAATTTCCACCTTTTAAAAAAGGTTGCTATACTTGAAGCTGCGATGTGAGAAGAGCGTGAAAAACCTGTGTCTGCTTATTTTTGCTCTTTCGGCCTGCGGTCTGGGGTTCCAGGACTTACAAGGAGGAACCGCAGACAAATAACAGCACTTTCTGAGGAAGAGTCAGGCTGGCGTCATAAGCAGGACCCCTTTACAGGGTCTGACTAATGATCTGGGGACATATTTTAGAACTCCTTCTGAGCTGCTAAAGTGAATTCCACTCTAAGAATATTCTGGGTTCTTAAGCAGTTTCCCCAGGATTGTATTTTGACCATTATCATCCATTACTACCTCAGTGTATGATTTACTTATTTTGCACCTAACTCTTTAGCAAAAATCTACGGGAAAGAGGAATATGGCAGGTAAATTTTAAGAAGGGTTCCGAAGGGTAAAAATTATCATAGATCCAAGGTCACTGGAAGGAACCTTGGCCCAAGGGACATGGGGCAGTGGTGGTCCTGAGCCACCAGGAAGTCATGGAAAGACCTTGGTCAAGTGCATAAGGGGGAATTAAGAGAACAGATCCTGAGTTTTATTTATGTTTCTACATTTTTTAATTAAACACAAAGAAGCCTGTGTCTTCACTGTGTGATACTGGGTAAATCCCTTGCCCACTCTGATTCTGAAAAGTCACCTATAAAAAGTGAGCAAATTTTTCTCAGTTCCTATTGTGGTAACACCCACATTTGGGATGAGGAAAAGTATTAGTTCAATGACTTGTGCTTATTTTCTGGATTTCTTTCTCATCCATAATTTTCCTCTGTAAGCAGCAAATGGAGACAGTGAGACAGGTAAACACCATGTGTATGTGTATCTGGGTTAGTGAGTTGCAGTGTGGACCTCTGAGTTCAACTCAGTAAGTAGGCAGAGAAATGCTTTCTTTACAACCACATGGTTTTATTTAACTTCTTAGAAGGTACCAGGCTAGACTAGGAAATCCCTGACTCTGTCTTGAGAGCAGGTTTCAGATGCTGAGTCTTTAGTGAGGTTTTGTCTAATTCTTCAGCAGAAACCAGTCCCCCTCCACTGTTCTCAGCTTTTCTGGTCTCTGCATAGGCCCTATACTGCCTTGAAGCACATTTCTCCTGCTGGGTCACGGCTGTGAGTTTGACTTTTTGCTTGGGAAAAACACAGGCCACCTTGAAATACCTCAGAATATAAAAAGTTGTAATAAAGTGTTTGTCTATTAGAAACACGGGGATCCCAGCCTAGTTTCTCAGGAGCCAGAAGCAACCTTGCAATCTGCTCTCCAGAAAGAACAGAGATGGTCACATGTCTAGGCCTCTGAAAGGTGGAAAGACCTTCAGGAGCAGGAAAGCCACCTGGGTCCCAGCAAGCAGCCTTCATACAGACACAGTGTGCACACCTGGGCAGCCACAGCTGGCCCAGCGGCCACCTGTGTTGCTCCTGAAATGGGGCTGGCTGGGGGTCCTCTGAGCCTGAGCTCCCTTCCCTCTGACTCTCCTCCTTGTCCTGCCCTGCTTTTCCTCCTCCGCTGACTGCTCATCTCTACCAGAGGAAAATCTGATTGTCAAGATGGTCACCAGTGTACCCACAGGCCAGCGCTTCCAAGCCACCTGTAGTCTGTTGGCCAATTGACTATCCTTGAGTTAGGGGTCTACTCCAAGCAAATCAACCTTGGCCATAGTGCTGGGCTCACGCTTGGCACTAGCAAGATTTCTTATGTGAGTCGGTTACGTTTGTTTGGGAACATATGTGAGTGGGCTGTGGCAGGGCAGGTGTTGTAGCTGAAGCCAGGGCTCCCCACTGAACTATCTTATCTCCATTACCTAGAAATCCCTTTGACAAGATAAGCCATCTCTAATGCGGGCCTGCGTCCCCAACAGCAGCTGATAGGTACTGCAGGAACACCTTCAAAAGCCATTGCTACTGATTTCTCCCTGGGTTGGTTTTAGCTTCTCATTAATTCCAACTCTGCTTTAATAAGGGTGTGTTTGTGCGTGTGATATGTGTGTGAGTGCAAGCACCACAGATGGTATGAAACACATTAGAAAGGTGTTACAATCCTCTATGGAAAATAAAAGGACAGGCAAAGGGCCTGATACTATTTAAAAATAAATTTTAATAAGATGCCTGAGGGTCACTCATCTAGAGAAAACTTGAAGTAGACATATCATATCTTCATTTATTTTTTTCTTATGCAGTTGTGATATATACTGATAGCTATGGCCCGGTTTCCATACTTAAAATGACATTCAGTCGAAGCCCATTCATTTTACAAATAAAACACATAGGTGTTCAGTATTCATGCTTTCCCTCTCAACTTCTTGAAGAATTACTTTAAATGTAGTCAGAAGGAGAAGAGAATAAAATGGGAAAGATTCCCGATAAGGAAAGATTGGAATAACCCAAAGCCCCATTGGCTTGAGTTCTCAGCTGTTACGGGCCACACCTCTCCAACATGATGAATGGGAAAAAGAACCATATTATAATGACTTTTACTGTTCTCATTGAACTTCATTATAACATCGATTTGTGCCTCTGAAATCGCACTAATCTTCTTCATTTGTCTTAATATCCCCGTCATAATGCTGGCTGCACAGCAGGATTCAGTAAGTCTTTTCTAATCAATAACCCTCCAAATACTCAAATGTAAGAACAAATGAATGAAAGTGCTCTGTCACCATTGTTATCATTGTTCATCTTACCCATGACCTTGAACGTTGATCTCACCCTACCTTCATCCATTCAGACTAAGGTTGCCAAATATAGCCAATACAAACAGAGGACACCAGTTAAAATGGAATTTCATATAATCAATGAAAACACAGTAGTGTCAGTGTGTCCCATGGGAATTAGTTGTTTATCTGCAATGCAAATGTAACTAAGAGTCCTGTATTTTACCTGGCAACCCAGCCCCAGTCATTGAGGTCTCAATGCTGATCTCACTCTGCTGGGCTGGAAGGTCAGCCAGAATGGCTCTTGCTTTAATGAAAGGACATTTGGACCCTCTGCCCCACCTAAAAGTGGACAAGGTCTCCAAGAGCTTCCTAAAGAAAACAAGGGCTGCCGTGAGAAGGGAGGCGTCCCGATGGAACACTTGCCTCTTTTGTCTAAGACAGAGAAAAGAGCTATTCAGAAACCAAATTGATTAAAATTGAGGGAAATTGCAGGACCATTGATAATTGCAGTTAAAGGGCAGTGGTCACTCTGACTGATTGTCACTTCACAGAGAGCAGCCGCACCAGCAGCCAATCAAGGGCATTATCAAGAAGCAACCTCTTAGTGACCCACAATTCCCCCCTCGGGAAGCATTTCACGCAAGCCTTTAAAGCCAGGCCAAAGCATTTTCCGCACCATATTTACCTTTAATTCCCAAACCCAGGGGGACTGAAAATCGTTCAGTCTCTAAATGTCTTTCACATGCTCAAGAGATGAATGGAACTGGCCTCCGCCAAAGTCTGTCTCCATTCACCAGCCTTTGAACTATCACAAGCGGGGAGACCTCGTGGCCCCCACACATTGCAGGGACTCTGGTTACCCACCTTCCTGCACCCCCCTCGCAGTTCAGAAAAGCTGCTTCTGTTCAGCACCAGGAAAACCGGAGCACTTGTCTGCTGTGTATTTTTCTTCTCCTGCCTCCTCTCACAGTGGCACTTTGACAAAGACAAATCTCTCCTCAATTCTGAAAGGATTCTATATTTATAAATTCGGTGAAAGAATTTTGACCTGGGACTTAGGAGACGGGGCGTGGTCCCGGCTCAGACACACAGACACGCTGAATGGTTCCTGGCAAGTCGGAGAATATTTCTAGACCTCAGCTTTCTCATTGAGAAAATAACGGTGTTGGACGCAGTCCACAGTCCAAACTGTGCCAAGCATTGCAATACCTGGGAACTCCAAAGAAAAAAACACTATCATTTATTCAGACATTTACAATTTTTAAATAATACACTTGAAATAATATATAATAAATGCTTTCTTCTTTGGAATTGCCATATATGTAAACATTTAAATAACAGACTTAAAATGAGGTATAATATATAACAAATATTTGTGTGTATATGATTGTTACAATATTCATATATTTGTTAGAGAACTACATACAGACATAGGTGTAGATATGGCCATTCTAAAGACTCTATATGTTTGTGTGTGTGAGGTCAGTAACCTTGAGTGCAAATACACTCTGCATGATTCTGGAGATGAAGCAAGGATCTGGAGATCGCCACAGAAAAAGGCCGTGCAGTCGTCTTCTGGTGAGCAGTTGACGGTAGGACATTGGGTGTTTTTTTTTTCTCCTACGCGTTCCCAGGAGCCCGGAGGCTGCACATGGAAGAGCAAGTGAGACAGGGCCTCCAAGGATGCTGGAGAGGTCAAAGGGCTCTGTCTGCTGCAGGAAGGGAAGAGGAGGTGTCCTCTGTCTCCCAACCAGGAAGCTGTACACACGTCCCAAGAGCAGAAGGAAGGTTGAATACTCAGCTGCCTTCAGGCAGGGGGACAGGCTGAGTAAGTTCAGTGCTTTCCGTCTGTCACCCCGTCACCCCAGCCCTGGCCTGTGGCAGAGGATGCTTTGTTAGAAGGAGGGCTGCCTTATGATTGAAATCAGGCCTGAACATCAGTTCTGCATGGGGCCTCCCTGTACTAATTGTGCGTCTCCCACCACTTAGAAATCCCCATCAGCACCCTCCACAAACTCCTCTCCCGTGAAAACGAGGCAGGCTTGCTGCCTGGAGCCTGGACTGTGGCTCCAGAGAAGCCTGAGCCAACAAATGACTTATGTGACCTTGAGGTCCTCCCTGAGCCTTTCTGTGCCTCCCATCCCTCACCTGAGAGTTAGGAGGTTGGCTGATATTGTTAAGGTCCTTTCTAGCTGTAAAAGGATGCAAAACTTTTTTAAACTCCCGTGGCCATTGTGTATATAATCTAATAAAAAGGTATGTAAATATCGTAACTTAATAGTTTCTAGTAACAAAAAAGACAAACTGAATATATAAAAATTATATAGAAATAAGGAAATATCTGCATAACTGTGACACATCCATGCAAAGAAGATAGTTCAGCCGTTTAAAAAGGTGAGTTTGATCACTATACATTGCCCTCAAAAATGGGAAAAGTGAGAAGTTTATAGAGAGTTTAAGCATGTCAAAGAAATGTGTATGTATGAATTTGATGCTTTTAATAAAAAGCACCGAGCCCTGGCTGGTTTGGCTCAGTGGATTGAGCGTCGGCCTGCGAGTTAAGTGTCGCTGGTTCGATCTTCCAGTCAGGGCACATCAGAGAAGGAAAACTCTGATTCCAAAAAACCTCCGCTGCCTTGCGGCATACCTCTTCAGGGGAAAGGCTAAGGGAGTAAACCCCGACAGAAAATCCGGAGCCGGAGTCCCTAAGGCGGTTTGACGTTGTAGTCAACACCGGCAACTCCTGCGGCGCACCTGAAGCCAAGCTGTATTGACTCCGTCTTTCCCTTGGACCCTTCAGCTGCGAAGAGAGGGGGGGTCTGCTGCATGGGCAACAGCAGACCCTCCATATCACCCTGCCCAGGCTCTGTAGCTTCAGCTTCACTGGAGAGGACACTCCAGCGCCATCGCAAGATGTCGATTCAACACGGGAGGAGACAGATACCGTGTCACTCCCGAGTCGGACTGCACAGCCATTCTCGGCGGTGCAGATAGACTCTTAAGAAGCTACACCATCGTCTCTCGAGACGGACGGCTGCCGACGAATAAAAAGCACCAAAAGTATACATCTATATCTTTTACATGAACATTGAAATGGATGGAAAGATTCTCATCATGTTGCTAATACTGGTTTCCTAGGGGCAAGGGGTGCGGTGAAGGGATATTATTAGCTTTTCTTTTCATATCTTCAAACTGCTTCACTGACTAAAGTGAAGATAAGTTTCTTTTGTAATTTTTTAAAGAGAAATGAAGTAAATGCATTTATAAAAAACACACCAAGAATCCTGACCACAGCTTTTCTCCTGAGAAAGGCACAGAGGGTGTGGTGTAGAAGTCAAAGATCTAATCCACACCAGCAACTGCAAAATGTTCCCACAAAATTAGGTTTCTCATTCTTTGGGGACATATTCTCCCTTACCACAGCTGCTGGCCTGGGGGTTCCCCACTTCCTGCCAGCGTTGCCGCCTCCGTCTTTTATCTTGACTCTGTGTGCTCAGCCCCATCCATGCATTCCTCACATTGCTGCCCATGAAATACTCCTACATCTATCTGGTCATGTCACGCTCTTTCTTGAAAGTATTCAGTGATTTCTCACTGCTTAGACGATACAGGCTACACTATTTACCAGAACAAACTAGGCTCATCACCATCAAGTTCTAAATTTTTGTTCTGTTTTATCTATAAACGTTGCTTTTCATAGTCTATGCTCCAGACACATTGGATTGCTCACCTTTTTATGTCTTTAAAACGTCTTCTGACCTTTCATGACTTAATGTCACTTCATATGCTATTTCCCTCAATCTGAACTCAGTATTCGTTTTGCATTTCTGGTGAACTCCCACATATCCTTCAAGACTCAACCTAAATATCTTACACAGCCCCAAATGGCAAACTCAGGCACAAAGCCTGTGCACACTTCCACAATCATTTTCTCATTGGTCATGAAAAACAATTCCAGGGTAATACAATGTATGATATGCTGGAAACATTTGCCTTATATATGTTATATGTGTGTATATACCTATATGTGTATGTGTGTGTGTATGCATGTGTGTGTGTATACATATATACCGAAAATTGAGAACTGCTGTATAACAAGTTTGAACAGAATCTCGTGATGTGGCCCTTGCGGGCAATACAACAGGGCCTGTGCTCAAATCATATGGACAGAGATCCACATGGTTTGTGTTGCCAGCTTTGAAATGTGTCTCAGCTTTATTATACCATTCACCATAAGAGCCTTCTTATGCCATGAGTGACTTTCCGTGGTCAGTAAACAGCATTGTACACTGACCGTCAAATAAGAACAATCAGACCTAGGGATCAGCTGATACAACGTCCTCACTTTGCATCAAAGGAACTTGAGGAGTAACATAATTGCATAAGGTCCTATCACCTTGGACACACACTTGATTCCATGGCAGCGCTGAAACTAGAATGTAGGACCTCTGACTCGCTGTCCAGAAGGTGTCCAACTGCACAATGTCATAGTGAGAAATCGCAATGACTCTTCAGGCCATTAGCTGTGTATTTTGCCAGGCAAACGTAGCACAACTCATGTTTCTTTGAGGTCTGTATATTTTAGTAAAGATAAGTTCATTGCGCTCTCACTCATATACCTCATATCTCCAACTTGAGAAAAAGGGAGCGAAAGCTGGGCATTTCTCTCTCCCGTGCTGCACCATCTCTTCCCACAGGCATTCCGGGACAGCTACCTGGTGGGCTTTCTGACGCAGGGGAACACAGTGACATTTAGGAATATTTGTAGCACAGCGATTTCCTGTTCACTGTCAGCCATTCCTATTATAACCTGGGCCCATGAAGGCATCATGATTGCTGTATTCAGCATCCCCAAGTACCCAGCTTAAGGGTTTGGTAAATACAAAATGGTCAATAGATTTTTTTTTTTTATGAAAAAGTGAAATGAAGGGAACTCAGATTTAAGAATGGTAATCTGTTGGCCAGGTTAATAACATGCATTAGATTTCCCCTCCTAAATGCTCCTGGAGTACTTTGTTCACATCATCCTCACGGCACCTGCCTTGGTCCACATGTGCCCAGCAAGTTCTTAACTATCATATAAACTCCTCAACAGCAGACACTTTGCTTCTTTTATTTTTTAGTTTCCTTTAAAACACACATGCCCCCAGCAATAATCCTAGGCTAATACCTGTCACAATGAAGGAGCTCATTACATGTTTATTGAATGAAACTGGATTTATAATCAAGGGGTTGACCAGGATGATCTATCTCCCAAGGAGACGTTCAATCCCAGTGATCCATGATTCCAGAGTGCTTACAGAGGTGTCTGCTAAAATGTCTTCATTTGCTTCTGGATCTTGTTTATTAGCCATCAGTAATTCATGTAGTCCTTGGCGAGAGAATGCCCAAGGAAAATCATGCATATTGATCTGCACCATTCATTGGAATACCATGCTTGGAAACCAATGCTTCCTTGGCTAATGTGTTCAAGAATGGCATGTACTCTATCCAGAGGCCAACAAGGGGATTTGCAACATTGCTTATTTTATATTTATTTTACTTTATTTCTAAAGACTATAAGCCTAGTAAACACTGTCATTCTTGAATCCAACCAAATATATCTCAAGTTTTACTAAGTAAGTGCCAAATTAGATTCTACCTCAAAAGACTAAATAAAAAATCCCCACGTTCTTGAGAATGTATCTCATAGGAACCATACTTCCTACAGATTATGCCAGGATGACAGGAGAACAGAGCTCAGGACCTACTTTTTTTTTTTTTTTTTCCTGTACAGGAAAGTCAGAAAACACTGAGTCTTTACAGCAAAGTGCTAGGAGGAGTCAGGATGCCCAGAAAACGAAATTATGCCAGTGTAAAATGTTCTGTGTCATTTATGAGTGGGAGTTGTCTGAATGGCTAACTCAAGTATTCACCATTTGTTCAACTTGGCTTTGTACCAATCTCCATGTTACCACACAGTAAATTTCCATTTTATTGTGAAGCCACGCAGTCAGTAATAAGGACTGAAGGTCAAACGTTAAACTGAGGACAGTTGCTGAATTTACAGGTTCCGCCTCCGCAGTGGGCTTCATTTCTCTGTATCTTCTACTTCCCAAGAGACATCGTTTTGTCTGATTTTTCTATGTACAGTATGTCACGGACAGAAGCTCTAGGCCCACCACCCAAACAGCATGAGTCGTGCGACATCTTTGCTTTATGATTTTGAAACCCAGATTCCCAGCTGCCACCTATCACTTGAGGGGCTCGTGAGGGTTTAACAAAAGCACAAATAAGAATGGCAAGCGTGGCTATAACAACTACCACTCCAATATTCCCTGTGATGTTGCAGCGCTTGTGCAAAGCGCTTTATAGGTGTTATTTTAGTTAATCCTGACAACACCCTTTGAAAATGCTATTTCCATTGCTTTCCAATTGAGGAAGCTGAGATCTGAGATGTTAAGAAGTTTGTCCAAGGTCATAAGTATTGCAGAGCCAGGATTCTAGCACCCCAGAGGAATCTGATAAATGTTCATTTTGATTCCATCTCTTTCTCTTCTTAATTTCCCTTCTTGAGAGTGGCCATCGGGTCATTTTATCTCTCTCTCTCTCTCTCTGCCATTGCTGAGAGCTCTGATTTCAGCAACATCTCTACCCAAAGCCCTTTCGGGGTGACCCTTTTTTAACAACATGATCCCTTTATAAGAATATTTCTGAACTCTGCCTTTGGGATCAATAATCTTCTTAGCAATCAACTATAGCAAATTCTCTAAAGGGAGCTCTGAGGAAGAAAATCAGACCAGAGGAAGCACCTGCATAATTAAAAAGGACGTCCGTTCCAAGGCAAAAAGAAAGAGCGAACAAGACATAGAAATGTATGGAAACATTCAATCCCAAAGAGCCAATCTTGGACCCAATGAATTTTTTTGTAGCTCTGAACCTTTAACTGAGTCACTTGAATTGCTGGAACTTGCTAAAGTTTTATATGGGCACAGGGCTGGCCCCAGGGGACTTGAGTCTCTAAAGGGAAGAAGGCACTTGCTCAGGGATGGGCGCCTCTCACAGGGGCGTTGGAACCATAGGTGTGGGCGTCCAAAGGATGCGGCTCTTGCGCTCACATTTGCTGTACACAGAAGCTTCTCTGTCTGTCTACTTCTGGCTTTAAAGACAAACTTCAATGTAAAACATTTTTAAAGTACAGGCCCTGAGAGCCAAACTTCCCAGGTTCCAACTGCGGCTCCTCTGCCTGCTCAGCATGGGGCATGGAGAAAGTCACAGAGGCCCTCTAGGCCTCCATTTTTTCCATCTCCAAAATACTGACACACTTTCATCCATCTTAACAAAGCAACGAGACAAACCGCATTCGCTCTGCTCACTGCCAACAGAGAGCAGGAGCCACTGCTGATGTACGACTGTATTTTTACACTTATGAGGAACAACTGTATTTAGAAATTCATTCCGTAATTAGAGGAGATTCCATATTGGGATCTCTGAGCTATTTTAGAAAGCTATAAAACCTGAGGAGGGGGCTCTGGAAACTGCCAATTCACAACCAGTGGTTCAGATTTCAGGGACAACATAGACTTGTGATTGGTATATGAAGAGAGGGCAGTGTTACGGGACTGAGCCCTTAACCTGCAGGGTCTGCGCTAACGGCAAGCAGATAGTGTCAAATTGAATAAATTGTAGGACATCCAGCTGGTGTACAGAGATGGGGGATTAGTTGCTGGTAGGAGGAAAACTCCCACATACAGTATTCCCTCACTTATCATGAGTATTATGTTCTAGATCTCCCCGCGATAGGGGAAAATCTGTGAAGTAGGAACCTTACATTTATTTTAGTATTTATATATATTTTAAAGCTTTATAAACCCTTCCCACACCCTTATAAACCGTTCCCACTCCCTTATTAACCTTTCCCACACTTTTATAAACACTACTTATGTTCTTAAACATATTCTACACTCTCAAACCTACGTAACTTTAACATACGTATACAGTACCGCAAAATCCCGCGATATAGTGAAAAATCCACGATAAATAATTAAATATAATATTTTGAAAAATCCCGCAAAACAGTGAGGCCACGATACGTGAACCGCGATATAGAGAGGGACGGCTGTATTTGGTGTCAGGAGTTAAATTTTTTTTTTTTCCTTTCGCACCTTATTATTTGTTTCATATATTAAGATTCGGTGTAATGTTTTATTTGTTTAGGGGAACCTATTGATTAAAAAACAGAATTGAGAGAAGGACTAATTAACTCCCAGAGTGGGTTAGGTAGCTTGGCTGCGATCACACTAAGCCGGATGGGAGCAGAGCATAGGACAAAAACCAGCACCCTCTCTAACTTCTATTTTCAGGGCTACAGTCATGACCACAAAGTACAGGCATTCACACGCTTGCTACTCCAACCCAGTGCTGAGTTAATGTTATTGTGTGGTTCTGGCTCTTTCACTTGGTCTGGCAGGGTCTGTGAATGCCCCTTTGGAAGTTCGGGAGGTCACAGATGGGGTGTAAGGAAATAGCCTGGATGCCTGTCTCACTGACTCAGGTCGGGTGATATTGAGTTGGTGGACTTAAGGGAGCAGAGAAGGAGGAAATGCAAAAAGCTTGGCATTGTTCCCTTAGCCTCTTAGCTTCCTCAGCTGACTCATTGGGAAACAAAACACAGGAAAAAAATACAAAACACCCATGCCTTATTAAAATGATAAAGTGGTCTTCGGGGCAGCCTAGGAAGTCAGTGCCTCAGTTGTGGGACTTGATAATAAAAAGACCAGCACTCTATGATTTTGTAACATTTCTGAAAAACAGTCTTTTAAACAAGATTTTAAAATGTAAATGTAAAAAAAATGTTTTAATAAAACATTGATTGGAAAATAGCATGGCACTTCCTCAAAAAATTAAACATATAATTACCACTAAAGAATTCCACTTCCAGATTAATACCCCCCCAAAATTAAAAACAGGGTCTTGAACAAATATTTACACATTCATATTTATAATAGCATTATTCGTTACGGCCCAAAGGGGAAAGCAATCCATGAATATGTAAATAGATTATGGTGTATGCATACTATAGAATATTATTCAGCCTTAAACAGGACTGTGTTCTCACACATGCTACAGTATGGATAAACCTTGAAGACATTATGCAGAGTGAAAGAAGCAGAACACAGAAGAACAAGTGCTGTGTGATTTCGCCTTTATGACAGATATCCATAGTAGTCAAACTCAGAGACAGAAAGTAGAATGACGGTTGCCAGGGGCTCAGCGGGAGGGAAGGGTGAATTGTTAGGGTTTAATGGGGACAGAGTTTCAGCTGGGAAAATTTTTAAAAAGACCTGGAGATGGATGTTGGTGATTGTGACATGATATTGGGAGTGTATTTAATGCCACCAAACTGTATAAAATGTTAAAACTCTTCAAAATGGTTAAAATGAGAAATTTTATGTTGTGCGTATTTTGCCACAATGAAAAAAAGATTAATGCTAGACAGTGTTTCTAGACACATGTATGTATATTGCATTTAACAAAGAAGAAAAATTCAAGGGGCAACACCCTGAGTACTGTAACCTTTCACTCCGTTCTGACATCTTCCGATCACGACTCTATTACCAAGAGTACAGTAAACAGGATGCCCCCTGGGGACGGAACTGAATTTCTGGGGAAGGATCCTGGGTTTAATCTTTTTAGGAAAAATCGTATAACTGACTTATTATTAGCATCTTAATGTGAGTTATTTTAAAGAGATAGTGCTTTTCTCAGCTGCCACCTGGGGGAAAGAAGTGGCTCAGGCCTCAGGAATGGTCACCTGTGAGCACGCCGGAGACACAACCCCTTCTGGCCACTCTACACAGCAGCGCACACAACGCATTGTGTCGGGGACATCCTTGTTTTTACGGAAAGCTTAGGAGAGAGACAAGGGCCCCTTCCTCCCGAGGTTGTGGAAAGGGTAAGTGTGAAACCAATGTGTATGAAAGTGCTCAGCCAGCGCCCAGCCCACAGCAGGCACCCGGGGAACATTCTAGAATTTATTCTTCAAATGTCTACTACATTCCAGGCATTTTCAGATTAATTCAAAATTCACAATTGAGCATTTATTATGTGCCTGGCTCTTCATAAGCCATAGTTGATAAGACAGAAAAAAAAATCAAATATCTTTCATGGTGCTTAGAGTTTCATACAGGGATAGAGAATATACAAATAACTACACCCTGCCAGGGGAGATATGGAATAAGAAGAAAGATAAAGAAGCAAAGTAAGAGGGAAAGAGAGTGATGTGAGGGCAGTCCTTTATCTAGGGTAAACTAGGAAGATTTATAAATCAGAAGACATTTGAACAAAGACCCAAAAAGCAGGCAGAGAGCTCTGTATTCAGACGGATGAGTGAAGGGTGGTCTAGGAAATGGGAATAGCAAGTAAAATTCCTTGAGCTGGAGACAGGCTTAGAAAGTTCCTGAAATTGCATGGAAGATAGTGTGGCTAGAACAGAGTAGGAAGGTGTGAGGACAGATTGGATTTGGGGTATGGGAGAAAGGAGTTGGGGATGAGAGTCAACCTTATGATCTGGACAAGAGCAAAATGAAGCTGCCATTTTCTGAGTTGGGGAAGAACTTTGAGGGGAAATCAGAAGCTCACATTTTCACATGTTAAATTTGAGATCCAATAAGCATCCAAGTGGAGATGCCAAGTGGACAGGTGAGCTCAGCATTCTTAGGAAAGATCAGAACTGGACACAGCAATGGGGAAGTCAATTATAAATATCAATTGATTTAGTTGCCTGGATTATGTCTCAAAAATCAACTCAAATAACCAGAGATACCTGAAGAGACAGTATACTTGATGGTATTAGTCATGTTATTAAATAGCATCAGATATCAGAAAGTACTTAGTGAATAGTATGTTCTCACTAAATACATATGATGAGCCAGGTATTTCCTCCTTTCTAATTCCTTAATCCTGTGAGTACTTATTGAGTTCCTGCTATATATCAGGCAATGCGCAGAATGGGGTTAAAAACAACCATGGCCTTAAGCTTGTAATCTACTGCAGGAATACATTACATTAAATAATCAGCAATTATTATAAAATCATCACTACAAAAGAACAGAAAGCCATGGTAGAGAATAACACAGAAGGGACTACATAGGACGACTGAGAGAAAAGATGTTTCTAAGGAGGGGATAACTAAGCTGAGGCCTCAGCAATGAGAAGGGGACAAATGTGGACGTTCTCCATGAGAACATTCCAGGCAGAAACAAGAACACACACAAAAGCCATGAGGCAGGAAAGATCTGGGAGTGTTTTGGAGACTTGAATAACATCTGCATGGCTAAAGGGCAAGAAACAAGCCATAGAAGATGGCAAGATATGCTTGGAGAGCTACGTGGGGGCTAGACCATGAAAGGGCTTAATCCCACAATGAGGAGGTTATTATAAACACAATAGGAAGCTTCTGAATGCTTTTCAGCAGAGTGAAATAATATAAGTTTTAAAATGTTCAGTCAATGCTGTGGCTGAAAGACTGTATGAGCTGGTTTCAGTACATGTAGAAGACCAATTAGGAGGATGTTTTCTGTTTTCTTATTTTTATTTACTTATTTTGTTTTGTGTTTGTGTGTGTGATTCATCATTCGGGCTCCAGCAGGAAATAGATAGCACTTTCAAACAGGATAATTTGGAAGTTCAGTACAGGAGAGGTAGAGGTGGGAGCTAGGGAAGCCACAGGAGGGTAGTGCAGCTCCTTGAGGACAAGGAATAGTAGCAGCCATTACTCTATTTGATACAAAGCAGCTAATGAAAGGAAAGGTTAATGAACATGGATACAGGCTTTCCAAAGTGGACCCCAGCAAGTCAGTGGCAATCCTGGAAGGAAGGAGCCCATGGAACACACACCCCAACCTCACACTTCTCCTCCATCCAATTTCCTGCTAGTACTTTTCAGTTACTGAATCCCACCAGAAACCCAATGGCAAGGGAGCTTATTGATGTAGCTTAGAATAGAGTAGAATAGAACAGAAGGGTGGAGAACAGATCTGGAAATGGAAATGGAAAATATGTCACCCAGGTGAGAGTGGACATAAAGGAAAATAAAGACTTCAAAACATTCTTGATATAGAATCCCCGTGAGTGGTATATGCAGTTTATATGGGGAGTAGAGGAAACAGAGGTGATAACTATGAACCTTAGGCTTCTATTTGGAGTAAAGAGGTTGATTATGATACCATTTACTAAGATGTGGTGGACTTGGGGTAGAATGGGTTCTTAAGAAGCTCAAAATTAATAGGCATGTAAAGTGTACGATGTCTGAGTAGCATCCAGGTGGCAATGTCAACTGGGCAGGTGGATAAACAAGACCATATCTCAAAAGACACATCTAGGCTGGAGGGAGAAATTAGAGAGTTGTCAGCACACACATGCTGTTTAATGAGATGATAATGATATTATCTAGAAAGAGATTGTAAAGAGAAGAGAGAAGATGACCTATATTCAAATTCTGAGATCAGACAGAGGAGGAGAAACCAGCACAGAAGAGAGAGCAGATGAAAGAGGTCACAGGGTATGTTTCAAGGAGGAGGGTGGGTCAATTGTGATGGATATACAATTAAAATGATAGCACTTCAAGACTAGCTTCGGTATGGGGAGCAGGCAGAAATCAGATTAGAAGTAGATTTTTCATAATATAGGTTTTATTACTTTTTCTTAGTTTTAACAAATGAAAAAGAAGTAATGCTAAGATGAACTATGTAGCTCTTTCATTTAGTTACTTAAGATTTGAACACAGGTTTTTTGATCCCAAAACCCATGATGTTTCCATTCTGCTGAGTACTTCTCCAACTATGGTGCATGCTACACAGGGGAAAGTCTGGAAGGTACTGTCAAGTTAGCATCTAAGCCCCATTTTCCACCAGATCTGACCTTCTCTCAGCTCTGACTTCTGAAGGCAAAAGATGCGAAAAGGCTTCCCACCAAAGGGGGAAAAATAACATAAAATAAATGGCAAGATATTAATCTTGAGACCATTTACATAGGTGTTAAGTGCCCCCGTTGGCATTAAGAGCAATGAGCTTCAAATATCACTTGTACAGCAAGCTGCTTAGCTCTGCAGATAACAAGTCACAGCAGGCCTTCTTGGGTTGCAAATGCAGTCACTCTGTTTGCCAATTAACTCTTTCCCACATTGCTTTTTATGTAACCAGCCAAGAAGCTTTGCTGAGGCAGCATGATCTGCTAGAAAACAGTACTGGCCTGGGAGTTGGAAGAGATGATGTGTTAGAAACTGTGTGGTGGTAGCAACGAACTGAAGTAATAACAGTACTAGAACAGCCATGAGTAAGCCAGAGCCTTTGGAGACGCTCTATTTTCTGAAATAAATTTCCATGTTTTCTGAGCTTAATACTAGTCAATTTCATAAGCAAGACATTGTTCTTTCACCTCAAGAAATTTCAATTTGTCCAAGTTGTTCTGAGCTCATTATGGTCTTTCCAATTACACTGCCAAGTGGTCTTAAATCATTTCTTAAGCCTAGACTGGATTTCTCCAGGAGCAGGTAGTTTTGTGTCCTAGAGAGAATTGTCTCACCCACTGAAACAGGGACTTCCAGCATGTGAAAGACAGGGATCTCGTGGATGTTCTTTGCTTGCTTGACCTACTGGCAGCATTTGACATAACTGGCCACCTCACTTTCACAGAACATGTTTTCTTTTGTGTTCCTGACACTACAATTTCGGGGAGTTCCTCCTACCTCAGTGGTTTGTCTTGACTCCTCCCTTCTTCCTCAACCTCTAAATGTTGAAACATCCTGGGGCCTTTCTTAAACTCTCTTTACTTTTCCACTTATTTTCTCTCTGTCGAGGGTGCAGATATAATTGACCATCTAAAACCAGACCATCTTGAGAGGGTGAAGATGCAAAACCAGCCAATAAATATTATAGGACTGAAGAAATGTTTCGAGGGACCACGTATTTTATGTGACAAAGATCTTAAATCTTCCTATAGAGTCTGATCTCACATATTCAGTGGTCAACTTGACATTCCTACTTGGATTCAAATAGACACCTCAGTTATTACATAGGCAAAGCAGAATTCTTGAGTTTATTCTTAAAAACCTTTTTCATCTTCCCCATTCTAGTAAAAAGTTCCATCAGGCATCCACCCTTCATAAAGCCAGGCATATCTTTGGTTTCTCTTTCCTCTTCCTCTGTATTCAATTCATCAGCAGGCACTATTGATTCCACTGTCATCTTGGATAAAGCCACCATCACCTTGCTGTTAGACACTGTGAAATATCTTACCTGGTCTTCCTCCTTTGAGTATTGGCTTTCTAGAAATGATTCCCCACACTCTGAATGAAATACATGCTCCTTGCTTTGATGTACAAGATCCGGCATGTGTTGGTTCTCTCCCACTCCCTCTCCTTTCATTTACCTTGCTTCTCTCTCACTGGCCTTCTCTGGGCTTTGCAGCATCCCTCTTCCTACCTTGCGATCTCTGATCCTCCATGGCCAGCTTCTTCAAGACATCAGACCTCTGCTTAAATGATACCCCTAAAGAGACTTTCTCAGCTGGGGTTCCTGATCCGAATGACAAAACACAGCAAATGATTTCACTAACCGCCCCCACCCTCAATTTTCTTAAGGATTGTATATTACTAGTATTCCTGGAAATGCATAGAAGAGAAGCAAGTTAATTATATCCCATGTATGCCTTAGGACCCTTGGACTTAATTCTCTAGAGAACTCCGGTTGAAAAAGATAAAATATGCTCTCTTATCACGTCTTACTCTTTTATGGCTGCTTCTTATAAGCTGTCATTTTTCCTTGTTTATTTACTTATTTTTACTTATTTGTTTATTCCCTATTTCTTCTCCTAAATAGTAAACTCCTTAAGAGTAGCAATATGTCTGTTTTCTTTGCTGTTACAGAGTGCACATCATTTGTTAGAGGTGAATAATGAGGTATAAGGAACCAAGATGGAGAACCTAGGAGATGAAGACTTCTTCCAAATCCTTCCTAAGGTTGACCTCCCCAATTTTACTATTATTTTTTATTACACCATGGTATGTATTTTGTTGATAGTCTTCATCACAACCTGTAATTATTTCATTGTTATATGTGCTTATTGTCTCTCCTCCCTAGAATATGGGAGACCTTACCTGACATGCTATTCTGTGCATACCTAATGTCGCCCCCAATGCCTGACATATAACAGTTTTATTGCCTAAATAAATGGGGGGAGAAAAGGCCTAAGAAGATTGTGCTGCAGGTTGAGCTTAGCTCAACCTTGCCAGGGACCTCTGAGCTTGTCACAAAGCCTGTTCATATGTCACATTTCCCCATTTGCAAAATGCATATCCATTAAGTTAAGACCCACCTTACACATCATAAGGAATAGATCATTTACACATAATTGTTACGTGCTGTCTCTGAAACAAGGATTCCAGCGCAACAATTTATTTGACAATGAAAGGAACACTCGGGAGGAGTAAGCGAATGAAGATAGCTACTAGTGTGGGCAACTGAGCTTAATCCCAGTGCGCAAACAGAGATGAAATGGAGCATGAGCCTCGTATTAACCCCACCAAAGGGATCAAGGGCTGTTCCCAGGGGGCAGGGGGGAGCATTAATTTCCTGGCACTTCAGGCAGTGGTGAGGGGGGTGAGTCTATCTCTAAGAGAATACCTGAGGTGGAGAAATGCAGGAAGCAGGACTGGAAGTTGGGCTGGTCTGCATCGCAGTGATGAGGGCAACGGGCCATGCAGGGGCACAGGGAGGGCAGCGTCCAGAAGCACCTACTCCAGCTATCTGCTGTGTGCCAGCAGTAGCCCAGCGTCCAGGGTAGTAGCCAACAGTTAACAGGTAATTGCTGTTTTGTTCATGAATCCTCTTAATTGCTATGTGAACTGTGGATAATTTTATATTTGGGGGGAAAAGGATGCTAAACTTTAATCAGACATTCTAACGGATTTGGGACCATGAAGAGTTAAGAGCCACTGGTATATAAATCTACCTGACACAGTGCTTGTCCCGTTTCTCCTCATCCATTCAAAAATACTGTAGAGTGAACCGCAGAGTGAGCATGAAGGATAACAATTCTCCCCATGCATGAGAGCAGGTCTCCGAGCCAAGTCTACCCAGCTCTCCAAGGAGAAGAGGCACCACCCTAGCCCACATAATTTTACCTATTAAATAAAGATAATAATCTCTCCCTTATAAGGCTTCTGGAAGAGTTATATGCCACAGCACATGTCACAACTTTGTCCAACCCCAGTTTATAGAGCACACGCACAGAGACCACATTTTTGGTCTGTATTTGGACACCAAGAACAGTTGGACACATGAATCCACGGCGGGCTGATTTAAGTAGAGGAGAGATGAGTGACAGGGTGAGCAGAGAGGCCACTGAAAGCCAATGACACACAGAGAGTGCACGTATCACATTCAGCAGACCGGTGTCATTGGGACTGGACTCTCCAAGTGCTTAGAGGAGGACCCTGTGATAATGACACAGCTGGCAGGTCAGAACTAAGGAGCCACTTCAGATGCATTTCCAAATATTTCCTTGAGGCAGGAGGCAGGGTCTGATTAGAAACTGGTCTCCTGGCATGTGACTGGCGGATGCCAAGTCAACATGCTCTGCTGAATAGATTTCAATCTCAGCTACAATATTTTTTAAAAATGGCTTGGCTGGTACATTTCTGCACAGTCTACATGTTGGGCAAAGAGCTACAGAGAGAACATAAATGGAACCACTGTCGCATAGTGGCTTGGGCTAGAAGTATTTTCAAACAGTTGCTTAGAAGTACACCTATAGCCTAGAAAAGACTCTGGCCCATTGCAAATTCCAGTCTACTTAGTACACATGGGACACTGGATTAAATTGTCCTAAGCCTCATTGTTCTCACCCAGAAACCAAATCCAGGTTGAGAGGATTAGCAACATGTGTGCATATGTGTGCACATGGGTGCGTGTGCACATGTGTGCTCAGAGAGCAAAAACGGTAGCTGTTATAAGTATCTAGCCCAGCCCCCGCTTTGCTATCCCACAAGAAGAATTGGATGAGGAAAGGGGGAGTTTAGCTAATGATCTCAGTCATCTCTGTAAGTAAGCAAAACAGAGCTGAGTTCTGCAAACTACCACGGGCCAAATCCGGTCTGCCGGCCTGTTTTTGTAAGTGACATTCTATTAGATGACAGACACACCCAAGCATTTCTGGAGTGTCTATGGTTGCTTTTATGCTATACCAACGGGGTTGAGTCGCTGTGACAGACACCAGATAGGCCAGAAGCCTAAAAGGTTTACTCTCTGACCCTTTACAGAAAACATTGGTTGGCCCCTGAAAGAGAAGATAAGTGAAATTCACATTATGAGCTTCTGTGTCTGCACCGATCTTGCAGGCCTGCATCTTCCAAAGCTAAGAACTTCCTTTTCTAATATGGTAGGAAATAGTAGCAGAATTGACCTTGTAGGAACCTCAGACTTTCAACACTTTTCCTGCCCACATTCTCCCTCCTCCATCCACATCCATCCCCTCATAGTGATCCCTAAGTCTCCGCTGTCCCCATAGGGAGGTGGAACACAGTACAGGGTTGAGTGGCTGAAACCACAGTGCGCTCTCCCTGCCACCACCGTGGGATATGAACAACCCCGTTTTGTCTTCTGAAGTATCATTTTATAGAACATTATGTCAAATCTTATCTTTTTATACACATAAATATGGCATTTTTAAGATGAAACATGGGGCTACAAAAAAAAAAAAAAATTCCCAGTCTGCTGTTGGTTTTCCTAATATTCTCTCCCAGAGAAACACTCACCCTCTTCTGTGTTAGGATTTTTAAAAGAGAATCTTGGCAAATATTCTGTGCTGGGGCCTGACGTTTCAAAGTCAGGCCAACGTGCACTTGCCTCTTTGGTCCATTGCTAATTGTGTGACCTAAATTCTCCAAGAGCATTCACTGCTTCCCGTTCTACAGAGTGGGGTTAAGACTATCTTCCTGGGAAGGTCGGGGTGAGAGGGAAAACAGACAATTAGTATCCACGGCTCTCACACCTGACTGCACATGAAAACCACGAGGAACTTTCTGGATGTCCACACCCCACCCGCAGACCAATTAAAACGAACAGAGCAGGGACTAGCACGGGCATTTTCCAAGTTGCTCCAGGTGATTCTATTGTGAAGCCTGGGTTAAGAAAAGACTGATGTGCATTGAAGTGTTTGCATGATGCTGACTCAGAGCAGGTCATCAATAAACGGTAGCTTAGAGTAGGAGTGGGCATATGGCGCTCACCTCGGACTGCCTACTCCTCTGCAAGCCCCAACTCACCCTGGTGTGGCAAACAGCCTGCGGGGAACGTGTCACCCCACCCATATAATAGACTTGCATTGCAGAACATAATGGCGCCCTTAAATCACATCACAGAGACAGCTCCTGGCTCCACCTGATACCAGCCCAGGTCTAAGGTGGTTGCTGCTGTCAGGGCATCTGGGGTTCAACGCTAATGCCCGTTTGTTCACGGGAACCCACGTCCCTTAGAGGCCAGGGAAAACACACACTTTCGGCCCTTTCGGGGCCCCCAACAATTTATGAAATGCTCAGGAAAACACTCTGGGGCTCCACCTGCTTGATACGGACATGGACCAAAGTGTGTGCACGCGCGTGGGTGTGTGTATGTGTGTGTCTGTGACTGGAAGTCAGAGTCCTGGCTTTTTGCCCACCTTGTCCATGCCTGGGTTCCCCGTGAAGAACCTGAGTCAGGGCTTATACCCGAGTGGTACGTCTGAGAGGTGATCCCAACGACTGGGAGTGAAACAAGGGGGAAGAACAGAAATGTAAAAATACGCTAACGGTTTGGTCATGAGTGACGGCAGCTCAGTCCCCCTCCCCCCCAATTTGTAACGCGTCTCACAGCCATTCATGCGCAGGAATGAAAGGGGGAAGGCTTCCCCAGCACTCCCAGCCCCCTTTTGAACAGGAGTGACCGTCCAGCATGAACCTCTCAGGTGGTCAATCCGTCCTGAAAAGCTGAACCACGCTCCACGGGGTGTCAGCGAAGCTGGGCGCAGGAACATCGCCCCTGCCCCAAAGCTGCCGGGCTGCGTGGGGCCGCGTGCGCCACGGGAGCTGGGAGGCGCAGACCCCATGCGCAAAGGTGCTTCATCCACAACTTCCCCGCGGACCCCCTGACGCAGCAGCTGTCCCAGCATTATCTCGTTCGGGGCTCCCCAGTCCCCAGGAAGCTGGCATCTTCCTTTCACAGGTGAGGAACCTGGGCCTCAGACATGTCAGCTGACTCACGGGGGTTGAACACTCGGACGGGGCTACCCACCTCGGAGTCCTCCGCGGCTTTCCCGCTGAGCTGGACCGTGGGGATTCTGCTACGTCATTTCATCTTTCTGATTCTGCCTCCTCCTTGAGCTGCGAGGAAGACAAATAAGAACTGTGTGTAAACTATAAAGAAAAGTGCACATGCAAGGAATTCTCTCTCTTTTTTTTTTTTTTCAAGAGGCTGTAAAACCAAACAGAACCACCGCTAACGGCATGTTCGCGGTAGCAGAGGATGGGAAGAGCGGGTTTCAAAGCCACATCCATGACTGGGGCGGTTCTGCTTGAAGGGACAGGCTGCCACAGGGTTCTTCCTGGTTTGGGGACAGCCTTGCTCTGGGGTTCAAAGAAACAGCTAAGTAACTGGGGGCACGAGGACACTTGCAGGGTGTGCCTCTGCTTGTCCTAGGGAAACAAAGGCGAAGAACCCCAGCTCCTCTCCTATGAATGAGCTGAAGCAGCTTCGCAGTTGAAAGACAGAGAGCAACCTGCCTGCAGCAATTATGTTTCCCCGACTCTTCCCAGGCTGCTGGGTCACACATGACACTTGGGTCCGGGCATGTCGGCGCAGAGCTGCTGATGCGCTTCCCAGCATTGCAGCAGCTGACTGCTCGGGCTGGCCCTGGGAGCAGCCAGCCGGGGCTCATTACCTGCAAGGCCGAGCAGAGCAGGTGATACCTATTTAAGGCAGTGCGCCCCATTGGAAGGTAACTGCCAAGTCCTTTTTACTATCAAACGCCTGTTGGGATTTTTCTAGAAAGAAAGAACCCGAACCCCTTGAAGATCCCCGTGTTCACCTGCATTACAACTCAGCTGACAGTGCTGAGGCTGGGCGAAGCTTTGACTCAACAGGCACAAACACAACACACCCAGGCGCCCCTGGCTTCAAAGAATTGGGGATTTAAAGTGATAGACTCGCGAGCAAGGGAGTGCGGCAATGCTCGTGCCGCCATCAAGTGGCTGGAGGCGGAACTGCACCGGGAGCGGACTTGGCCCGCTTCTCTTTTCCTCCCTCTCCTTCCCTCCCTGCCTCCATTCTTCCTCCTCTCCCTTCCTTATTCCCTGTCGTTCCTTCCTCCTTCCTTACACTGTGACAAACACTGAGATACAAAAATGCATTGGAGACAGTTCCTGCTTTTAAGTAGTCTAGCGAAAGAGGAAAATGGGATGCAAATAATTAAGTTCCCCTGTTTGCACCCCTTTCCTGGGTTTGGGATGTCTGCCTGCACGGTATTGTCGTCCCCAATTCTCACCATCACTGTGTGGGAGCAGGTGTTACTGACAAATAGTTACACGTGAATTTGGGTGGTCATTCAACACCTTCTTGACTCTGTTGTTAAAATAAGCTTAGGTGAATTGAATGTCAAAATTGTGCAGCTTATGTTTAAGAAAAGCTGATTCCCACAGAATTTCATAGGCTTTATATTTGGGACTTTTGCTCACTTGTTGTTTTGAATAAAAATAAGTATTTTCCAAACAACCAAACAAGGCCTTAAGACTATAACTTTATCCTTTGTTTTGTTAGATCGTTTGTCTTCTGATTCTTAATTAGTAGATGCTCTTTGTATCCTAGAGTTCTTATTTTGGGGTGTGTTGTATTGATTGCCAGAGAAGGAAAACTCTGACTCCAAAAAACCTCCGCTGCCTTGCGGCATACCTCTTCAGGGGAAAGGCTAGGGGAGTAAACCCCGACAGAAAATCCGGAGCCGGAGTCCCTAAGGCGGTTTGACGTTGTAGTCAACACCGGCAACTCCTGCGGCGCACCTGAAGCCAAGCTGTATTGACTCCGTCTTTCCCTTGGACCCTTCAGCTGCGAAGAGAGGGGGGGTCTGCTGCATGGGCAACAGCAGACCCTCCATATCACCCTGCCCAGGCTCTGTAGCTTCAGCTTCGCTGGAGAGGACATCCCAGCGTCATCGCAAGATGTCGATTCAACACGGGAGGAGACAGATACCATGTCACTCCCGAGTCGGACTGCACAGCCATTCTCGGCGGTGCAGATAGACTCTTAAGAAGCTACACCATTGTCTCTCGAGACGGACGGCTGCCGACGACGACGATGTATTGATTGCCAATCCTTTCTCATCATCAGTTATTGGCCTTCTTCCTTTATGGAGTTTAATATTTAAAAATTTTAAATTATCAATATTGATTTTTAATGTAACCACGGTTGTTAACTTTGTTTTTCCTTTATAGCTTCTGGGATTCATCTTTTATTCAGGAAGGCCTCCTCAACCTTAAATTATGAATACACTCTTTCATATTATTTCTAATAATAATTTTATAATTTTATTTTTATGTTGATATTTAGTCCAAGTGAATTTATTTTTACACTTCGCATAAAACAGGCTAACTTCATTTTCATCCAAATGTGAAACCAACTGTCTCTACAGCATTACAAAAAAATGACTGTCCTTTGCCCCAATGAAATGAAATGGCCCATTTGGACACTTGGCAGAGCTCCAGGTCACATCTCAGTTCCTGCCTCAGCGAAGGCTGAGCCCCTCTGTAAACCTGCTACAGCCAAGGTCTCTCCCACTGTTGCCAGGGGAGGGGTCTCAGGTAGCTAATACATGTTTATATGTGCTGCCGCGGGTCTACCCTGTTAGCGAGCAGTGGCTGTGCTCAGGAAATGGGGGTAGTTGAGCGTTGCGTGGAGACCCCAGTGGTGTTTACTATATTCCTGAACCCCAAATTCTTGAATTGGTTGCTGTTTATACACCAGGGCTTGAGACTAGGGAATCAAAAA
Source organism: Furipterus horrens (assembly GCF_987537825.1). Lineage (NCBI taxonomy): Eukaryota > Metazoa > Chordata > Mammalia > Chiroptera > Furipteridae > Furipterus > Furipterus horrens. Next base: position 8,588,064 of record NW_028327177.1, read on the forward strand.
CAAATTGGTTACAGTCCTTGCATTCAAAGGGCTCATGTGCTAGAAGGGACAGACATATAGGAAGACAAAATAAGTGACCCACTAGGCCAAAGAGAAAAAAAAGAAGTGTAGTAGAGGCATGTGTATCATGCATAAGGGAGGAGCAGGTACGTCCCCCGGGGAGGCAAGGACGTGATCACTGGGAGAAGTGGACGCTGTGAGTGTGACGTAGCACATGGTCCTTTGCTTCTCTGGGGACTTTGTCCTCGCTCAGCTCAGTGGTAGATGTGTGATTACTCTCGTGTGTATATGCATCGGTGTGCATGCACACGCGTGTGGGCACGTTGGCTGCGTGTCTCCCCCCCCCAACTCCCCCGCACAGGGGCCAAGCCAAAAGCCACAGAGGTTGCAGAAGCGGCCTGAAGCGCGAGATTGAGGGGTTTAGGAAGGAAGCAGCTGATACCCATCCATCCCATTCTTCTTCCCTGTCCTGCAGCGACAGCACAGGCAAGCACTTCAGGCAGGCTTTCCAAAAACGACAAAGTTCTCCCTGTCCCAGGAAACGGGAGCTTAAACCTTGAATAAAGACTCCGCTTCATACGGCACCACCTTCGCCCGCCTCCCGCCCCCAGCACACAAATGCTGTTTGTTTGAAAGTTTATCTCAACTGCAGGTGTCACGGAAGCGCCCCGTGACACCGCCGTAGATCCTGTGTTCTGCTTCAGCTCTTTCCGATGCTCGTCTGTTCACACAGGTGAACTTGGGAAGACCACAATCTAGGGAAAGACGATACTTTCTGCGGTAGTTATTGTTCTTGGAACTAGGGGAGCTGAGTCTGAGGGCCTGGGAGGGAAGGAAGGGATTTGGGCGGCTGTCCACCCGGACACCAGGTTAACCCCTGAGAGTAAAGGGACCCAGAGAGGTGACGGAACTGGGCCAGGTTCACACAGCTAGTTCGCTCTGCACAGATGTATCTAAGGAACACATGTCTAGGATTGCTTCGTCATCACACTCGTCGGCAGCCGTCCGTCTCGAGAGACGATGGTGTAGCTTCTTAAGAGTCTATCTGCACCGCCGAGAATGGCTGTGCAGTCCCACTCGGGAGTGACACGGTATCTGTCTCCTCCCGTGTTGAATCGACATCTTGCGATGTCGCTGGAGTGTCCTCTCCAGTGAAGCTGAAGCTACAGAGCCTGGGCAGGGTGATATGGAGGGTCTGCTGTTGCCCATGCAGCAGACCCCCCCTCTCTTTGCAGCTGAAGGGTCCAAGGGAAAGACGGAGTCAATACAGCTTGGCTTCAGGTGCGCCGCAGGAGTTGCCGGTGTTGACTACAACGTCAAACCGCCTTAGGGACTCCGGCTCCGGATTTTCTGTCGGGGTTTACTCCCCTAGCCTTTCCCCTGAAGAGGTATGCCGCAAGGCAGCGGAGGTTTTTTGGAATCAGAGTTTTCCAAATTAATTATGCAATTAATGGGACACACCGCTTCTTTTTTTCTCACACATCAAGGTCAGGGTGATTTACTTTTTTTTTTTTTTTTTTTTAATATGTGAAAGGTTGCACATATAAAATTCCGTGCAGGAGTGTGTGATGCTTCTTCCAAAATGATAAAGGGTATAGGTCCAACCTCCTCCCCCTCCCCTCCCCCACCTCAAGGAAAAGGCTCATGGAGGTGGGAATACTTATTTCTCACTCCACAGGTCTCCCTTTGGAAAAACTTCCCTAAACTCTCCTGTTGTTCAGCCGATTGTCCCCAACCCCGTAGAGAGCCTCCAAGCCATCCCGTGGGAGAGTTTGGGACAGAGCATGAAGGAGCATCGTGCGCCTCTCTGCTTCCCTTAGCCAGCCCACACCTGCCTGTAGAGGGAAGTTAGATTTTTCTGCTGTGTAGAGTAAGGTCCTAGTCCCAAAAAAGAAAAACGTCTTTTTTTTCCCCCAGCATTGTCAGTGGCCAAGCATAAAAGGAAGCCTAATTCCAGGGAACAGTTTTAGAAAGCTTATTGTTGCCTCTCTCTCCAGGATCCGCCCTGTTAGTAACAAAGCCTGCTTTGTGTCCCCCATCGCCAGTCCCTTGGGTCTCTTGCCGGTGCAGAGCTCTGGCAGGGGAATGGGGGTGCTGCGTGCACCCCTTCCATCAGAGCACATCAAGGTGCATTAGCAGCAGCTGATCCGACGACTGAAGGTAGCTTCCTCGTGGTTTCTACAAATGTCAAGTTGATCCCCAATTTCATGGGAAATGTAAATGCTTTTCCTCTTCATCACAGCTGAAAGCTGTCTCAAAACTCAACGCTCCCTCCTCCCCATACTTGGCTTTTTGGACAGGAGCAGAGCAGAAAATATGAGTGATGAGAACTTAACTCGGCCGTCAAATCCAGTCACTCGAAAGGAAATAATAGTCCGAGAGCCAAGCAAAACCTGGGAGGTCGAGAGAATCTCCTGGTAGTCTCTCCCAGAGCCCAGATGGTCTCCTCTGTCCTCAGGGAGTCTCACAGACTCTCCAAGTCAGGAAGGTAGGGTTCCCCAAGGTCATTTAATGCAGACCACCCTGCGGACTTGGAAAGCCTGCTGCAACAGCCCCAGAAAGCCTTCGTCCAGGCTCAGCTTCCCCACCGCCAGAGAACTGGAGTCTATTCCCGCTGAAGGTAGCCCATCCCAGCTTGAACAAACCTGTCCGTGAGTGTCCTGAAAGCCGCCTCCCCATCCTCCCTCTAAATTCTTTGTGAGACAGTAGTGCCATTCTTCAGTTCTAAGATGCCTACTTACTAACATTTTACCTCTGGACTTGGAGTGTCCCTTCCCAGTGATGGCATCTTATGACTGGGCTTGAGCGGCAGTGGATGGGACGTAGGGACGGCTTGTGCATGTGTGCGTTTGGCTGTCCCTGGTGCTGTGATGAAAAAGGCAACCCCTCAACATCTCGTTCCTCAAACCACCTAGGTGCCTTAGGAATAAGGAACATAAATCCTCCTTCTAGCCTCAAAAATCTTAACAATAAAACCTTTCTAGAAATCACAAAAGCACCAGCATAAAAACATTCAGAAGGCATCTTAAAAAAAAAAAAAAAAAATCCTGGTGACAACAGGACACTTAAACAATGTTGTATTACATTGTTCTTATAAAGAGAATAAAATTGATGGCACAATACAATGAATTTGCCTAATACATCGAGTGCAATAACTATTGAGGAAATGAAATATTAGTTGATTTATGATGTGTTAGTAACTTTGCTAAATCCTTTGCTATTTTATTCCACTTAATCCACCTAGAAACCTAATGAGGTAGCTGGTACAGCTATACGAACCCTTAGCCAAAACTCTTGAGGCAAGACGCATTTTAAAATTCATAACTATTTTTATTCTTTCAGAAAGATGATATGGTATATGTCCTGTGTTTAATCTGATAGCGTCAGCAGGGCCTGGGATAATGTGGTTTAACCAAACACATTAATATTTTGTGATGACTTGCCTGCATGTTCACCCGGAACACCAGCATGGAGTGAAAACAACCATAACAAACCTCATGCCTCAAGTTCAGGTCAGGTTTAGCTGACAAATGTCTTCTGTTTTGTGGGTTTCAGAGATGCAGATGAGGCATTTTGGACTGGTATTACTATTTCCACTTTGCGCCTAAAGAGAGTGAGGCTTTCTAAGTAGCTTCGTTGGTGCATACCGCTCAGAAGTGTGGAGTTGGGTGTGAGACATGGGCCGCCCTCACTCCACAGCACACCATGCATCGGGATGGCAACCGTGCTGCTCAGGGGCCTCAGGGAACATCCACTTGCTGGGTGCGTGAGGGCCATGTCCCCCCGCCTCGGTCTTCTCTTCTGCAGACTAGCCACCTGTGTTTAACCACTGTCGGAAATATTCTCCCCAGAATGGCTACTATTGTTTAATTGAACTAGAGTGGCTACTTCTTCTTTCTCGCCCTATCTCACATCACACAGAGGGAGACTTATCTGCTAACAGAAGAGTGGAAGGCATGGTGAGGAGTCCCACTTCCTAGCAACACCAGCGGCTTGTTCAATTAAAAAAAAAAAAATCAAAAAGAATCATAAACACATAAAGTGACCTCTGCTTTTCTAGTGCTCATAATTCTGAAGGGAAAAGGATAAAAGAGAGCCACCATGGGTTCCAAATTCATCTTAGAGCAACTTCCATCCTAGTGCCATTGAAATTACAATTCTTCATACAAATCCCCCAAGGAAGTCACAAATATCATAGAAATTTTAATAATAAAGTGCAGGCTCTGTAGCCAGCTTTTCTGATTTGAATCTCATTCGGCTACTTCCCAGCTGGCTGACCTTCAGAAAATTAACCTCTCTGTACCTCAGTTTTTTTATCTAACAAATGAGAACATTACCTACTGGTGAGCGTTGGTGTGAGAATTAAGTGATTTAACACTTGTAAGTTCTGGAACTAGTATCTGGCCACAATAGGGACTCAATGAATGTAAATTTTCATCATTATCATCATAAACATCATTCTTACGGTGGATGTATTTTAACCTATGAACCATGGTCTCCCAGAAAGAAAAAAAAGTGGCAGAAGCAAATTCAGGAGCCAGGCCTCTCTCTACCTCTGGAGCTCAGCATCTCAAGCATTATATTATCTGTCCTGCTTCCCAGGCCCAGGAGTTGACACGCCTGGGAACCAAGCTCCCCCTGAAATCCTAGGGCCCTTCCAAAACCACTCCAAGGAGCAACACTATGACCTTTCCTGTCTCCGAAGTATGACGTCATGCAAAACCAAACAAATATGCACAGCCATCTCCATAGTGTCCCCTCCGGCTCCCACAGTCTCATTATTAGGTTTTGCCAAGGGTAAGAACTGACCAGGTGCTCTCTAAACAAAGGTGGCCCAAGCAGTCCCTATCGCCAATGAGATCTCATCTTAGTAGCAGTTACACTATGTGTACAAATTCATTAGAACAGAGCGCTCTGTATACTACATACAGGCTCCTGGGACTTTGGGCTTTGTATTTATTTACTGTGTCTGAGTCAGAATTCATTTGTTCAAAGAGAATGCTTTTTATTTCTTTTCCCCTATGGATTCTTAGATTTTTTTTTTTAAAGAAAGGGCCATGTCTTGCTCATTCCTATATACCTATCTCCCAGAAAAATAAATGTTTGGTAAGGAACAAATTAATAAATGACTTATGTGGTCTGGAAAGTCCGTAATGGGATACAAGCAGCTTCCATCTTACAGCTGTCCCCCCTTATCCATGGGGGTACATTCCAAGACCCCCAAAGGATGCCTGAAAGTACAGACGTGCACAAACCTAAATATACACTGATTTTTTGCAATATATGCATACCTGTGATACAATTTAATGTATACATTAGGCACAGTAGGAGATTAACAATCATAACTACTAATAAGATAGAATTATAACAATATACTCTTATAAAAGCTATATGAATGCGGTCTCTCTCTCTCAAAATACCTAATCGTACTATACCGACCTATAGGAAGCTCTCTGCAGCAGCTCTTTGATGCGTCTGAATCGCCAGCGTCTCTCCTCCTGCACTTTGGGGTCATTATTAAGTAAAATAAGGGTGACTGGAACACAGGACAGTCGATCCCACAGCCCAGATGGCCGCTAACAGGCAGACAGCACACACAGCGTGGAGACGTTGGGTAAAGGGCTGGTTCACGTTCTGGGTGGGAGGAAGTAAAACAACATGAGATTTCACCATGCGACTCAGAACGGAGCCCAGTTTCAAACTTGTGGCTTGTGTATTTCTGAATTTTTTTCATTTTATATTTAATATTAAGGTAACTGATACCTTAGAAAGCAAAACCACAGATAAGGGGGACTGCTGTTTTGATTCGTGCTCCCTAAAATGGCTTCTAGAGCACAGTAGGAGCACACCCCATACTTTCCCAGCACCCAAGCACACCCTCTTCTGGCCATGCCAGGAAATGCCCCCCGCCCCCCAAACCCCCGCCCCAGGGGCTGCCAGGAAGGGGCCAATCTAAGCCCTAAAGAAAACAATGGTAAGTGACTTCTCTTTTTACTGCCTCACCAAGGTGGGAACAGGAAGTTGAAATAAAAGGAGCATAGGTCACAAATGCACACCGGCCTTAGAGCACAGGCCAGCTCTGGGGTGAAAGTGCTTTGGTAGCTGAAGTTTTAAGGGATTCCCATTGAGCAACCTTTTAAATGTGTGTTCCCATATCATCGCCTTTAAGAAGCATCTTTTAGGGCCTTCCTGCCTCACTCTGAATGTCCCCTCCACTGATCTCCTCAAGTGGTGACATACCTTAGCGGCAGTGTTTGGGCAATGGAATCCAGCCCAGGTTCAAATCCCTCCACTCCGAATACTATTTATCTGTGACCTTTGCAAGGTACAAGCCTCTTTAAGCCCTACATATCCTGATTGGAAAAGGTGACTATCAATAGCACCTCCCTCCCAGAGCTTTTTCAGAAAACAAAAGAGATAGCTTGCATGGAAAGAACTCTGTGATCATTTGTCGCCATTGCCTTCCAAATATTTAAAATTATCTATTATTATTTATTGCATTGATAACATGTTGCATTTATTAACAGATGTTCCTTATGTTGTCATTTAAATATTTAATGCCTGTTTGGTTTGTCTTTTTGATGACACTAGCTACATATTAAATTTCCAGTTGTAGTCTCAGAGTGATTATGTTTTTCAGCAAAATACAATGATTATTGGCAAAATTGTGATGTAGGTGAAAGCAAACCATGTGGTTTTCTGGCAAGGGCATTTCTTAAGCCTCATTTACCTCATATCATCTCTAACCAATTACCTGCTGAAGAGACCTCCTGTCCATCTCTGGGAAGAATCTTCTCCCAGGTCTAGGGAACAAACTGAATCCAGAATGTGGTATATTTCATGGCAAGGGGAAACTAGGGTTGCAGACAAAATAAAGGTTGCTGATTGGCTGTATTTATGATAGGGAGGTTATCCTAGAATACCTGGTGGCCCAATGGAATCACAGGCTCCTTATGTGGCGAAGAAGGAGGCAGATGGATCAGAATCAGAGAAATGGATTCATGAGAAAAACTCACTGGCTCTTTATTGCTGGCTTTGGAAGTGGGAAACGGGAGCCATGAGTCAAGGAACCCAGGCAGCCTCTAGAAGCTGGAAAAGGCAAGAAAACAAAATCTCCCCTTGAGCCTGCAAAAGCAACCCAGTCCTGTTGACACCTTGATCGCAGCCCTGTGAGATGCGTTTTGGACTTCAGCTCTCCACACTGTAAGGCAATTAATTTGTGTTTTAAGTCACAGAGTCTGTGGCAATTTGTTCCAGCAGCAGTAGGAAATGAATACACTGGCCCATGAGGTTATATAATACGGGAGCTCCTAGGGACAGGGTTGATTTATAGAGTTTATTCAGATGACCTGCAGTGGTACAGCTAGAAGGAGAAAATGACCTGACTAGTCAAGAAGAAAGATGAGAAGCGCCTGAACAGTCATATTCCGCACTAAGACGAAAGACAGGATGACGCACGGAGCAGGGTGAGAAGCTAGGAGGGTCAGAGGAAGGGTGGGATCCTATGTGAGGAGCAAGGGGTACGTGGCCCTATGCACGGTGGGAGGACTGGGGGCGAGAAAGGCATTGCAAGAAGGCAAGGCTATGCCTGATGAATTCACCATGCTAGGAGCCATGGTTCCATGTATGATGTGTGCCTATGACTCCTGTGACCCCCTCTGTGCCCCCTGATGCCCAGTCCGCTCTGAATATATGTTGGCCTACAGTCTATCCAAAGAAGCCAGACAGTGGCCAATGTGATCATCTCACTGTGAGACGTGGATTCTAGATGCGAAGGCACATCTTCCTTCTCACCATAGTCCTAATTTCTCATCTCATGGGAAGAAAGCCCATGCCAAGAATAGTCTATGATAATGCATGTTTCCATAAAGTTTTCTGTTAACAAACACAGAGACACAGTAAGCTTTTCTTCCTCCCTCCCTCCCTCCTTCCGCCTCTCTTTCTTACTGGTCATAATAACATTCTAAAAGCTCTGGATGTGCCAGAGAATGCAAATGCCATGGGAAGTATGGGACCCAGGGAGATGGGAAGCATAGTTTTTCACGATGCCATGAACAGTGTTAGAGACTTTCTCTCTCTGTTTTTGTCTTTTTTTCTGTCTCTCTGTGATATCACCTGGCTCTCAAACGCACACCGCACTTCTCAGTGCTCAGCATTCTGGGAGTGAACGGCAGCATTGGGCCCTGGAGAACGGGCCAAGTCTCCACACAGATGATTGGAAAAGGAGGGCCGCCCTCAGAGCCAGGGTCTTCACGTATGCCAGCTCTACCCTGAGATAGGCATTAGGAAGTTTATTTTTACTCTGGATGGCCTGAATAAATAAATAAAGTAAAAACTTCAAGAGCAACTGGAAAATACAGATAGTGTTTCTCCCACTGGAGTGTTATTTTATTTTATGACAGTTGCCTCACGACATCCAGGGAACATTATTAAAACCTGCACGTTGTATTCAGTTAACTGCTGGGAAAACACAGAGCTGGCAGTGGGCCAGCTCTGGGCCCAAATCCCTTTCCAGCTGACTGTTTGTCCTTGGATAAGTCTCCTCCTTTCTTTGAAATACGGACTTTTGGCTCTGGAGCATCCAAGCTTCATTCCGGCTCTAAAGGTCCTTAGTCATATTGATCTAGCTAAAGGTCACTGTCGTTTTTCCAAGGCTGCCTTCATGGTCAGGAAATTTTAAGAGCAAATACCAGTCAGTGGATCGTGGTGATAAAATGGCTACCTGCTGAACTTGGTCATTGACCACAGAGGAGCAGAAAGGGGCAAACGTGTGGCATCATGGACAGGGCTCTCTGTGGCATTGACCGGCTCCCAAGACTACTGCTTAGAAGGCTCTTTTGCAAGATTCCAACCCCTACCCCTGACTCCCTTCTTTAAAAAATTTCAACTTCACTGCTGTCATTAGGAAGAGTCAGGCAGTCATGCAACCTTAGAACTGAAAAGGGCCCTAGAGATAATTTGCATCAAGCCGTTGTTCCTTTCCCAATACCCAGCATACCCGTGTACACGTGAGGACACCCGAATCTTAAGAGAATTTTGGCCCACGGGTCCATTCCCACTGAAGGGCAGAGCTGGAGCTGAAGATAGGTGGTTCCCAATCAGACGTCTGCTCTTGCTATGAGTGCAAAAGTCATCCTTTATTGGAATCACTGTGTTTGGCTAGAATACAGTCCAAGGAAGTCCTATAAACCTTGCTTTGCAAAGGGTGGTCTGTGAGCCGGCAGTGTCTGCTGGACACTGGTTGGGAATGCAGAATCTCAGGCCCCTCCCCAGACCTACACAAGGAGAATCTGCCTTTGATAAGGTCCCCCAGGTGATTTATGTCCACATTAACATTTAAGAAGCACCGGCATACAGTGTCCTTAATTCAGTACGAATAACCACAGTTCCCCAAAAGCCTCCCAGCTTAGCAACCCCACACTGGCTGTTACTACAGTTCACACTGTCCCAGGAGGGCCACAATGGCCAGTTATAGGTCAGCATTAGCCTGTGGCTCTTCAGTTCTCTATACAGAAATCTGTGGCCTCTCTGGGAAAGGTCTTAATGATTTCCCATCTCTACTCAGGAATTAACATTCGTTTTGGTGTCTAGGAAAGAAGGAAGAGATGTCTTTAAAAAAAAAAATCAGATGACTGTGACTCTTTTGTTAATTTCTGCTTATTTTGCTTTGTCTTCGGTTTCATGAAACCAGAACCTCCTATTTACACAGGATTTGTATAAGGTTCATTGTTCTTTTGTGGCACCAAGAGGCAACCTAGGGAAGAGAGAAGAGCAAGAGAAGTGGGCCCAGAGTCCCTCAGAGCTGGGTCCCAGAGTTACCTGAACTATGTACGTAACAGCTGTGTGACCCAATGCGGGGCCGTCTACCTCTCCGAACCTTACTTTGCTCATCGGTAAAACAGTTATGTCAATAATAGTTAACTTACAAGAGTCCTGAGAGATTCTGTATATGACAATTCCCAGCAAGGAGCAAGTATTAAATAGACTGCAGAACTGTGTCTTTTAGAAAGGGAGTAATCAGACCATGCAACGAAACACTTCCTGGCTATCGACAATGCGGGTCGGCACTGGGAATACAAGAGTAAACAAGACAGATACAGTGTCTGCACCGGTAGATACAACTGTCCATTGAGAAATGAAGACGAAGTAATGATAACCAGCAGTGACTGAGTGCCTGCTACGTTCCGTTCTAAGGACTTCCTGTGGATTAATCGATTTAATCATTGCCTCTATCCAGGGGATATTAGCCACTATCATTAGCCCATTTTACAAAAGAGGAAACTGAGGCATGCAGCAGTTAAGTAACCTAGCCAAAAGCTATACTGCTGGTAAGTATAATAAAAGAACCTATGTTATGAACCCAGACAGGTAGGTTCCAGAGTCCACTTACTTGGGCTCTATGCTAACCTGTCTCACCAACTGCAGCAACTAAATATGTATAAATACGTGCTGAGAGAGGAGACGGCCAAAGAACTGGGAGAGTCTACCGGGAAGCCCTAACCTTGTCTGAGGAGGCAGAGAAGGCTCTCTGAGGAGGTGACCCAGGTAAAGAAGGGGGAGAGTCATTCCAGCAGGGCAAGGGTACGAGTGAAGACCTGGAATCAACTGACAGCTTGGGTTTAATATTTCGTATTAGGTGACAGAATAGTGCTTGATTCCTGAAGAAGACTGCAGCTCAAAAATAAGCAAACCAACAAATACACTCACAAATAAAATCTCTTGACTGCTACTTCTCCCTTATACACATGCCCAGTTTTTAGTCATGGCCAGTGTCAACACCTATCACCTCAAAAGCTAACAGCGAAGGGCAGGTGAGCTGGTAACAAAAAGGAGAGAAAGGGAAGGTTTTGGCATCAAGTCTGTCCATGGTGATCCACTGAGTTCTCCTTTTGGTGTGACCTTGAGAAGATTATTTAAACCTGTTTTCTAAACCTCGGTTTTCTTATCTGCAAAATGGGAATAGTAATATTTTTTATAGTTGTGGTGAAGATTAAATGAAACCAAGCATGTACAGTGTCTGGCCCAGGGTAAGAGTTCAAGGAATGGTCTCTCCCTTCCCCTTTTAGTGATCAAAGTTAGAAGCTGGCATTCGTGTGGCAAAAACAAACCAAGTCTCCAAACATCCAGGTCCCTTCCATCTTTGAAGGTATTTGGTTTTTCTGATATCTTAACCAATATCGAGCAATCAAGTTCAATCACAGGGTACACATAAACCTTTTTAAAAATGTGTAAACATATGATTATTTAGAGGAAGCAAAACCCCAATTTGGGTGCAGTTACTAACATGCCCTACTGATAATCTCTTTTATAAACAAATAAAAATGAAAATGAGCAATAAAATCACAATATAAAAAGACAGCTAATAAAATTAATGGGATTTTTTCCCCAGCAGTGAGCACTAAAGGAGTATGTATGACCTCAATTCCCACCAAATGCCAGAGAAAGGGACTTGTAACCAACAATGTCAGATTTTTTTCATGGCTCCCTGGAACTTCGGAACCAAAACTTATTGTAAGGCGTAGTGGATCAACCCCCACCATTTTCCAGAATACCTGTATGATTTTTCTGAAAGTTGCATGGGATGAGGCAAAACTAGGGCTGGAACTTGGGACTTCTGGGACTGTCTTGGGGCAGCATCCACACTGATAAGCTAAGGAGTCTCACTGCTCAAAATAAATAATTTCAGTTTTAACATTTAAGTAGTAAGCTGTGGCTAAGTGCCTAAAATCCCTTCTTTGGAGAGGGAAAATGGAGTTAAAAGTGTTATAAACCAACAAGGCCTTGATTCAACAGATTTAAGAGTGTACACTCTTTCCTAAAAGTTGTACTAATCCTCATGCTTGTCACTTCTCATTGACCCCTTTGTGGGAAGTTAGCAAGTTTGCTTAGATTTGCATGTGATTTCCATACTGGTCTCCAGTCTCAAACTCATGTCAAGGAGTAAACACAGGATTGTTTCTATTCTGGTTCTCGGTCGTTAAGCCAGAACGCTGAGTGCCTTGGCCCTCTGTCACCCAAGGAAAGCAAGGCCATCTATCACTGCCTCTCTCTGTTCTGATGACCTTCAGATACCTTTCAAAAAGTCACAAAAGATGGCCCAGTGAAGTGATGTTGTGTGGTCCAAGCAGATCAGCTAAGAATATCTGAATTTGGACTGGGCATACATAGACCTAGAAAATTATAGTTAATTTGGATGGGTAAGATAATTGTATTATTGTTCTGTAAGATAATAGTCTCACTTTTTAGAGATACATCCTAAAATATTTGGGAGTGAAATGCCAAGGCATCTGTAATTTGCTTTAAAATCTAAACTACTTTAAAATACTAAGCCTTTTTTAAAAGGATAAAGCAAATGTAGCAAATGACAGTAAGTATTATGAATATCCATAATATCCTTAGGTAAAAACTTACACACTAAACACTTCCAAAAAGAAATTAAGTTATTCTTTTAGAATTAGAATAAGAGCCATGAAACGTCATCTCTTGTTATTCTGTTTGACCAGCCAAAGCTCAAACTCCATAGATAGATGCTGTGATAAAGAAAACAGGGGTTTATTTTACTTATGTAAAAAATGCATACAGGCAACTAATACATGAATATATTGTTTTACTCATTGCGATAAATTCCAACTATCAGGGAATACGAGTAACAAGTGAATTCCCCTCCCCCCAATAACTCCTGCCCCCATTCTTCCACCACCATTAACAGTTCAGTGTGGGTAGGAAAACGGGTTTGTGTTCTTGGGCCAACTTAATGCTGAAATCATCCAGAAAAGTGGGAAGGGGTGGGGGACAGGGGCAGAATGAAAGGAAAGAAGTTTTCTGAGTCACTGGAAGGCTGGACGCAGGTATATTATTTTTGGAAAGACACCTAGATGCTCGCTCTGCATTCTCTCTATGAGGAGATTATGACCTTCTTAGTACTGAGCTCAGTTCATCATCGAGCAGAACCTGAAGTTTGCAAACACTCCCTTCAACCCAATGCCCATGTTGGCGAAGGTAAGTCCTTCCCTCGTGGTTGTAATGTGGTCAAGTCCTTTCCCCTACAGTCCACATTCTTGACGCTGTTTCCTTGACATAGCAGAGCCCAGTCTGGGAAAAGAGTGCCACCATCAGCTTAGCCCTGATGAATACCCGAGGCTCCAGAGTGACAGCTATGACAGGCTGAACTACATGGGGGTCATGCTTGCCTCCCTTTCATTGCATATCCTCGGTTTAACAAAGCAGGAACTCGTGATAAATGTCTTGGTGTCATCTGTTTTTACTATTCAGCAACAGTGAGCAGTGTGTCACACCAAACACATGGTGGTTTCATAAAAATATGCAATTTCAGTATGATTCATACCCTTCTCTTCTCTGAAACTTGATAGATGCAAAATTTACACTAATAGCCATGCACAGCAGTGCTCACGTATAACAGCTTATACCTGAAGGGACAAAGGAACCATCTACCTCTAACAAGTGTGACCCCAGTGTACTCAGAGTGCTCAAACTCACTTGGGTTTCAGCAGGAGGAATTTAACTCTCCTGACCTGTTGGACACTGAGCAAACTGCTGGGAATGAGCCGCATTGTATTGAAACAATGGACCGGCTCCCTCCTTTTGGGTGGTGTGGTTGTGATTTCCAGACACGGGATGAATCATTTGTCTCAAGCAGGTAATAGCCATTCCTACTTGGCTGGGCTCTGGGTGGCCTTTCCTAGAAGCTGCCAAAGAAATGAGGGCTACAACTAGAATCATTTGAGAAGCAGTTCCTGGAAGAAAATAACCCCAGGTGACCAAGGTCTCCTTCTCTATCTCTCTACCAAACAGAGCTCCTTCTGGGTCTTTCTTCACTTAGATCTATAAGTATAGTTGTATGAAGAGGATTAACTGGGTCATTTTTTCTTTTCTTTTTTTAGAGAGGAAAAAAGAAGGGCTATTTCTAAGTGCTTTAGTTATATGTGTATATGTACACACACACACACACACACATATCAGTTAGGAACACTTTGGGGTGCAAATAAGAAAAAAGTGGTCTGACAGTGGGTTAAACAAATATTGGGCTTTTTTCTCCATCATATATCAAGAAATGTGTAGATAGATAGTCCTGAAGTAATATGGCAGCTCAAGTATACCATTCAGGAACCCCCATTCCTTCCGTCTTTTAACTTCACTGCCCTTAGTAAATTGGCCCTTTGTCCTCAGTGCTATTGCCTAATGGTTACAGAATGGAACCCACAGCTCCAAGAAACACAACTTCAATAAGGGCAGGAAGAAAGAGGGAAAAGGTATCTTTCCCTTTTTTTCTAGAAAGAAAACATCTTAGCCTATCAGCCTACTTCCCCTTGACTCCCATTGATCCAAATGGGATTACATCATGTCCCTTAGCAGAAGGGAAGCAACATCCCCTTTGCCAGTGGAAAAAAAGTGTTCCTGACTGAATTCAACCAATCATGATGCTGCCTGGGACTATGTACACTGCAGAGGTGGTTGTTATCAAGGAGGAAGATGGAAGTGGATATTGAACACAGAACTAACTCCTCTGTCCCATCAGATGACCATTCTCTAGCTCCAGTGCCTTGTTCTCAGTCTCTTCTTCCCTCCTCTGCCTTGAACTCAAACAGAAAATAAAACTTCCTCATTCTCTCAGGTTTGGCTTAAGTCTTCCTGAATGGCCTCCTCCAAGCAGCCATCTTGGAAGACCTTATCCCACACAAATCAGAGCTCCCATTAATTGAATAAGATATTAGGCTACTTTGAACTACTACTGATAATTCTCACAATAAGCCTGTCAAAGAGTTGACACCCCTCACCACATAGTAACTTTTCCACAGTTGCCATGATCAATAATGAGTGGGGTGTTGATCTATTTCCAGCTCTCTGAAGCCAAAGACTTTCTCCCTTTCCCCTTTAACACACACTCTTTCTTGCTACTGAATTCCTATGGAAGTTAGAGTTCTGCCAAAGCCTCTGTTTTCTGCTGTATTATTCTATGAATTATTTATCTGTGTACATTATACAAAATGAGTTCTACTTCCTAGGGCCAGGAAGGTCTTCTAGTTGTCCTGGTCATTCATCCCCAACCATGTCTCACTAGTCAACTGAGCTTTCCTTATATGGATTTATGTGCAGGGCCTGAAGGAAAGCTTCACAGGGAAGACTTGACTACGCTGTCTATGCCTGACTGAGGAACAAGGTATGTTTGTTAAAGTTGTGGTGCACTGGTTGTCAATCATGGCTGGTTCAGCTGGTCTGAGATGGGACCTGGGTAGAATCTAGACACTAGTATTTTTAAAATCTCTTTCAGTGTAAATGTGCAGCCAAGATTAGCATTCTAAGATGGCTCTAAGACTATCCACTTACCTAGCTTGTTTCAACCAGTTCTGATGATAAAGTTTTTCTGTGCAAGACTGGCCACATACATGACCTTTTTGAGGGAAAATGGAAACTTTCTTGGCTCTGGCCAATGATGGAGAATTTACTCAAGTCCTAGGCTTGAGTGTGCAGCCTGGTGTCAAGAGCTTTTGTAAAACATAACACACCTAACACTTATAGACCCTCTACTACAATGCAAGTCACTATGCTAGGAAATTTAAATGGCTGATTATTTTCTTCTTTATACTCCCCTTTGAGCTAGCTAGGTATTTGTAGCACCCATTTTACAGGAAAATTCCCTAAGGTCACACAGTTAGTGAATGGTGGAACCAGGAGTCCAGTCCAGGAGGTCTGAGGCCTGGTCTCCAGCTACATACCGTGCTTCCTGCTCTAGATCACATTGGACGCTCTCAATGACACCACGAGGTAAGTCTCATCCTCTCTACTGAGCCAGGAAAGGGGATGGAATGTTAGAGGCCAGGACTGGTCTGTACCTCTGTCTTAGAGCAAAGTAATCTGATATAGAAGAAGAAACAAAGGCAACCGTAAGATGTCAGGAGACATGTGATGTTTTTAAATCAACTTAAAGACTCATCCTACTATGTATAAGACTCCACTCTTAGGGCAAGGACTTGATCTTCTCAAGGAACAGTCAACCATTATTTTTTAGGCAGTATGATACAGTGGATTAACCTTGGACCTCAGAGTCTAACAGAGTTGGCATGTCAGCTCCACCACTTCTCAGTAGGAGTCCCATCAACTGATGCCTTTAACTCTATGAGCGTCAATAGCCTCAATTATAAGAAGATTAAAGTAAAACATTCTGCTTCAAATGTCTGAGAATAAAAGGAGATAATAAACATGGTAGCCTGGAAATATAATAACTGTAAACAACTACTCAGTCCGTTTCCCCAAGCAAAACCCATTCAGTTCAGCCATCACAGGGTTAAGAAAGCCAGCGTGAGCATAATCAGGGGTTGCGATATTTTATTTCTCAGCAACGGTTCTATCATTTCAGCTTAGCTGTGCCTGCACCCAGCTCCTCACCCAATCCTTGCAGCTGCCCGTGGGACTTGTAAGCAGATCCAGGGCTCTGCAGTACAGCTCTTTGAAAAAGCATTGTGCTTTCATAAGTCGCTCTTCTCTCCTCGGGCTAAGTTCACATGAATTAGATTGCAAGGCACTTTATGCAAAACTTCTGACCTTCACTGCCTCTGATTTGCATTGTCATCATTCCTTTATTCTTCCAAAGTGCCTTCGTTTTGCATAATGTTCTAATGTTATTCGGGCTTTGCAGTTAGCACTATCTCATTTCTCCAATTATAACCATTTTTAGACAAAGCTATAGATAACCTTCAGAAACCCACGCCCGCGCGATATTTCATTCACAAGGAAGAAGCAATGGAACTGGACTTACAGAAAGGAAAAAACTGAAAAGCTCATTTCGGGTGAAAATTTAAAACCCTTAAGACTAGATTTTCTTTTTCTCTTTGGTGATTAAGACAATGCTGTCTGTGTTCCCCATGAAAACATCTGCATAACAGACAATGCTTACTAACGAAGTGGGGACACTCACCTAAACAGAATAACCCTGCCACTGGTGTATAATGTGAAGAGTCAACCTAAGATCTCTCTCCCGACTGTCCCCGTGGGTCAGGAATGCTATCTCCAAGGCCAAGGACTGGAATCATTTAAGGAACCAGAGTCTGCAAGAGACATGACATATTACATCTTTATCTGCCATTTATTGGCCTAAATGAGATGGTGATTCTTTCTTCCAATTTAAAGTTGGTTGGGAAAGACCCAGTACAAAGATTCTGAGAGATGGGAATGGAGGCACAGTGAGGAGCTGGCCCCAAACCAAATGGCAATCCTTTCATTCTTTGCAAAGACCCTTTGGTTGGTTACAATGTGGATATGCTAAACAGCAGAAGAGAATTTTTTTTTTCATAATATTTATCAAATGCCTACTATTCTCTAGACATTGAGTTACAGGACCTCATTAGCTCTCTGGGGTCCTGCCATGAGCTAGGGTAAGTGTGTGAGAGAGTATGAAGGAATTGGGCTCATATCCCATCTTATATCCTTGTATCCTAGAGGCTTCAATACTTGGCCTCACAGCTCTTGTTTTGTCCCCTGCACTCCTACCCACTTGCCATAGACCTGCTGAAGCTGGCAGCTCATTCTCCTTGAACACGGGCCTTCCTAGCACTGTAGAACAGCTCATTCTTTTTTCTGCCTTGCATGAGCTTGCTAAACCACTACTTGTTGCAATGTACTGACCAACGGAGGTCCACGTTATTTTTAATTTTTTTTTTTTTTGCATTTTTTAAATTCTTACTTTTTTCCAATTACAGCTTACTTTCAATTGTTTTGTATTGATTTCAGTTGTACAGCAAAGTGGTTAGACAATCATATGTTTTATAAAGTGTTCCCTCCGAGATTTCCAGTATCCACCTGGCACCATACACAGTTATGGCAATATTGTTGACCGTATTTCCCTGTGCTGTGCTTGACAGCCTGTGACGCTTTGGTGACTACCATCTTGAGCTTCTCAATCTCTGCACCAAGGTTCATTTTAGGTATTACATCTTTGCGGGTCACTCTTAATGGCTGTCTTCCTTGAAACCCAGTAATACCCTGTTTTCTCAACTACACGACTCTTCTTCAAGCCATAAAATTGGGTCAACTCCTCTAAGGAACTTCCTTTGATCCTCAAGTCCAGTTTAGGTTCGTTTTTCTGTTTTCTGTTACCCCATAGTTTTAGGGAAGAACCATCATCCACAGTTGGCTCCCTCCTTCCTAAGAAGATACCATTAGGAAAGAAAGGGAGCCGGTTTTTCTTTCCATGCCTTACTTAGTCCTGGGTTTGGGAGAAGGGGCTGAGAAGATTTATCTTGCCCTCCTTTTGTTCTCTCCCTCTCTGTTCCTCTGCCTCTCAAAGCTCTACTGTCTTCAGGATACATGCATTCTGGTCTCCTCTCTACCAGGTGGTTTGTAAGAGCTTCTTTTTAAGGGGGAAGTCTTACTGTCCCATTACACCAAAAGCTGGGGGTGGGGGTGAGTTCAGTTCTGGTCTGAAGGGTTGTTAGTGAGACCTCTGGGTGATAGATCTGGTATCGCATCCTCCAATCTAGCTTTTGTCACAAATAGCGCTGACATGTTGCTGTCCATGTGTTCCCACCCTGTGCCTCTAAACTGATTCAGAACTTGATGGAGAAAAACCCACGCTTCAGACCTCTTTCATGATGGTTTCCAGTAGAGTCAATACCAGGTTCTTTCTCTGTCTCTTCTCCACAGCCTGTAGAGTCCTAGAAAACAGGGACTGTATTCTTTTTCATTTTTGTATGTCCCATATATGACTCAATAAACATCTTGCCTGAACGGATGGATGAGTGAAAACTTTATAGCACATGTATGGCTTGCAGTACGTTTTGTAACAGAATTGCAGGAGTAAATAGTATAAGAGACTTATACTTGTATACTCTCTCTAACTAACCCTGATGGCTTCTCACACGCTGCCTGCCACCTTGCACAATCTGCACCTCACAGGTTTGCTGCAGGCCCGCAGTTGCATGGCACTGTCCTCACTGCTTTGATCTTCCAATGCCAAGAACCCTGACGTTTGGCCAGGGAGGTGCAGCCCTGCTCAGCCCTATCAGCCAGAGCTGACTCATCCCCAAAGCACAGCGTCAAAGCTGGGAGATAGCATCCTGCTCACCCCTGACCTTCTCTTTGTGCTTTTCCATTCTTCCCTTTATGCACCAATTCCGTCTCTCGCTATACTTTTTAAACCATAACAGTATCTTCCTGAGCCTTCCTTATCGCAAACAGGCTGACACAGGCATTCTGGAAGCCAGTGATGTCTATGGAAAAAGAAAACCAATTATTTTTTCTGCATAGTTTATCCTCCAAATTCTTATGCTCTTTCCCAGGAATTTAGCTGTGTTATTTTGAGACTGAATTAGGTGTGTCTCCTTCCAGGAGACTTCCTTTCTCTAAGCAGTGGAAATACTTCAGAATGCATCCTCTGTTTTGACATATTAAAATTTATGTTCTTTATTAGTTAGCCATCTCTATAGGCTAAGTTGATATTTAGATAAAGGAAACAGATGCTAATTTGAACATAAGATTTATTTCTGGGCTTCTAGATCCCCACCATTTGTATAGGGGAGGAAAGTACCCAATAACCCCAGAATGTTTCACACGTCAGTTGTGTTTATGGACTAATTATTTGCTAGTACTGAATGGATACTCTACAGTCTCCCTACCAGTTATTTACGGTTGTTCAACAAATCACTCCATAATTTAGTAGCATTAACTGACTGCCATGTATTATCGATGATCTGGGAAATTTGCTGATCTGGCTAAGCTTTGTGGATTGTGACTGAGCTCATTCATGCTTTTGTGGTCAGCTGAGTTAGCGCAGCAGCCCTGCGGATCTGGGCTGGGCTTCTATGTCACATGTTACGGTGTAGCCTGGTCCAAGATGACTTTGGCTATGACAAATAAGCTCTGTCCAATCTCTCAGCCTCCAGCAGGCTACTCCAGGCTTGGGTTCATGGAGCTGGTAGGATTTTATGTTCAAGAAAACTCAATTACTCCAGATAAGTAGAGACACTCAGGGGCTTTTCAAGCCTCTACTTGTGCCATCTTTGCTGGCATCCTAATGGCCAAAGCAAAGTACATTCTTAGTCCAAAGTCTGAGGTATGGAAGGGGCTTCAAGTTATAGAATAAGGACAAGAAAAAGGAAAGCCCATTGAGTGGACCCATCAATGCAATGCTGACACACATTTTTCAAACTCGCCTTCTGACCTGTATATGCCTTCCCAAGTTTAGTCCCTGATGGAAATAACATCATCATCAAGAATAGAGCAACAACAACAAATAGGCTTCACGGACCACCAACCATTGTGCCGAGACTACAAATAAGTGTTCTTATTTAATTCACAGAACAACCTTATAAAGTAGATGCTATTGTGACTTCAAGCTGGATCTTTCGACTCTCAACCCCGAGGGCTTAAGCATGAGGCCAGTCTTCCTGTAAAAGCAGAACTGAATTTATGTCTCCTATAGGAAGACCTATCATGAGAATGCCCTTCTGTTATACATTGTTTTTGTCTCCCGGTAAAAACTTTTTGATCATTGGTCAAAGTTTACACACCAAATCCCTTCTTAGAGCGCAAATTATTTGAATGGCCAAAGGGTGTGTGGGTATACAAGCATATGTACAATTTAGAGGTGCAATGAAACATACAACTCAGGGATCATTTCTCAAGAATGCCTCACAAGTCATGTTGGGCCAAGTCCTCAGGCCACTAGAATCTTTCTTGTCCCTCTCACATTGTTGCTAGGAAACAACACACATGGGAAGAGAAAAGAATCTGCTTCTGGGAACATCCCTCAGCCCTGAGCCCAGCCCTTCTAAACCTGCTTTCACAAAGATGCTGGATCCAGGAAGAAAGTGACATGCAGCCATGGAGCAAAACTAACCACATTTAATAGTGGGTGAGAATGAGGAAGAGAAGAGGGGAGAAGAGATGTCTGGCACTTAATAAAGAAGCCAATGCCATGTCTTATCAAGCCTGACTTAGTATATACTTTCATGCAATAGACCCTGCAACAAATTACTCAAAGTAAAAAAAACAACAAAAAAATCACTCCATCTAACGACAATTTCATTAGCCTTTTAAGCTTCTGAAATGACCAAAACTATTCATCAAGCCAGTCTTTAGGTTGCTGTGATTCCATCATCAATGAAGGCTACACCATATAGAGTACAAGTGGGCAAGAGTAGCTTTATAGTTGTGAGTTTGGGAAACACGGAGTTTATTTTATGATTATTATTATTTATTTATCAACTCTTGTATTTTCCATGCAAACAACTGCAAACCTACTTTGCCCTCCCCGAATAGCATAGCACTCATTGGAAGTCCTTCGTTTTGAGTGTTCAGGTTTAATTTGCTTTATATGCTCCCTGACCCCTGGAATGTCCCAAGTAGCAATCTGAGCCCAGGGTCGATAAAAATGTGTTCTGTAAAAGACCAGATGGTACGTTAGGCTTTTCGGGCAATTCGGTCTCTATTGCAACTATGTCATTTTGCACAAAGGCAGCCATAGACAATATGTAAACCTATGTCCGTGGATATTTTTCTATAAAAACTTCATTTACAAAATAAGACGGTGAGTCAGATTTGGTCTGAGGGCCATAATTTTATGACAACTGATCTAAACAATCAAAAAGTCACTGAAGATTTGGGGTGTGTTGCTTTGGAGGGTAAGCTTGGCTCCTGAGCAGCATGAGGCACAGGCCAATTTAACTGGTAAGTTTCAGTTCCCTCTTCTTGTAATACTCTGCAGTCTGGCCAGCCTTGGTGAGGAATTCCGGGATGACCAGTGGACTTGACTGCCAAGAAGGGGGCTTGCTTGGGGAGTCTCCCAGGGAGAAGGAGACTATGGCCACAGAGGAGTCTTGTTTTCCTTTGAGACAATTCTGAGACAAAGTCAGCTTTTCTCTGCCACAGACTGACTCTCAAGTCCTTAGAGATCTAAAAGCAAGAAAAGCCAATGGACTTGATTCAAAGTCTTAAAAATCATAGAATTAGAAGCAAAGAGCTCTGAGGTCTAGTACTGACCTTGCCACTAACTAACTGTAAGAGCCAGTTTGATAACTGATATCACATTTTCTCTACCTAAGATTCCAGTGTTTCTCAAAGTATCTGCCTCAGAATCACATAGGTTGCTTATTTAAAAGGCAATTTCAGGACAGCACCCCTAGCCTACTGAGTTATAACCTCTGAAGTTTGGAGCCTGTTCGCTGAACAGCCTGAGCTCCAGGGGTTCCTAAAATCCAGTCGAGTTTGAGAATCACTAGACGAGAAGAACACTCTCTAATTAGCCTTGCAGCCTGGACGGTCTGTGCCTCTCTTCTGCGGTGCTAGTACTCGGGGTGAAATGCCTGTTAACTGTGACATACATGGCTTCCATGAGAGCCGTGTGAAATTTCAGAAAGAAGAACCTGCCTCACCTATACCTCTGTTTGGAGAAACAGTCTCTTGGCCCAGGCAGATATGTTATTTGACAATCAGAAGGGCAAAAAAATACCTACACACCCTTTTCCTCAGGCAAAAATGCAAATCTGGAACTCACCCTACATGCCTTTCCAGGGAGGTGGCGACAGCTGATGAGGGGCCTCAGGCTTGTAACAACAGGGACTGGAAATTGAATCATATCCTTAAAACTGGCATAGCTCCCTTCAGTTCAATAGATCAGCTAAGGGAGAAAAGAAAGAAGCGTGTGTGCATGTGTGCAGTATTTGTGTTTATGATGTCTGTGTGCTGCATAGATATGTGGGTGGGTGTGGTGGGTGTGGTGTTTATGTGTGTGTGGTATATGTGGTGTTTCTATGTGTATGTTGTAAACACAGGGTGGTGGTTGTGGGGGGGGTGTATATGTAGTATGATGTGTTATGTGTTAGGTGTCCAGTGTTTGTGCCTGTGTGCTTGGTGTGTGGTGTTGTGGTATGTGTTGTATTTTTGTGTATGTGTGCTATATATGCACTGCGTATGTGTATGTGTGTATGGTGTTTGTGCGTGGTTTGTATGCTGTATGTATGTGTGTGTGCACACTGGGAGAATAGGGTAAGGCAGATGGTTAGGCAGGAGAGCCAGTCCATAGATTCAAAAACCCCAGTGCCAGCCCCAGGCTAGGTGCTAAGCATACAGAGATGAATTAGAACCAGTCACTGTCCTGAAAACCTTGAGTTCCACGTGTAGCCTTTTCTGAGTATAATGAGCCAGACACTTTCCCTGCATCGCCCTTCCAACAACCCCTCTGAGATAAAGATTATGCTGGTTCCCATCTTATAGCCAAGGAAACCTGAAGCTAAGCCAGGTTAATAATGGAGCTCTATGATAAACCTAAGGAACTGGGACCCAGGCCCGATTCCAGAGCCCATTCTATTAACGACGACCACCACAGTCGCCAACTTTCATTGAGGGTTTTGCATGCATCGTGATCTCGGGATGTGCTCACACAGCCCCAGGAGCTAGACACTGTTATTCTCATTGTGCCAGTGAGTCAGATGTCCAGGGCCAGAGAGTCAGTAAGTGGCAGACCTAGAATATGAACTCAGGCAGCCTTGCTCAGAGTGTCTGCTCCAAGCGCTGTTACTCTGTTCCTTAAAGACAGACAAGCAGGGAAATAAATGACAATGTAGAAGCATGTACAAAGGTTAGAGGAAGAAAAGGATAACTTTCTGGGGGAGACCGGAGAACATTTTACTAGGAAGTGCTATTCTTTCGGCCATGACTTTAAAGACAACAAGACAGAGTTTGATGGTTGTAATTTCACACCTGCTTGATTTGTCCTTGGTTGGGTGGAAAGCAGGGAGTTGTGTTCTATTTTGTTTTCCTTTCTTTGAATATAAACTCCCTTATTGAAATGAGAAATCCTCATTTTGGTCATGTCAATAGCCTCTTATAGTATCCCCGCTCATAACCACCACCCCCTCCAAGGACCTAGAGTAGTCAGGGGCAGTAGACAAGTTTGCATGTGGGCAGAAGAGAGAAAATGAAGAGTCTGTGTGTGCAGAATAATCTTGTCCAGAGAGTAAGGGGCTGGAGCATTGGAGAAAAAGTCTTGTTGATTATTTATTCCCAGCTCTGCCACAGTTTCTGGTCCTCTTTCCAAAATAAGTGCAAATTATTTAATAATAAAGCCATGGTTACTTTGTGTTTCAGAACGATATATCTGACTATCTATACTCCCCAAAGACAATGTTACCCTCACAGACTTGGATTTAGCTGTGCAGGACATTAATGACTAGAGTCAGAGCCTACAGTTTGTTGGAACTATGGTGTGTTATTATTTTTTTTAACGTGAAAATAAAACAACATATACAAGAGAATGATCAAACTTGATTAAATGAATATGTACAGACACTAGAAGACACCGAAGCAAGCCAATTGAGGCAACTCAATGTATGTGTGTGTGTGTGTTTGCGTGTGTGTGTGTGTGTGTGTGTACACATCATTCTGATCAGCTTGCTCTTGCACACCTCCAGGATTGGGAGGTCACTACTTGCCCAGGCAGGTCACTCAATTGTTTTGCAACTCAAATAGTTAAGATGGGTTCCTTATAATATTTACCACTTGTCCTAGTTATGACTTCTGAAGCTACTCAAGAGTCTATTTTGAATACTTTTTTAATGATTTCAACACCATATTAGAAGAAAGACATGAAAAGCAAATGTATGTAAGTAAAAGAAAAAACAAATCATTCTTCTCACATAAAAAGCCCACTGATTACTTTAAGATGACTGATAAATTCCGCTAATCCTTTTCTTCTCCATCCAGCTTAAATACCAGTTCTGCCCAGATCCAACTCCCACATCCAGAGGCGCATGACTCTCTCCCCAGATACACACCCACACATGTGCACACACAGCCAATTGGTGGGTTCACTCTCCTTTAAAACTCTGAGAGTGATGCTGTCCTTCAGTGTGAAGTGCTCAGGAGACTTCCTTTAAACATACTGACTGTCCCTAACCTGTAGGTCAGTTCATCACTGGGTCTTGTTGCCATTTCCTGAGAGTGTCCCATCTTTAAACCACTTTTCTCAATGACTGGGTCTATTCCCATCTCACTTATTTCTTCCTGGACGGAAGTCTTGATCCCAGGTCTCTCTATAGCAATTTCTCATGACTATGTGGCATCAGACATTTTAACAAACTCAGTTTTCATTTTCAGCAGTCACCTACATGGACATGGAAGGCCAAGGACAGACAGATATAGCAGGTAATGAATGAGTACCCCACATGTATCTATTAAAATTTACAGCCACCCAGCCTTGATTTATCAAGTTTTACCTACAAAATATTCTGAAGCAAACTTCCAAATCTCTTGCTGAAATTGATACCCATGGCATCAGTGACACCCAATTCGTTGCTAATCTACCAACTCTATCAGAAAAGGGAAGAGGTGACTTTATCATCACCCCTTCTTATTGTTGATAATCCATAGCACTTCCTGGTGATCACTGTTTCCTTTTCCAAGTGCTGAGAAAAATAGGTATGTATCAGTTATAGAGATTTCTCCCCCTTTGCTCTTCTCCTCCCAGTCTGCCCCCGCCCCATTCCCACAGTCAATCCCCACCCCGTTGTCCGTGTCCATGGGTCATTCATACATGTTTCTTGACTAGTCCCTTCCCCTTCTTTTCCTGCTTATTCCGCTTCTCCCTCCCCTCTGGTCGCTGTCAGTCTGTCCCTTGTTTCCATGCCTCTGGTTCTATTTTGCTCATTTGTTTGTTTTGTTCATTAGGTTTCTCTTATAAGTGAGGTCATATGGTATTTGTATTTCACTACCTGGCTTATTTCACTTGGCAAAATACTCTCTAGTTCCATCCATGCTGTCACAAAAAGTAGGCGTTCCTTCTTTCTTCCTGCTGGGTAGTACTCCATTGTGTAAATGCACCACTGCTTTTAGGTCCACTCATCCACTGATGGGCACTTAGGCTGTTTCCAGCACTTGCCTATTGTAAACAGTGCTGCCATGAACATAGAGGTGCGTACGTTGCTTTGAATTGGTGTGTCAGGAAAATTAGGGTATAATCCCAAAAGTGGAATCTCAGGATCAAAAGGCAGTTCCTCTTTTCGTTTTTTGAGGAAATTCCATACTGTTTTCCACAGAGGCTCAATTATAGAGCTTTTGGGGGGATAGATGCAAAATTCATATGTATATTCTAACATCCATCTTCCTTTCCTATTTCACATGGGATAAGTTGTCCCCCAGACCACTGAAATTTCCCTTTGCAGTTCCTCAGAGTTCCCTTAGAGTTACTATTGTATTTTTAGGTTCTTAGTAGGGAAAGTATGAGATTTAGATATGAGTTCAAATCTTTACTCTATTTCAATAATTTATTCAGGAAGGTAACCATGAGCAAATGACTTATATTCTTTGTACTGTAGTTTTCTTATCTGTAAAATGGATATTATGTGTGTTTTTTAAGGGTTGTTATGAAAAAGGAGCTTAATACTAGCATACCTAAAAGCCACCTAACCCAGCAGGGACAGGAACAGATATTTATTATCTGTCCCTGTCCCGTGAGGAATCTATGTTTCGTTTCTGCGTTTTGACCCCGCTGCTTCTATAATATTTTCTCACGCATCCTCCTCTCCATATTCTACCCTTTCCAGCTGGGAGATCATTCTCCTTGACAGAGCTGACATATTTCACAAGACATACAGCTCTGTTTCCTCACTGTCATCTGTTAACGTTATCTTTTCTGCCCTGGGCGATGAGCCTCTTCTTTCCTTACTCTTCTTACTGTGAAAATAAATAAATAGTCCCATTCCAA
The DNA here is from genome assembly GCF_987537825.1 of Furipterus horrens. Taxonomy (NCBI): domain Eukaryota; kingdom Metazoa; phylum Chordata; class Mammalia; order Chiroptera; family Furipteridae; genus Furipterus; species Furipterus horrens. The sequence goes on from NW_028327177.1 coordinate 8,614,777, forward strand.
CTTCCAGTATTTTAGTTCTGAATATTTTCTACAAGTCTTAGCTTATTTAACAAATATTAACTAAAGGCCTAGAATATCCAGCACGTACTCAATGTTGAAGATACACCGATGAACAGATTCACAGGGTCCCTCTCATAACACATAGGAAGCGTTTGTTTCCTGGAGCCGGAAATGAAGCTGGTTTAACTCGTGACCCCAGTGCTAGCACGTGATGGCACCACCATCATATGATGCTGGAACAAATAAAGTGTTTTGAGAAATATGACCAGCACCAAGGAAATACTATGAAGTAAGCTGTTAGGAGGCCTCTTGAACCTCCTTCTGACATCATCTGCCTTCATTCAACTGATACAACTAATCCTTATGAAATGGTCATTGGATCGGCTAGTTATGCTGTAACTGATAACAGCTAAGGTGTGAACCACCTCCTGTGGGAATGACGGGAGTGACCTTATCCATGTCTGCGCTCTGGGGGAAGGGAAGTTAAGTTGCTGGTCTTTCCCCACATCACGTACCAGTCAGTTTGATTTACTCTTTCCACAGCACTCAGATATTAAGTCCTGAGCACAGTGAACACAGAAGGTTCTTATATTCCACAACCATACATCCTTTTGCCCCTTCCTTACTCATCCTCCTCTGCTCCGTGGGGTATAGCGAGGTCTTCAGCCACAGTGAGTAGTTCATCTGGGCTACTGTCTCACACCTGTCACTAACTCAATGTGTGACCACGGGAAGTCACCGCATCTCTCTAGGCCTCCGTCTTCAACTCTAAAATCAAGGAATTAGACTGGAAAAGTCTTGAAAGAAGTCCTACTCTAAAGTTCTAGGTGGTCACTGCCTGATTCCAGGGACACTTGGCTGGAACTCAGCATCCTGCCCCAAGGGCAGCTAGCTCTGTAGAAATGAGGACACAGCTCTTCAAAGGGGCCTCCCATGGTGTCACCTGAGAACATGCATGCCTGCCTGAGAGCTCATGACGCCTTCAGACACTCTGCATGGGGGAAAAATAGAGGTGGACCTGTGGCAGTTAGCTTGCAGCCTGGCTTTGTCACGTACATGCTGTTGGCCTTCAGGAAGCCATGTCACCTCTCTGATCCTCTGTCATTTCTTCTGTACATTTGGCGTAATAATGCAACTTCAAAGGTAGGGATGAGTCTAGAAATTTTATATTAAATCTATAATATATAATTTATAAACTAAATTTTTGATCTGATGGAAAGGTGGCCTGAGGGGCTTGTTTATTTGAGGTGACTTGAGTGACAGTACTGATGGAGAGAATGTGACCTGGAGGACTCAAGCCTCCCCGAGCTACCCCAAGGGCACAGTCATTGTTCAGAGCTGCTGTGACAGTTCTATGTGACTCCATAGGCCCAAGTGCCTGGCATGTGCTCAAAGACAGACAGAGAAATGCTAGTTCTGAACATGAGTCTGCTTTGTGCCAGGCTCTAGGTTAAGTACACATAGCTCTAAAGTCCTTTGTTCTGCAACAAGGTTGGCCCCAAAGGGAGAAGATAGCATTTTGTAGGAGCAGCACCTGAAGAAACAAAAGGATCCTCTTTTAAGAAATACTGTGTCATTCCTCGGGTGTGAGACAAGATTCCTGAGCTGATGGAATGTCTCAGGTGGGAGCTGCACGGCCCTCTCAGCACTCAGTTAAAGCCTCTGGCTCGCAGAGCAGAACACTCAGGATTTGTTCATCCCAGCCTGGCCTTGACCACATTTGGGAACTGAACCTGTGCGTGGCTTCTAGAAGACCTTCTACAAGTGTTCAGTGATCAGATGGATGAATTAGTGAATTCATGTGTAAATGAATAAGTGGAATAAACTATTTTATTAGACCAGTGCTATGAATTTTTAATTTCACACACACCTCTCCACTTTCCAAGTTAGTCTGTCTGATGGTAAAGTCCCAGAGTGTTCTTCTCCTCTGATATTTCTGAATGCAGAATCACAGGAGAGCATGTATAGTCGTTTCTAAACTTCAAACTTTTTTCCAGCCCTAGAAAACTCTACCCTGAAAATTCAAATATACATGGATAGATACATAAATAAATTGTCCTCTAACATCTAAGAGTTTGTAGACACTGTCCCCCGGTGTCCTTCCTCCCTTCTCCCTCAGTCACAGAGGCTGCTTTCTCACCTGGCTGTCCAGGACAAACATTACATGTACCTGCCTCAACTGCAAGTAGGGGCGGCCATGTGATGAGTTCTGCCCAATGGGCCGCGAGCAGATGCAGTGAGCGTGACTTCCTATAATGTCCTGAACCACAGGGGCTGTTCTTGCCTTCCCGGTTTCTTTGTAAGTGCCACTGGAAAGACCATCTTAGATGCTGAGCTGGACTTGGGAATGAAAGACACATGCGAGTATTAAAACGGGAAGATTTTAGTCCCTATTATGGACCCTTTCAGACCTTCCCCAAAAGAGAAATAAACCTCAATTAAAAACAAAAACTGCGTTTTGGTGTTTTCTCTCCTGAAGACTTGAAGCAAATCCTGACTCATCCAGAGCGGACACGCAGAACCCTTTGGAAATGCTATTTAAACATGTTGCAATGCATCGAGCTGAACTAGGAAATAGTTACTGAATTAAGGGTAACGAATGAAAAGTAAGGTGAGTTCCGGTCCAGCTTCTATCAATATTTGGCTTGTTGATATTCAATAAACCACTACCTTTTTAAAGTTTCAGTTTTCCTCTCAGCAGAACACGGACATTAAATTAAGATCTCCTCTCCAAATTTACTACCCCGTAATAATTTTTAGAAAAATACAGCCTGTGTTCCCATGTGCAATAACCTATCAAGCTTATGGATATTAGGGAAAGAAGAATCTGGTTGCAAACACAGTTAATCAATATTTGCTGTGCCGCTAACTCATGCCAAGTACTATACTGGAAATACAGAAGTGTCCTACAGAACAAAGACATTAACAAATATTGTAGTAGAGAAAGATTTGCATAGAAGAGAAGTACATATGCTACAAACCCATGGGTCAAGGGGACATGACCTGGTTGTGGGAAGAGGAAATCAGAAAGGAATACAGAGGAAGTGACACTTAAAGTGAAATATGAAGGGAGAATGACTGTTAATTAGGTGGTCGGTAGGAAGAAAAACACAGAAAAATACATCTTAAGTAAACTTGAAGGGTTCCTTTAGGATAAGTTGATCAAGACTATTGAGCCAGAATAAGAGACCCATAGATTTACTCTTTGCTAGACCTGACTGTATTAGAAACTGATGCTTCTAAGCAAAAGTTCCACCTAATCCTTAACGCTTGTAGTTTTCAGCTCTGGAAGATATTTGTCCTTGAAGTGATAGCATTAAGCCTTTTAGAGTAGATGATCTCTCTTTTATGTGTACAGCATTTTTCAACTTACCATTTATAAAGAAGACTCACATGTATAATTTCACCTGCTGTCCAAGGTAGATAACAATATCCTCAAATACAGGCACACAAGTGGGACAGTGAAGTGGAATACCATTCAGGACCTGCTCCCAAGTCACACAAGAAATAATTGGAGACTTTAAAACCACCCTTTGGCTGTCAACCCCAAATATTCTCACACTGCTTGATCACAGTCTCCATTGAACAGAACTGGGTCTGAATGATGCTTGTCTGGTTCCAAAGAATCAACTCCACCCTCAAAGGAAAAAGATTTAGCACCATAGGGAAGACTCAGAAGGATGTGTCATGAGCTCTGAAGGCACTTCTTAGGAATGTCCCAGTGTGTTCTAGCAGTGGCGATGTCATTTGAAGGATTCATCCTCCCCTGAGGTCTTTGATGGTGACTAGAAGTGTTCCCTTGAGTAAACTGGTTCTAATATACACTTTGAAATGGGTGAGCTGTACAATAGGTGAATTATATCTCAATAGTGTGATTGTTTTAAAGCAACCTCATCAGTTTGTCATGTATGCACTGTTATCATTGGGATTGCTGCTGCAAAGCTCAGAGAGGTGTCTTTATGCCTATCGGTTGCAGTTAAGTGAGAGACATCAGCCCATAATTAGCCTGCTCCTTCCTGCTTACGAGACAGCTGGTGACCTTCTTCTGCCTCCTTGGGTTCCATGAACTCGTCATGTTCATTACTTCACGGGAGTCCGGGGGTCTAGATGGAGTCTTCCTGTCTCTCTTCAAAAAAAATCTTTGCAATGGGAACAATCTTCATGTGACAGATACAGCTGCTGTGGGGTCTGCCAAGTGTTCACAGAAACTGGAAAATATCCCAAGGGCCCTCAGGAAAACCATGTCCTCAGGGAGACTTCCTACAGCAGAGTTCAGGGAAGCAGCAGGCATCTCTAACATGTGGGGGCCGTAAATGGGAAAACAAAGTTAGAGAGGTCAAAGCTTACTACTCTGAGGAATATGTTTGGTTAATGGTATGGAACCTTTTGAAACAAGCAGTAGAGCTAACTCTGAGTTGGAAGATTAATTGGGTGAAGAGCATTAGCACCTTGACATTCAAGAAAACATCCTCATTAGCACCTCACCAATATTTGGGAGACCCTGGGTGAGAAATGGAAAAGAGGAATCGAGTTATCTAGAAGACATTTTACCTAAAACTGACCCCAGAATACATACAAACACATTTCTATATCATTTAGTTATTTATGCTTAAATTCTCTCTTCATCTTGGTATCCTCTCTGTTCTCTCTCTTTTTTCTTTTCCTTCTCTCTGTCTTTTAACTCGTTCATCAATGGGTCTCCTCTGTGCCCAGCAAACAATACTGCCACGGTACCTACTCCCGCACAGCTTATGGTTATTGGTAGATTTCCAGATGAAGAATCTGGAATGTATGGTTCTCATTCCCAAAATATCCTCGTGATCCAAATTTCCTTCAGAAATTAGACATCGAACTTATATTCCAAAATCAGAAAGGGTGAAAGAAAAAAGAACCATAAGCCTTCTCTTTATTAAAAAGTTACTGGAAGATCCCAATCACATTATTGGCAAAATGTAGCGACACGTGGCCATACCTTGTTGTAAAGTAGGTGGAAGACTTGGCCAGGCAATAGTGTTCCCGGGTAACAATCAGGGCCTATTACTAAATAAAAAGGGAGAATGGAGAATGAGGTCACCTACAGATAATCTCGCCACAGTTCATCATCGATAAAATAGCTCAAGAAAAAAAAAAAAAAAAAAGGAAAAAAAAACTTTTTGTAAGCCAAGTATGGTATGTACTAGCCCAACACCCAGGTTCTTGGGAATGAAAGATTCTGTCTCTCTGAGCCTTAATTTCTCCCACTGTACAGCAAGGACATGACTATTCAGGGGTCACCCCTGTCATTTATTAAAACCTATTTGACTTGGGTAGATTAGGTAGGGAATTTTCTCAATTCCTATGCTCTAATTGTCTTAACAACTATCTGCAAAACCTGGGTACCTTTGACTAATCTGTGTCTGACCAGGGCAGGCTCCATTCAGTAAGAAGACAAATCTATCAGAGTGTGGTCCAGATAATGACAAAGAAGACCAAGTTCCCTTCAACTTAATTGTTGGTAAGTGGTCAGCTCCCAGTTAAGCAGCTGACTTAAAAACCAGACGTTTAGGATTATATTAGTTCTTATTTTTCCCAAAGCATGTTTAGCCATGAGGATGAATGACTCTTTTCTTGCTATTGAAGTGCCACTAACCCTTCTGGAGAAATCAAAGACCAACAGAGGAAGGAAAAAGGCCATCACAGCTCTTGTGCAGTTTATGAACATTTAAACCAGCCTGTATGTGCACACACGTGATTACAAGGAAAGAGGAAGGGGTCCAAGAGAACTCCATATGCCTGATTTTTCTAAAAACTGACCAGGGAAATTTCAATGTTTCTGTTATTGACTCAATATTAGAGATAAAAAGTCTTTCACCTTCACCTTCATCACCTTCAACCACCTAACACACAAGACCACTCCCTTAGGTATTACCATCACCAAAAAAAAAAAAAATCCTATTCTAATATTTCAGATTGTGAAATTCATGTTTTTATACACCCTCAGGTGCTGTTACAATGTTGGGGCTAAGAATTTAGACTCAGGAATTGATGGCTTGGGTGATCATTCCTGTTCTGAAATGCACAATCTGTGTGACCTTGAGCCAATTACCTAACTCTGCACACTTCAGTTTTCTCCTCTGCAATATTGGGAGTGACACTAACATTTATCTCTTTACGGGGGTGTTAAGTACAAGAACTCTAGAAAAATAAGCACTTGGTAAAAGTTACCTTAAAAAATGCAAGCACCCTTTCATTCTCCGTTCTACTTCTTCATGTCCACGAAATCTTCGCTTTGCCTTTATTTCCGACTCTGTTCCTAAATCCCTCCTATTTTCCCAGATCTACTACTCTTGAGTCCCCTGCAAGATGGAGGCTGTCGAGGAGCTGTTTGAACTACAATCTTGCAAGCCCCCTACTCTCTCACCTTGACCTTTCATACCACCAGACTTTCCAATTTCCACCTTCCAGATCCAGGTCTTCTGGGTAATTCTGGGATTAAAAACCCTTATGAATGCTAATTGGCAACATTATATACCCATATTCAGCCTCGGGTGGGTTCAGGATACTAAGAGGCACCTCTGTTAGTCATACCTGGTTCCCACTTCCCACGCAGTAAGCTTTATGCCAACCCCGCCCTGATCATGAATGATATTTTTCATACATGTCCTAATTCACTTAGTCAATAATCTACTTATTCTCTTCCCCGAGCTAGAGTAATGGTTTCCAAAATGAGTACTTCCACTCAGAAAAGTCTGAGACTCACTTCTTCATCAACTTGTTCATTTATTCATTCACAAAAAATCATCTTACTACTTCAGAAAGAACACCAAGACCTTTATTAACTTCTCTCTCCTTTCTTTCGGGCTTTCTCTCAAACTCAATCCACATTTTCATCTACTATCTGAGGGGCGGGGGGAGTCATTTCTTGCAAGTGTAGTTCCCTCATCAGCATCCCTCTCCAGTCTCCGTTTCTTTGACTTCCATTTCTACATTTCTTCATTTACCCCCCTTTGGCTAATTCCTTATTAAACAAAACAAGCATTTGTGTGTGTGTGTGTTTTTGCTCTGTGTCTCACGTTTTCCCCTTCTCCTTAGCAAACAGCCTTAGCACATCTAAGACTATCTCAGCCCCTCCCCTATTCACTTCTCCATGCAGAAGGCCATGGTGTAATCCTCAAATTGCTCTCTCCAAGGTCACTAATGAACAGTCTTGAAAATATCTAGGGATCTCCCTCAATCTCCATGTTACTTCTCTTTCCTTGCTATAGCGTTTTGCTCTGGGGACCCCCCAACTGCTTGAAATATCAGTCCCCTTCTGTCATTATATTCTGAGTGCTTCTCTGCAACATTTCTGGCTGTTTCCTCCCTTCTCCCCAATTGCCAGACCTCAGATTTGCAGAAGTCACCAGACATCTCCATCTAGATGACCAGAGCGAACGCCTGTCTCAAAGGGATCGCACGGCCTTTATCTCGCTGTGCTCTACTTCTGCAAAGGCCCCTTACACGGTCCACTTCTGCAGTCTTGCTAGTTTTCCTGGTCATAATCCATAGGGCCCATTGTAACCAAAGCTACTTCTTAGATACACATGTATCATTCTTTCAAAAACCATTGATTAAAATACTTCTACTGAGGAAAAAAATAAATATATATTAATTCGGTTCTCAAATACGTCGATGATTTGGTGGGTCTGACTCATCTTATCAGCCTCACTCATTCATTCATATAGTCAGTCAATCAACAAATATTTATTGAGCACCTACTATGAGTCAGGCACTGTTCTAGGCATCAGTGAATAAATTTGATGATAATAATATTATTAATTATAAATAATAATTATTATTATCCCTGTCTTTATGGAGCACCCATTGTTGTGTGGATTTATCTCCCACACTTATGCTACATTCCGCTTAAACTATATTATTTCCTTTTTCTGGCCTACCCAATTTTTCATCTTTTTTAAAAATTAGTTTTTGAATGCATGGAATTTCTTTTCTTCATTTCCTTCTGTCCTGACAAAAATTTCCTCTTAGAATATACTCATGAATAAAACCTTAGAAAAAGACATTTATTAAAATCTAGTATGTGCCACGCCTCATCCTCATTCCCTACCTCATTCCCCAGGTGTGAGCCATACATTTCAAAAAACCCACACCTGCGGCCCCTGGGATGGCCACACCTTCTCACTGCCCTGCACCTTTATTGTTGGGCTGCTCCCAAGATCTAGGACCCCTTTCTCCCTTCTTTTCCTGGCTAACTCCAGGAAGACAACTGAACAAGACAGTTAGTGCCTGGACAGAATCCTGACTCCACCCTTTACCTCTAGCAGGACCTGGGCAGATTATTTAATCTCTCCAAGTCACAGTTTCATCACCTGTACAATGTGGCTAACAATAGTAGCTACACATAGAGGTGTTGCCATGGTTAGATGAGATAACACTCAGAAAACAAATAGAACACTGCCTGACACATGCAAGAACGCAATAACCATTGCTTGATAGTATTGTTGTCACAGTTCTACAGGAGAGATAGAACAAAGGCCATGAACACACATAGGAGCCGTTAATATAACCTTGAGAAGTCTGGGAAGGTTGGAGGAGCTGGCATGTCTTCTGTGTGTTGATAAACCCCTGGTTTATCTCTGTTGCAGGACTGTGACGTTATATTTTAATTGAATATTTACATATGTCTCCACTGTGGAGAGGCTGAGAGGGTAGATATCATGTCTTATGTACACGTCTTAGGAATTCACAACATGTAGCACAGGGACTGGCTTTGCAAAAGCTCAATAGTGTTGAGAGAGGAAAAGAATGCATCCCATCGAACTGCAGAGTCAGCTTCTTCTCAAAGAGGTGTTTCTGGCTCTGCTCTGTCCCAGGCTAGGTAACTCGTCCTGTTTTGTTCTCCAGGGCAGCGGACACGTCTGAACATCACGGGCACCTTTACCTGGGCGACATCTTACTCCCCCACTAGACTGGAAGCTCCCTGAGAGAAGCAGCCCCATCTTCAGGGCACTTCCCAGCGTCCCTTGGCTGAAAGAAAAGTCTGAGAGAGGCTGAGATCACACTTGGAAACACAGTTGCTAGGATTTCAGTGACTGCACGGAAAACACAGGCAGGGGCCTTGAGTGGGTGGCCAGGCCTTGCTCACACTTCCTGCCTTCCTTCAGAGCCCTGTGCTCACCCAGCCAAGAGCCCCGGCGCTCTGTGTGGCAGAGCTTTGGAACCCGGCCGCTAGAATGAAAAGAAGGGGAAGCAGGGAGGCCAGGGAGTCGTTGGAAATGACTGTCCTGATATCCCGTTTCATCGTGGGTATGCACTTAATGACACATCAGGAAACTTTTTTCCAGCAGCAAGTCTTTTTTCCACTCCACTTGTGGACATGTTGAAAGATCACACATACGTTTTCAATGAAGTCACTGACAGTCGGGGAAGCCAGCAGCGGCAGCTGGTGGGTCCGAATTACCCAGAGGCGATCTAATCTCTGGGCCTCGCACTGGGAAAGCAGTTTGAGGAAGGTAAAGACTCCGTTAAAAAAAAAAAAAAAATTTTTTTTTTTGAAGGAAGAAAAAGAACAAGAACAAAAAGAGAAATTGTATGGCTTGAGGCAGCTGCTGCTGTTGCTAAAAACCAAGAAAGAAGGCAGGAGGGGCCTCGCCCCGGGGATGACAGTGAGGCTTGTTATCAGCCACCGGGGTGGCCAGGGCCAGTGGTCCTGGGAGACTATCACTTCCTTTGTGCAATGAGATACCAGAGAATTGCTGGGTCCCAGCGGACCCGCCCAGGAAGCCTGGGACCGGGGGCTCCTCTGATCGGAATGCCTGCACTCACTCATAAACAATGTCAGTGCCGCTCATGAGACATGAGTAAGAGCAGAAGGACCAACAACAGGCCGGGGAACCCTGAAAGTAGTCACTGAAGTCTTGAAAGATGAAGGCAGCAGGGTGGGACAGCTGTTGAGCGCGTCCGTGAGAGGTCCTGGGGAGAACGACATTCCAAGGAGGCCGGCAGTTCTCACCCGGCTGCTTGCCCCTCCGGCACAATGTCACAGCCGGGGCCTCCTCCCAGAAGCAAAGCCGAAGGGAGAAGAACACAGTGGGGGCCGCTGACCTCCCTTTTCCCGATGAACACAGAGGTCTGCACGTCTAGCCAGAACGGCATGATCATATATTTGTCCACCAGTCAGTTCAAAGAAACCATCTTGCCAAGGGAAAGCTTAGTTCTCCCTGAAACTGGGGCATTTTAATCAAAAGGAATGGTTGGCCAGCAGGACCTACGACCACCTCTGCTGTTACAGTTAATGAGATTGGAACTCTGCTATCATAATTTCCTGATCAGCTCCAAAAGCTGTTTCCAGAACATTCACAGAGATAAATCAGGTAATGTCCCTGGCCTTGAGAAGCTCAAGGTGGAGAGAGTCACGTAAACAGGTCATTGTAGCGGAGTTGGGTGCCGAGGAGGTTTGTGCCCGCTATGAACATGGGGACGCAGGAGAGGCTGGGTGAGGCTGGGGCTGGATGTGGCGAGCAGAGGAGGGGGAGAGGACAGGAGGCAGCCATGAGCAAGGAAAAGTCAAGGCCGCCAGGTGTGACGTGGTCTCCTTGCTGCTGATGCACCCTGCTGCCTTCCTGAACTTCCTCTAGGCTTTTCCCATGTCCTCCCTCAACAACCTTTCCATTCCCATTTCACTCGTGCTTACTATCGGCGTCCTGCGTGTTCCTGAATGTTTTTGCCAGTCCCTAGTCCATTCCCGACATGGGGAGTGCCCTCCTAGTGTTTCAGTAACTCCACCCACCCATCATTCAACTCCTATCTCCCTCCCTGTTTTAAGCTTATCTTCAAGTTCATGGGGCAAAGGTTTTTGCTCCCACTACTTTTGGCTTAATAATGGGCAAGAGAAGAAATCTGGTTGTTGAAGGTGCTGATATAAAAGAGGGTTCATCTTTTTTTTTGGCAAATATTTTTAGTGGCATATCCAGGGCTTTGAAACAACTTCTCAGTAATAACCCGTTATGCCTAATTGAACGCTCAAATCATTTCTAGTTGAAGTATACAATAGGAAAGTTGCATTCAGGGTGACTTCCTTTCAGAAATTTATCCCGCCATCGGTACCCTTTGCAATTATTGATATACGGCCCACAGAGCTGGGACCGTGATCCAAACTGCTCAATCAGAATATCTCCTTTCCCTGACCACAATAATTGGTGCAGGCATAAGGACGTGACGAAGTCCCCAGAAAATGCAAAGTCCTCGTACAATGTTTTTCTGAAGCCACTGGGCAAAAAAAGACAAGCTAGGTGATCTGCAGGCGCCAACAGCCTGTGAAGAACTATGGGTGTAAATGTTAGACAGTGTTTTGGGAAGGAGTGAGTGAGAATAAAGATGACACACAAAAACAGAGGGCAGACAGGGAAGAAAGAGAAAGACAAAGAAGAATTTCTCCCCCCTCGAATTTATCTGTGTCCAAAAGTGCAACAACTGTTCTTAAAATCCTTCATCATGTAACCTGTTAATTCTGACTTTTTGTTGCTTGAATTAGGCTCCATGGCATTTGTGACTCCTGCAATCAAAAGCATTTTTAAAAATTCAGTTGTATAGACATATATCACCTGAGACATCAATGATATAATCTCTTACATAAAAAACAGGGATTCACCAGACCAAAATGGAAAGACAATGGATTATATAGTAAAAAAAAAATAATAAAAGATATGGTTGGGGCAATTACATGATGAGAAAAGAGTCAATCCCCCAGGAAAACATAGCAACTTTAAATATCGATTCATCAAACAACGGAGTCTCAAAATACACAAAACAAAAATGATCAGAGCTGAAAGGAGAAACAGATAAGTGCACATTATAGTTTAGGACATTGACACTCCACTCCTAACAAATGACAGAATGACTAGATAGAAAATCAGCAAGGGTATGGAATTTAACAACACAGCCCACCAGAGGGATGTAGTTGACATTCACGACAATTCACCCAACAGTACAGAATATACAAAGCCCCTAAGAATACTTATAGCACCTAAGCGAGAAAAGGTCTCAAATCAATAGCCTAAATTCTTACCTCAAGAAACTAGAAAAAGAGAAGCAAAATAAACACAAAGCAAGCATAGGGAAAGAAATAATAAAGCTATGAACAGAAATAAATGCAATTCCAAACAGGAAGACAATAGAGAAAAATCAATGAAACAAAAAGCTGGTTTCTTCAATAAAATTAATAAACCTCTGGCAGGCTGAATAAGATACAAGATAAAAAGACACGAATCACTACATTGGGCCTGAAACAGAGAATATTACTATAGATCCTACTGCCATTAAAAGGATAATAGGAGAGTGATACAAATAACTTGACGCTTGTAAATTTGACAACACTGAAGAAATGAACCAATTTCTCAAAAACCACAAACTACCATCAATCAACCAAGATGAAATAGGCTCCTGTAGAGTCCTATAACCACAAAATAAATTTGATTTGTAATTTAAAGCTCCCCAAAATGAAGTCTCCAGACTCGAATGGCTTCAGTGAAGAAATTTACCAAACATTTAAAGAAGAATTAACACCAATTACACAATGTCTTCCAGAACATAGAAGAAGAAGAAACTTTTCCCAATTAATTTGTTAGGCATGACCCTGATACTAATCAGAAAAGAATTGTACAAAAAGAAAAAGGGGGAGGAGGAGGAGGAGGTGGGAGAGGAGAAGAGGAGGAGGAGGAGGAGGAGGAGGAGGAGGAGGAGGAGGAGGAGGAGGAGGAGGAGGAGGAGGAGGAGGAGGAGGAGGAGGAGAAGAAGAAGGAGAAGAAGAAGAAGAAGAAGAAGAAGAAGAAGAAGAAGAAGGAGGAGGAGGAGGAGGAGGAGGAGGAGGAGGAGGAGAAGAAGAAGAAGAAACATAAATACCTTTCATTAATTTAGATGTAAAAAATACTCAAGAAAATATTAGCAAATTGAATCGAGCAATGTGTAAAAAGAATAAATTATATGTTATGAACAAGTGGGACATATTTCACATATGTAAGACCTGGTTAAGTATTCAAAAATCAACCAATGTAATTTACCAAGTCAACAGGCAAAAGGGAAAAAAAAAATCACATGATCATATGAATTGATGCAGAAAAAGCATTTGACAAAATCCGATACCCATTCATGATGAACACTCTCAGCAAAGAGGGAGGAATAGAGGGGCATTTCCACAATACGATAAAGAAAATGCTTAAGAAACCTTCAGCTAACATCATCCTTAAAGATTGAATGTGTTTCTCCTAAGATCAGGGTCAAGGTAAAGGCATCCATTCCCACCATTCTTATTCAGCATAGCCCTGGAAGTTCAAGCCAGCCCTCAGTTAAGTTGAGTCTAAAACAGGCCTTCCGTTAGCAACAGATTTGGGAGGCCAGCAATTGTCACAAAAGAGACACGTACATTTGGAAAATGAAAAGTGGGTAGAGCCTCTGACTTGTATAACGTAGAAAAGTATAGAGGGATGGGGGGTTTGAACAAGCAGCCACAACCTGGAAAAGGCCTTCGAATCATTTCTCCGCTCTCTTAGGTAAGTAACAGGAGACGTGAAGCCAGCGTCCCGGGTGGCAGATGTCCCCAACCCCCTGGCTCCCCACCCTATGGCCCTCCAATCACAGCAGCAAAACTACATTTTTGCACAGCACAGCAGAACTCGTGGCGCTTTGCACCTCAAGAGCAATTTTAATTTTGTCAGGCCAGCTGGGGCTTGTTTTTGAGTGCGTGGAAAGATAGGAAGCTCCCAAACAGGAAGTCAGGATAGGGTTACACTGACAAATCTGTGATTTTGCTCATGACTTTAGAGCAGAGGAATGTTCCATTGCATAAACTGCATTGCTGCAACCAAGCTTAAAATATAAATATTGGCATCCATATATAATATATATTGGCTCAAAGATGCATAGATGTTTAAAATACATATTGGCTTAAACATGATATATGTTTTTAAGCCAATTTGGCTGCTGGTTGTGATTCTCAGAGTTTGAGTGTTATCTTTGTTCTTTCCTAATTAAAAATCCTTCCCCTCACGGAGGGAAGCTGTCCCCATCTCTCGTCTTCCTGACTCTGTCTCTGTCTGTAACCCTTTCTCCACCTTGCTGCTGGTGTGACCGTCTCAGGACACAGTTAGATCAAGTCACCTCCCCGCTTAGATCATCTCTGGTGGTTCCTAACCTTCCGCCATGCCCTTGAAAGGGCAGTCCGTGGGCAGGAGCTAGCTCCAGAATTTGGTTTCTGTCCATAATGAGGTTAGTACAGAAGTCAAGAGCAAACGTTTGGAAACTATAGACAATTTGACTTTGCGTGTTCTCCAGGCGTGTGAGGAGTTGGTGTGGGTCACTGAGCAGGGTCCATACAGGGCGCTGTAGAACCCACACTGCGGCACGGACTCCATGCTCTTAGTAGGCCGTGAAAGATTGGGGGACAAAAGCCGATCCCCGGCCCTTCACCACAGGTAATTGAAGAAGAATGATAATCCAGGATAAAGTGCAAAGACTTCACCCCCAAATCCTTCAGTAGGTGGCCTATGTGTGGGGTTCTTCCAACGTCTTCTGGAACTCCTGTGTCTTTCCCCTCTGCCAAGCTCCTTGACAGTCCTCCAAATACCGTGTACATATTAATATTTCCCTACGAAATGCCTCTCTCTACCTTGTCTGTCTGGAGACTTTTCTCTCATCCTTTCCAGTCCTGCTAAAACAGTTCTGTGGGACCAGGTTTGAGGCCATTGTAAATCCCCAACACAGATATCGCCTCCATGTATCCTTCCATGCTACCCAGTGCATTCACTCAACAAGCTTTTTTTTTTTTTTCAATGTCAAATCCAGGGTGGATAGAATAAGTCAACCTCCCTGCCGCAAAATGACTCCTAGTTTCATGAATCTTCTGCTTGTTGTCTCCTGGCAGACAGTGGCCATGTCTTGACCATCTTTGTGTCCCCAATGCCTCTGTACCATGAACATGGTAGGAACTAGGGGAATGATACATTTGGAATTAAGGTTCACAATATTAGGCGAAACATAAAGAGGTACTTGGAAATATTTTACCACCTCGGTTAATCTGTCTGGTCTTTCATTTCCCTTCTATCACATGCAGGATTTTAACACCTACAGTTCCTTTGAAGCTCAAATATTCTTTGTAGAGTCAGAGAATTCATCTCACCAGACCCCCCTTACTCTGGATTCCCCTAGAAGATGATCATGTTCTCCCCCGACAACAACTCCTGAGACTCTAAACCCCAAAGTGGCAACCACAGGAGGGCATTGGCTGTGTTTCCCTGAGACTTTTCATCAGCTCTTCTTTTCAGTTGTTTGTAGACTGCTCTTTAGCCAGGTAATGAAAATATTTAGAAATAAGCAGGGATTTTAAATTTTGATTTTACTTGACAGACGTCTTCTCCAGCTCTTGCTGGGAAACAGAGGTGAAAAGGCATGTTTCAACACAAATGTTTCACATGTCCGCAGGCTTGCTGAAGAGCATGCAATGGTCATTCACACATAAGGCAATAGATCTGGAACATCCCAAGTTAAAGGCATCAAGCCAGAACTCGGTTGGCATTGTGGGTAATTAAGTCAATATCGGTTCCCATTAAACCTCCTGAATGGAGGCCAATGCTTTTCTTCTCCCCACGGTCTCTCTCTATATATCAGATTTCACAAAAGTATAGGTTGAAATGTATATTGTCCTTTGGGTTTGATGAGATGCAAGTCTCCTCTCCCCTCAAGATTTCAGCACAGCAGAAAATTCTTTCTAGACTTGATCTAACATCCAATTCTTGATCTGGAATAAACAAATGCAATCTGACCAAAGTCTCCCGTTGCTCTTATTTAATATTGTGGACGAGTTGATTTAATTTTTCTTTTGAGTCACAGCAGAGTCATGGACAGTGATCAATATCCAGCATGTCGCCTTCCCAGGAAAGTCAGCACCACGCTCTGGGAGTACGGCCTCCCTTCTGAGCTTTCCTCTTGTCCAGAACACACATCCCGAACCCCTCCTCACCTGGCAAGATCAGACTCACCCTGCAAGTCTCAAATCAGGTAATACTTCCATAGGCCCCTATGTGTCCCCCTACCTGGGGCAAATGACACTCTTTCCTGCTCCCAGAGTCTCCTTGACAACCCACCTTTGAAAGCTATGTAAGAACAATGTTAATGTCAAGTTTCTCCCACCTCGGTGGTGAGCAGGGCAAAGAGAACACACTCATTTTGATGTCTTCTCACCCATGCGGTCTAATTCTAAGGAAAATCATCCAAACGAGCAAAGATGGAGGAAGATCCTGACATTTTCATTTCCTCCAACAATTCTTCTCAGGAAGATGCAACTGAGTCCGAAACACCAAGTAAGGTGGTCAAAGGGGCGGCAAGGGGAATCGCTCCACAAAGTGACCTCACTGGCCCTGTCCCCCCGTTGGATAAAAAGCCTCCAATAATGCTGTGAAGGATGTTTTCTGAGGTTACAGACAGAAATTCATCCTCGATAGCCACACACACCCCCTTTTAGACTACACTCCCACAAGGAAAAAAAAAAAAAAAAGCAAAGCACCTCTCCATGAAAACTGACATGTGAATCCTTGCAGGCAATTCTTGAGTCCAAGAGCAAAGGAGAGAATATGCTGCTGTCAGTCTCTGGGGCGTGCCCCGCGAAGATGTCTGTCACCGCCGGATGCCACTGCGTCTGTTCTCATCTTTCAGAAGCCTTGCGCTTCCACTGACAGACCGGCTTCCCTCCTCCTGTCCCTGGTGCCATACCCACGGGCCTGCTATACATATTAGTGTGTTCAAAGCGCCATTCCCAGCAGGAGTTCCCAGAGGAGGCTACACACCCAGGAGGAAGGAGATAAAGGTCTGAAAACGCAGTTTTAATTGCCTGTGGATTTGGGGAGCCTGTTTTGATTAACAAGTAATGCTGTAACGGCAGGCCTATCTCTTAGAATTTAATGAAAAGAATTTCCTTTCCTACTTAAGAAAGTGAACGAGGGAGTCAGATATCTCCGCAACACCCCCCTCCCCAACCCCCAAGCAATAATTTGATTCATGCAAGCTGAGGAATTTGAAAGCCAAGACCGTGACCGACAAAAAAAAGCAACTTTCAAAAGGCTCTGGCGCCCTCTGCTGGCAATTGCTGCTGAGAGCAGCCGCACAGAAGAGGATTCCTGGTCACTGAAGGTTAGACGTGACCTATTCCACTTGATTCCTTTAAAGAACAAGCAGGCACAGTTGAAAAGCCTCACTCAGCAAAGCCGTGTGGCTTGTTAATGGGAATTGTGCTGTGGTCCGAGGAGCACCCTACCATGTTAGAACTCCCGGTTTCTGAATATCATGCCTCTCCTTAATAGCTACGTCTTTACGCAAGTTATTTAACCTGTCTGCCTCCCATCTCTAAAATAAGATACTAATGCAAATCAAATGGTTTGGAAAAAAATGAAAAAGATACCATTATTTGAAAGAAATTATTTACCTGGTAGTTCTAGCTTTGGCATTATCGAGGCTGCCCGGATAATTAAGTTATCGGGGCTGCTGGATTCCCCTGCCGTATTTATTGTTCTGTGAGGTTGGCGAAGGAAAAGTTGAATAGCAGGTGCCAGTTCTTTGGTTAAAGTTACACACATCTCATTTATGCTCATTATCTAGCAAATTACAATCCACATAACTTTAGAACTAACTCCGGCACAGATGTGCTGATTACTCGCCCTGCTTACCAATTTACTGGGGCCGCTGCGTCCCTTGCAAACCATAGACTGAATGCCTTCTCTTCTCTTTCTTTTTTTGTGTGCCTAATTTGGCATCATGACATCCAGGTTCACATCAGCTCTTCCTCTTTCTTATCTCAGAGCTAACATGTTGTGTACAGGAAGTTCTTGGAATCTCTTCTTGTAATTGTGCACTTTTTTTTGTCTTTAATTGGTATTAAGTTGGCAGTGTAAAACCTGAGTCAATTCAGAAACTTCAAAAGACATGGCGACTTCCAGTGGGAACTTGATCTGACGAATTCCTTCAGCCTGTGAAAGTCACTATAAAAATGTTGGCCCTGGTAAGAAGCATTTTTATAGACCTTCCCGGCTTTAGGCAGGAAAAGCACAATAGCCTGCTTGCGTATTGATTGAAGAACTATTTCCCCAGTGTATGAAATTATTTTTCTCAATTATACAGATATTCATTGAGTATAAAATGTAGGTGGGCATAACATATTGTTCTTAATCCAGGATACACAGGGAGCAAGAGAGATCATGACCCCCAAAAGCCTGTATCTCAGCAGAAGGGCTGGCTGTTGGTCAAATGTCATTTAACTAATCCCTCTTGGCCACCAGAACCCATTCTACTGATTGCCATGGCTGCGCTAAAAAGCTGGCTGGAAGATGTTTCCCTGGGATTATACTGTTAAGTTAGTTTGAATATGCACACGCATGTTTTAAAATGATACTGAGTGCACACACAAAAGCAACTTGTAAAGTACAGATAGTTTGTCCTAGGTAGTAATATGATATGCCCCAGATGGATCAATGTCCCAGTTATTTTGAGTCCCAGCTCATGATCTTCTAACCATGCTTGTAGCTTTCAAGCTTCAGTGTTCAAATCGTGTGCCGGAGGACGGCCGTGGGCATCCCTGTGCCGAAGGTGTGCATTTCAGATTCAGGAGTGCGAAGCCCAAGGTTCTGATGTGCAGGTCCCCCAGATAACACTCTAAGAAAAACTGTGCTTCAGCATGCTAATTTCTTTTCCATCAGTTCAGTAATACTTTTTCAGCTATTATTTTTTGGAGATACACATGTGTAGTGGGTGTCTTCTGTCTCTCAGGCACTCTGCATGGTGGGTTCCCCTTATAGTTCAGAATGGTGGTTAAGAGCAAAGAAGGAAGACCCTCTGGGCTCAGATCCCACCTCACTTAACCTCTCTGTACCCACCTTCTCCTTTGGAAAAGAGGTTGTTTGCAGACCACCGTGATGAAGCACATATTGCAAGAAAGCAACTCACACACATTTTTTGGTTTCCCGCTGCATATAAAAGTTATGTTTACACTATGCTGTAGTCTATTAACTGTGCAATAGCATTATGTATATACATGATTAAAAAATACTGTATTGCTTTAAAATGCTAACCATCATCAGAGCCTCTTGGAAAAATGGTACCAATCAACTTGCTTAATATGGGGTTGCCACAATCCTTCAATTTGTAAAACATGCAATGTCTGCTAAGCACAATAAAGCAAGGTATGCTTGTATCTTCATTGTACAGTAATTGTGATGGTCAGATGGGTCAATGTGTGTAAAATGTCTAGCACAACACCTACAATACGAAGACAGATGTTCCCATTACACATTCGAATGGAAGGGGGAGCAGTGAAATGGTTGTACCAAGCACACACAGCCAGTCAGTAGTATGTCCAGGATCAAATTTCACATAGACTGGTAGCCTGTTCTGCAACATGCATAATCCACATTCCCTTTACCCCCGACAAGCTTTTGTACAAGGCAAGGAATTACTCACTAGAGTAAGAGTGGAAGAAGCATTCTGTGGTGTTTGCCAATGGAGGTGGAAAACAACAAGGAGTTCTATGCAAGTTTGGAGGAAACACCTCCATTTACACCTTGAAAGATTTGTCCACTGTCTCGTGAATAGAAAGATGCCTAAGAGTGTAGGTTAGGTAGAAACCCACATTTCCAGATACCCTGGATTCAATTAGCATAAAATAGGAAGTGTGAGCAAAGTTTTTTTTCTAATAAATTGTTTTCTGGCCCACACCAGGCATTACGCAGAACAAGTCCATTCTGCAATGCATTCTTATACTTGAATGTCTGATCCAAAAGTTGTATCCTAGACTAAAAGGAAAAACCCTCCTTGTTGCAAATTAAAATTATTTCATTCCCCCCTGATCCCACTGGAAATGAGACTCTCATGTAAATCATATTACTGGATAAAGCATATGCATGCATTTCTTAACAGTAGTAAAGGAAACAGTACATAGTGTTGCTAACGGATCAAGGGAGTCATAAAATCCAGAGTAATTGTTTTTATTTCAGAATCTTCTGTGCTCTCCATCTTTTGACAAGTGCTGAATTGGGCAGATAATGGTTTGAATGTAGTAACATTTTCTTACATTTCTGCATCACTCAGCACACGCGCACACACACACACACACATACACACAGATACACTGGTCTTTTATTTTAAAACTACCTCTGTAAATGCTATACACCATTGACAGGACATGGAGATCATGTAGTTAACAGCAATAAGGCCTGCCATTCAGCTGGGATGGTGGCATATTGAAGATCCTTCCTACATTTGAATATTTGAACATGTCCCTCCAAACAATAAAGTTCTCCCCGAGAATAGATGTCAAGTCTCCCAACAACAGTTTTTCTCTAAAGAAAAGGATAATTATGCATTGTCCACTTCCATTCAGACCCAAATTGTTATTCCCTCTAAAGCATGCCGAGGCTCTCTTGTACGCTAGCACTTTTCTAGAAAACTTCATTCTCCTTCCTCTCCCACAATCTTTATTGTCTCCAGATGCCACAAACATGACTTGCTCAACGGTTAGCAATTATAATGGCCGTGACTAAATTTAACCGGTAATTGTGCAAAAGTCTGATATTCTAGTATAAGCCAAAAGTTAGCTAGCTTTACAGACAAAAATGCAAGAAATAGGATCCCTTGCACAGCAAACACGAGGAAAGAAAGGGCTTCCTTTGGGTTATTTTATAAGGCGATAGGGTATTACAGCTCTTAAGCTGGAGGAGGACAAGAAAGGGGCTTCTTAGCCCAGTTGGCTGGAAGAAATTCCCAAAGATGTAGTTGACAAGAATGGAATGTGCTTTCTGGGCAACATGATACAGAGAAGGAGTTTCTGAAGGCAGAGAAATTTCATAGGGTCGCCTGCCAAATTAAATACACTACCGTGGAGTTAGAGAAGTTAAGAACAGAGAGACGTATCCCTCCCTGCTTGGACTTGAGAGATGGACATGAGTGTGAGGGTACGTATGCAAGTGTGTTATAAAATACAATATTATTCTGCACACAAAAAGGCTCAGAAAGATTAAAATATACAAATAGTACATCTGGACAATAAAATATTATTCAGTGCTAAAAGGAAATGCACTATCAAGCCATGAAAAGATATGCAGGAAGCTTACATGCGTGTTGCTGAATGAAAAAAGCCAATCTGAAGAAGAATCAGTGGTTACCAGAATTTAGATGGGAGGGAGGGGTAAATTCCCAAAGCATAGACGAATTTGAGGGCAGTGAAACTACCCTGTCGATAGAATAATGATGGACATATATCATTATATATTTGCCCAAACCTATAGAATGTCCAATACCAGGAGTACACCCTAATGTAAGCTATGGACTTTGGGTGATAACGATGTGTTAATTCAAGTTCATGGATTTTCACAAATGTACTACTATGGTGCAGGTTGTTGACAGTGGGGATTGTCTGTGTGTGTGTGTGTGTGTGTGTATGGGCAGAGGATATATGGGAAATCTCTGTGCTGTAGACCTCAAAAAAATGGCCTGAGAGAGATAGATACTAACACACCAATACTAGACTAAATAAATAAACACAAAGGAAAGAAAGCAGGGGTCACAACTTTTATGATAAACAAGATTACATTTAGATCTCAAAGTATTAAAAGTCAGTTTATAATGCTCAAGACAACAACATACAACGAGGCAACTATAGGTATTAACATTTGTTCACCTAATGGCATAGCAACACTTTTCATGAATCATGGTTGAAACGAGACAAAAGAGAAAACACAGAGACTAAAAACGACAGACTTGAACAGACGCGTGTCCAGCCAAGAGATGAGGCTGACCAGAAGCCCGTATGGACGTGAAAGACTTGAACGGCTGCCTCCGATGTTGCTCGTGTCCCCGTGTCCCCGGACAAAGCGCGGGACCACCCCTCTGAGCTCCGCCACCCGGCGGGGTCTGACGTCCCGGCTGCTGACGGGCCTCCTCGCCACGGGTCTCCGCACCTTTTCCGCCGGCGGGGGGCCGCTGGGCAAGCACAGGCGTGCAGCCCCCAACACAGGGAGATGAAAGCGCCGACGGAGGACACGCAACATGGGAGAGAATCACGTCACCCCTCAACCCGGGGCAGGCGGCGAGGGGCTTCGCGAGCGTTGGAGACGCAGGTGAGCGCAGACACGCGTGTCGCCGGTGACACCCTCCTAACACCCTCGCTCACTTCTCCCGGTCCCCACTCCTGCTCCCACGGTTGACGGTGCAGACAGGCCGGCTGCACACCACGCGTCCTTGTCTTCGGGCCTCCAAACGAAGGTGATGATGTAATTTATACAGACCCATGTAAAGATAGATACATAATAGATATAAAACACATAGAAAGTATAGAGGGAGGAAAAATATATATTCTGCTTTTGTACTTTGCTCTGTTAGAGTGTATACTTCTTTTTTTACAAGTATACATAGAATGTTCATGAAAATTAAACACGTCTTGTGTCCAAAATAAAACCTCTATCAATTCTAAAGAATTAAAATAGCAGTAAGATAATTCTCCGACAATAATGCGATAAAACTTTAAGTAACAACAGCAAAAAAAAAAAAAAAAAAAAAAAAAAAAAAGGTTTGTATACCTAGAATTTTAAAAAGTATGCTATTAAACAAGTTTTAGTTCAAAGGGGAAGATAAAATTTTAAAGTTTCTTTAAAATAATGATAATGACCACATAGTATATCTGTCTCTATGAGATGCAATTAAAATAGTTACCAGAGGAGATTTTATAATATTAAATAACTATATCAGTTAAAAGCAAAAATGAAAATAATATAAATGCCCAACTCCAAAAGTTACAAAAATAACAAAACCACCAAAAAAGCAGAAGGAAATGTTTAATAAAGATTAAATTGGACTATAATGACCTGAAAAAGAGAAAAAGGTAAAACTAATTGCAGGAGATGGTGAAAGTGGAAGAGAGTATGGGAGAGATAAATGGTAATAGAAAAAATGCAATAAAAATGAACTTAAAAAATAAAAATAAAAGATAATCCAAAAGAATAAATAAACAAAATAGTAGATAAATCACAAACTAATCTAAACTGGAAAAAAAAAAAAAAAACAGAGGAAATGTAAGTACACAAAATCTAAGTGGAATCAGTAATTTTTAAAAATAACACAACGAACTGAAATTGGACCCAGTAAAGATAGTCTAAGCACATTGATATTCATGAGAAATAAATAAAATAGTTTAAAGCTTCTCCATAAAGAAACACGAGGTCAAGATTGTTTCACAGGGGAATTTTTCCAAATCTTTAAACTTCTGATAAACCGAATGCCATTTAAAAGAACAACAACAACAACAAAAAAAATGGTTTAATGAAGTAAAATAACATGGAACCATAAATTTGATAAACATTACACCCCCCAAAAGAAAGAAACTTAGAGACGAATTTCAATCTTAAATGACAAAGCAAAAATGTTAAGTAAAATACTTGCAAATGCACATGAACAAACCTACATCATGACCAATGACGGTTTATCCCAGTGACTCAGACGCAGTTTAATATTGGGAAACCCATCACTCCAGGTAAGGCTGGCACCCAGGGGACACCTGCACACTGGCTTCCTGACGCCTTGAGCAGAAGGCCCAGCGAGCTAAGCTGTGCCCAAACTGCCGACTCACAGGAACTGTGAGAAGAGTGACGAGAGTTGTTTTAATTCACGAAGTTCGTTTCAATTTTTACACAACAATAATAAATAAGTAATGCAAACATGAACAAAATAAATAAGCATTGTAAGTATTGGGTAGGCTAGCCCAGCCACTACTACGCATTACATAAAGCATTATTAAGCATTGGTTCATGAGTTTTCAAAGACAGGCATATGAATGGAACGGAATAGGAAATCCATAACTATATCCAACTTCATAAGACTTTTAATTTAGTAGAAGGCAGTATCTCGAACTAGTGATATTGTGGGTAACTGAATAGCTCTATATAAGGTTAAAATCCGATTCATTGCTTAAAACAGGATAAATTCTAAATTTATAAAAGATTTAAAGA
This sequence comes from Furipterus horrens, assembly GCF_987537825.1. Taxonomy (NCBI): domain Eukaryota; kingdom Metazoa; phylum Chordata; class Mammalia; order Chiroptera; family Furipteridae; genus Furipterus; species Furipterus horrens. The sequence continues at coordinate 8,638,791 of NW_028327177.1, forward strand.
TAAAAATAAAGCTATGTGAATATAAGAAGAAAACATGAGGTGATTTTTTCACCCGTGGGAGGAAATATATTTATCACTATGCCTTCAAATGCAGAAATAATAAGAGAAATAGTTGGTGAATTTGATTAAATAACAATGTAAAACATTCATATGCCAAAACAATAAACCAAGTTAAAAACTAGAGAAAACAATGTTTACAGAGTGGTAATTTCCTTATTGTGTAAGAGCTTCTAAAGACAGAGAAGCAAAAGGCCAACATCTTACCCCCACCCCCACCCCACCCCAAAAAAATACAGAAATAAAGGACTAGAGATACCATTGGTTCAAGAAAGCTTGGGAAGTTCCCTATGAAATCTGAAACTACCCGCCCCCCAATGTGGAGGCAGAGACACTGAAGGAAGAGGTAAATCACTCCAGATTGGCAGGTGGCATGTTTAATAAGTCAGGAACTTATGAGACTTGTGTTGGGTGGCTGCAAGATGAGTAGATCTCTGCACCCCCATCCCAGAATTTTAAAAGTTTTTATAAAGGAATTAACCAGGCTCAGTCCCTTATACTGTGCAGAAGGTCTCAATATCTTACTCTCTTAAAGCTATGTCTTTGCAAATAGCTCCCACTGTGGGGAGAGTAGGCAGAGAGTACATTCTAAGGATGGAGGAGGGGTGAGGAGCCTCTGATGGGCTGGGTCCAGCTTGAGGGTCAACAGCCAGTCATGTCCTCTCCATTACCTCTTCCAACACATGCAAAGTGACCAGAGTACAATAAACGTAAAGGGCTTTTAAATTCATTAAAATAGCCTTAACTTTGCTCAAAAAGAAGAGAAATAAAAGTTAAAACTATACTGATTGATAAAACAAGCTTAAGGAAAACAGTCTCATATATTACTTGTAGAAATTTTAAAATATTAAACTATTCTAAAGAAGAATTTGGTAATTCTAAAAAAAATGACATATGCACTTAACCTTTGTCCCAGTGATCTTCTAGGAATACAAGGTCTGTCAGGAAAGAGTCCAACCATAGTTAATGAAATGATAACAGTTCGTGCAACATTGACGTAATCTGTGGGCCAAAGATAGTGGATTGGAATATGTATGTGTAAACGATGACGACTTCACTGTACTAGTCAGTGGTGGTGACAGATGCCATTGAGTGAGCAGGTGTACAGTGTGGCCATCCCATTCAAAATGACTGAGCAAGTAGAGCAACAAATCAGCCTCAAATTTTGCATTAAGTTTGAACATCCCCCCAAGGAAGTTATTCTGATGATTCAGAAGGCTGCAGCTATGGGCAAGTGGTGATTGGCAGCTTCATCATGACAATGTGCCGCTTATGCATCACGTCTCATGCAGAGTTATTTGGAGAAACATCAAATCACCCAGGTGATTTAGGCCCCCTACACTGCAGATTTGCTGCCCTGTGACCTCTGGCTTTTCCCAAAACTAAAATCACCTTTGAAAGGGAAGAGATTTCAGACCGTTGGTGAGATTCAGGAAAATATAATGGGGAAGCTGATGACGACTGGGAGAACTGTGTGAGGGCCCAAGGTGCCTACTCTGAAGGGGACTGAGGCATCATTGTCCTGTGTACAATGTTTCTTGTATCTTGTATCTTCTTCAATAAATACCTCTATCTGTCATAGTATGGGGCTGGATACTTTCTGGACAGGCCTCATATATTTCAAAATGCATTGACAAAATTTTACAAGACTGCAGTAGATTGTGTTATTTGTACCAACTCTTCAGCCTTCCTTGTATCTGAAACCTTGGCATGGCTCCTCCGTGAGTGGAGTGATTTCCCCCCCCTTTGACCTTGGACTTGACCATGAGGCTTGCTCTGAATGATGGCATGTAGTGGCAGTAACAGTGGGCCATACTCATCGCTGGATTTTAAGAGACGTAAACAATAAATAATTATTTCTATATTCAATTGAGATTTTGTGGCTTTTTGCTACATTTCATTTTGTATCCAAAGCTGATACAAAGGAAGCATTATTTATAATAGCAAGTAATTGGAAACAACCCAGACGTCCGTCAATAGGGCACTGATAAATAAATGGTGGACAAACTACACAAAGGATTACTATGTTTTATGTTTAATGTTTTTGTACAGCAAGAGCAATTGCCCTTTAACTAGATCTATTTAAAACAATCTCGAGCAATTATTTCTTTGGAGAATCTCAAATATTTAAGTATACAGAGCATTTTAATTTTTGCAGTGTGGCTGATGTTAATCAAGGTAGCATCCCCAAAGCACTGCATTGACCAGATGACTGCTCTCAGCCCTAGTAAGTCAGGAAGTGTAAGTATCAAATGTGGATTTCTCTTCGAAGAATTATGAGTTACTGTGAGCAAGGAGTCTTCGACTTTTTCTCATCAAAAGTGATCTCATTTTCTTAAGAGCCACCATGCACGAATGAGTAGGGAGGAACTGTCAGGGGTAGAGGCTGCTGACTAAGCATGGCTGCAGAGTTTATTTCCCTCCCTGATTGTTTGGGGAGCATTGTCTCATGGCAAATAAGGTGCCAGGTTTGGGGTCAGACCGACCTGAGCTCTGGTTCCCACCTCACCATTTCCTGACCACTTGAACTATCACCAATTTAATTATTGTGAAACTCAAATTCCTTGTCCATCAGACAGGGTTGCTCACACCTACCATGCACAGTTTCAGGGAAAATGAAAAGAGGGAACAAATATATATGTTCTGCACAGTGCTGGCAAGACCATAGACATCCAAATATATTTGTATGTTTCTTTGTTTCCTGTCTCCATTCCTTCTCCTCAAAATTGCGAACATACAAATGGAAATGTGGGCTCTGGTGTCTCCTAGTAATAATTAAATTCAGGATTGTCATGAATACTTACAAATAAGCTTATATAAAATTATTACAATATAGTCACTGGAATACAAACACAAAATAGAAATAAAAATTCTTCTTGGGAATGTGTTAGCATTGCAGGAACCTCTGCAATCACATATGAAGGCTCAGAGTTAGTATGCCATCAAAAGAATCCCTTTAGCGTACTTAATCTGGGTGTGTATGACGGGTGATTTATCATTACGCACTCTTTCCTCCAGTGAAATGATGCCAGATCCCCGCCTGTTCACCTGAAGTGGCATGCGGTAAAATGTTTCCTTATGGAGAGCTCACACCCCCATCTGATCTGTTCTGGTTAACAGCAGGGCAATGGATGTGACATGTAACACGTCCAAGCAGAAGCTGTAAGAGCCATCAAGAACCAGAGTGGAAAAAATCTCATAAAATGTAGGTCATCAATTAGAATGCTAAGGAGCATCTTGCCTCTCAGTACTGGGGAAAAATTAACCCTAGCAAAGTTCTACTCACAGCTCAGTAGTAAATATTTTAGATTTTATAGGCCACCTTCAGTCTCTGTGGCATATTCTTTTTTACTTTACAAGTTTAAAATGTAAAAATCATATTTGGCCTGTCAATAGCATGAAAAGTAACCCCTGCCTTAAATTAAATACCACTTTAATACCACCTAACAAAACTTAAAATCAAAACTCAGAAAGATTAAGCTATTTCTAGGTAACTTAACTGGGTCCTAGGACAAAGCTCAAGAATATTTAGGAAACTACGGAGGTCAATTTCACAATGTTTGACATCCAATCAAAAATGACCAGGGCGAGGTGGTGAATACACAATACAATATACACACAAGTGTTATAGACCTGTACACCTGAAGCCTATATAATTTTATAATCTTATTAACCAGTGCCAACCCCATAAATTCAATTAAAAAGTGACCAGGCATACAAAAGCAGGATTATACAAATCCCAATGAGGATATAACTCAGTAAATCAAAGCTGACCCAGAAATGTCAGACAAGAGAACTTGTTCCCGTAACCTGAGAGATTCTGACTTGAGCGTCAGTGCACAGCTTTGGCTTTGAGAATTCTTTCTGTTTCTAACACTTGGACATTTTCCTTCCCTAGAATTCAAGATCACTGTTTCCAGTAAATTTCTTGTGAAATCTACCTAAGATTTTCTTTGTGTCTGGAGCAGAAAGACACGATATTGCCTGAAAGCTTTAATTCAGTTCTCTGTATTATCTAATACACTTTGGTCCTTGAGAATCTTGAAGCACAAATATTTGTCCTGATCCTTCAGTAAACTCGAGTCTTTTGTGTCAGGCAAAATCAATGATAAGACACCAGGAAGCTGACTGACATAGATGTGTGTCCATTACAACCACTAGATGGCGCAATACCTTCACTTTTAATCAACATTAAAACCCAGAAGGGAATCGCGTCCTTTCCGAGGAACACTTCGCAGAGAGCTATCCTAATTTGTCATTCCAGCCGCCTGCCTTATTTGCTGATGAGCTTATGAGAAGGAAGTGAATCTAATCCGTCTTGGCTTTGCTTACCTTGAAAGGGAGCTTTTAAAGTTTTCTATTATGTGATGCTATAGTGAGAGTTTGAGCCCTTTCAAATGCAGACCGCGAGATGAATCCTGACTCCCATCCCTCCTCTAGCCTGGGCAGCCACCTGCTCAGCTCCCTGGCCCCATTTTCCAGCATCCTTCAAAGCCCAGAACGGTTTCCTCTCCTGTAAGACCTTCACTGACCTTCCCAGTCCATTACCACCACCTTTTCCTAAATTCTTACAAGACTTGATTTGTTCCGAGAAAGTACAGTGTAACATTGAGCAAGACACTTGACCTCTTTGAAGTCCAGTTGGTTCCTATATAATGGAAACCACCATATGTACATCACACATGAGGCTGTATGGTGGGTTTTTTTGTTTGTTTCTTTGTTTTTTTAATAATTTATTTATTTATTTATTTATTTTTAGAGAGAGGAGAAAGAGAGGGAGAGAAACATCACTGTGTGGTTGCCTCTCACTCGCGCCCCCAACTGGGGACCTGATGTGCAACCTAGTCATGTGCCCTGACTGGGAATTGAACCAGCGACACTTGGTTCGCAGGCCAATGCTCAATCCACTGAGCCACACCAGCCAGTGTTTGGCTGTGTGATGTTTTAATGAGATGATGCATGTAAAGCCATTAGTCCAGTGTCTAACACACAGGACATTCTCATAGAGACGTGTGCACCAGCCTTGGGTAATACAGGAGATAGATACCATTTCTCACTGACCCGCCCTTCAGTCATGTGCTCAGTCATTGTTTCTTGAACAGAGACTACTTGCCAAGCCTCTATCGCTGCCATCGATGGAGCGGGGAGTAAGGTTTACGTGACGCACCCACCGCTAGCCTTCCAGTAGAGGAAGGGAGGGGGCCATAAATCATCCCAGTAGTTTCCACAACAGAGCAAGACTGTTTCCTAGAAAACGGTGATAATTACGCTCACTTCCCGTGCTCTTTGTGTGGAATAAACACTGTGTAAAATGCCTATTGCTACAGCGGAGAAAATAAAGAGTAGTCAGCGTCGTTGCTGTGAAAATCTGGTCGGTTATTGTGTAGCAGGTGGCATTTTTCTCTTCGAAAGAGGAATTAGAATTGTGATGGGGGAGATGGCAGGGTGGGTGCAGGGGCTGAAAGCTGAGGAAGCGCGATAAATGGAAGGCAAAGTCAGGAAGGCATTAAGGCATCTCGAGAAAACACTGGGTGCGTCTTGGTTGAACAAAGAGAGAGTCAGCAGGAACACAAAGTTAGGTACTTGAGTGACGATGTAACAAGTGAATATCTTATTCACACGCGGCGGGGCGGGAAGCACCGAAGTTCTCAGACTGAAAGAGAATATGTTCTGATTCGTGTCTTAGGAAAATGCATCCGCCAGTGTCTGGCACAGAGTGACTACTCAACAAATGTTCTTTGGATGAATAGCAGCAAAGGGAACTTTGATGTGTGTGTGTGGGGGGGGGGGGGAACCATAGAAACAGTAAGTAGTGGATCTAATTGGGAGACTGTAACACACTGTTTGTGTCACACCCAGACCCTATCTTCTCACCCGCTGCCTCTCAAACTAGAACTTCAACTTTATCCTGGCTGCCTGGCTCCTCCACTAAAGCCTGTGCTTCAGAGGAGGCTGGCCCCAGCCTCAGGGACTGGATCCTGATCAGCCAGAATAATGCGGAGGTCCTTCCGGGAACCGGCTTCAGCATGGGCAAGTGTGGGAACTCTCGCCTCTGCAGACATATGGAAATTCTGCTAGAGCAGCGGTTTTCAACCTGTGGGTCGCGACCCCTTTGGGAGTCAAACAACACTTTCACAGGGGTTGCCTAAGACCATCAGAAAACACATCTATAATTACATATTGTTTTTGTGATTCGTCACTATGCTTTAATTATGTTCAGTTTGTAACAATGAAAATACATCCTGCTTATCAGATATTTACATTACGATTTCTACAGTCTATCGGCGGTGCAGATAGACTCTTAAGAAGCTACGCCATCGTCTCTCGAGACGGACGGCTGCCGACGACGACGACGACGACGACGACGACGACATTACAATTTATAACAGTAGCAAAATTACAGTTACGAAGTAGCAACAAAAATAATTTTATGGCTGGGGATCACCACCACATGAGGAACTGTATTAAAGGGTCGTGGCATTAGGAAGGTTGAGAACCACTGCTCTAGAGAACACACACCTCTTTATCAGCTAAGCCGGTAGAATCCCAGTTTTATATTACTTAAAGCCAAAAACTTGCTGACGGATAGAGAGGCCATTGCAGCCATTGAAGAGAAAAAGGGTGACTAAGGCCTGACTTAGAACAGTGACCTCAGGAACAGGAAGAGTTGGACAGATTTGGGAGGTAGTTTAGTCATAGAGAAGAATGGTCAGATTTACATCCCATGCGGCATTCAGGATGTACTTATGCCTAAATATTATCTGTTGTTTCTCTGGAATTCAGATGTAGCTGGGTGTCCTGTACTTTATCAGGCAACCAAAATATAGCACCTTCAATATGTAACCATGTATTTGAGGCGAAGAAAAGAAAGGCAAAAAGAAGATGTGGGTATCTCTGAGGTTTTCAGTCGGAGTCCCTGGGTGTCTTGGGACACTATTACATGAAAAAAGGAAGTAAGGGCATTTTGGGGAAAGGATAAAAGTTTCATTGGGAACTCATGGTGGATGAGGTAGCTATCAAGTTCTTCCACCAGGGGCAATTTTCTCCCTCAGGGGACATTTGGGAGTGTCTGGAGACATTTTTGATTGTCACAACTTAGATGGGCAGAAGAGGGATGCTATTGGCATCCAGTAAGCAGAGGCCAGGGATGCTGCCAAACATCTTGCAATGCACAGGACAAGCTCCCACAACCAAGAATTAAGTACCCCACCCAAAATGTCAATAGTGATGAAGTTGAGAAACTCTATGTTAGAGGATGGAATGAAAAAGAATTTTTTTTTTTCAACATGTTCTGACATCATGGCATACCACCATACTCCTCAAGAAAGAATGTTTTTAGGAATTTTATATTAGCACTGTCTAGACTTCAATAATTCAATTTCTCTCTCTGCTCAGCAAGTGCTTCCTGGGCATCTAATGTGCGGCAGGCTAGTTGCCACGCACGGAAAGCATAATAAGATCTGGTATGGGTTTTCCAGAAGCTTGGCCCGTCAGGAGAAATGAGTGCGCAAGAGTCTCTGGGTAAAAGCTTCTGATACATATACAAAGAAAATTAATTTAATCTAAATTGGAGAAATTGTGCGATACAAATGCTGCTTCCCAAGAACATGGGCCCCAGAATGTTAGTGTGGCAGATGCTAAGAGGGTCTCGTCTAAGGAACAGGCAGATCCTTCTTTACCCCAGAAAAATCAGCGTGCAGATATAAGAAAGGTCCTAAGCACATGTCTCAAGCACAGGCTGGAAAAAATTACTGTTGATTATGTTATCGAAGCTCAAGAAAAGGTAGACGTGCCTATTGGTCCCTGTCATGTCCCTAACAGTCCTCTGGCTGCTGCCATGTCAACTCATTTATTCTCCACAAGAGCAGGATGAAGTGACCACTATCACAGGCACTTGTCGTCTGAGAAACTGAGTGTCAGAGGAATTACATGACACATGAAGTCTGCCTTCTGGGCTCCTAGGACTCTCCCTCTTCCCCACTTTAGCTCAGCCTGTGCCTCAAATATCAAAAGTAATCGTTGAGACAAAAAGAGTGGAAATTGTGCAGCTATACATCCAGAAAATGAAATACCATTCAGCACTAAGAATGAAGTGAGCTAGTAAGCCATGAAAAGACCCAGAGAGACCTTCCATGTCTACGACTAAGTGAAGGAAGCCAGTTGGGAAAAGCTGGATCCTGTGCAGTTCCAACCACGTGGCGTTCTGAGAAGGGTAAAGCTGAGAAAAGGAAAGCATCAGTGGTTGCCAAGAGTTAAAGGGAGAGATGACTAGGCAGAGCACATCGGATATTTAGGGCAGAGAATCTATTCTGTATCCTATAATAGTGGATACGTATCATTAGATGTTTGTCCGAACCCACAGCATGTACAACACCAAGAGAGACCCCTACTTGGGGTAATAATCTGTCAATGTAGACTCATCAGTTATAACAATGGTACCATTCTGATGGGGGATGTTGATAAGTGGGGGTGGTTATGCAGGTGTGGAGACAAGAAGTATATGGGGACGTCCTGCACTTCCTGTTTAATTTTACTGTGAGCCTCAACCTGATCTAAAACAATAAAAAAAATTTTTAAAGGAAAGGTGACTTGGAAAGTTATGTTTATAAAATCGTGTGGTTCCCCTTTGGGGGTCTTGACTCAAAGGCTGTTAACCCTTTGCCTTTGGCTACTTGGGCGGATAGCCCTCTTTTGTTTTGTGAAAGGAAGTTTTCTCTTGAGATCCTCTATCTGCACACACATTTGCTCTGGAAATATAAAGCTAAGAGTCAGTGCGGGGAAACCCAGGCAAGCAGCAGACCTCGCTCTCTCCTGGTTTATGGGTGAATGGCTTTGTGCAAGCCACTTGGGTGGCCTAAGCCTCAGGTTCTTCATCTTGAAAATGGGGTTAATAGTGACAATTGTACAATATTTACCTATTCATTTATCACCTGACCATTGTGTTACAGAGTGAGGTCCCCAAGGACAGGAACAGTGTCCATTTTATTCAGCACGGCTTCCACAGGGCGGGCCCTGAATGATGATGTAGCGGGCGGATGGATGGATGGATGGATGGATGGATGGATGGATGGATGGATGGTGATGAGTCCACAAAGGAATGGCAATGCCTGGACTGCAGGGTGGTTTTGACCCTGAAGGAGCCAGTGTATGAGAAGCATCCGGCACATGCTAGGTGTCCCCTTCCCCTGACCCCGTGAATGTGTCTTTTCACCTAAAGCAACCCTGGGCTGCCACCAAGAGACTGATTCAGGCAATTAAGAACAATAGATATCTAGACAAAGAGAGACTTCAGGAATAGACTGACCTAGAGAACTGAGCGAAAGGAGATACCTGCTCCATTTTCCTTTAACAACATTTACAAAAGTAGGTCTTTGTCTTTCCTAATTGCACATTGGGGAAAAGCAGTATCAATTTAAATGTAACACCTCCCAACCAAGGGCTGGGCTGTTTCCATCCCAGGTCTAACATTACTATTCCCAAGGAGCCTCAAACCTACTAATTCAATTACTCAGAGAAAATTTCCAAAGTTGAGATTGTTTTAGACCACATCACCATTTTTCTTGATTCTAAAGAAGGTGGAGGGAGAGACAGAATGAGCAGCCCTTGGCCGGAGGAAAAGAGAGCTACGTCTTGTTCTGGTTCTTTCCACAAGCCTAGTGGATCCTGGGCAGGTTACGTGTCCTCTCTGAGCCTCAACTTCCTCATTTAAAAAATCTGGAAATTTCCTACATTGGTGATTCCCTAGAGCACATGTTTAGAGAAAACACTGGATGAATATTCAGATACAATTTTATACTTGGAAAAAATACACTTCATCCTTGAACAATGTGGGTTTGAACTGCACAGGTCCTCTTACGCATGGGTTTTTAAACATCTAAGTGCGTACCGGACTGTAAATGTATTTTCTCTTCTGTATGAATGAAAACATTCTTAATAATGTTTTCTCTTCTATAGCTTGCTTTATTGTAACAATAGACTATATAATCCATATATTATGTAAAATGTGTATGAAGCTACCGTTTATGTTATTGGTATCGCTTCTGGTCAGCCGTAGGCTAATAATAATTAAGATTTGGGGAAGTCTAAAGTAATATGCAAGTTTTTTGCTGTGCTGTGGGTTGGTGTCCCTAACTCCCATGTTGTTCAAGGGACAGCTGTAGTAGTCATTATTTTAAAATAGCAGACCATATCTTAATTGGTAGAGGAATGTGGCAAACGAAGTGATTAGAAATGAAACGTGATCTTAGCTATCACTTCCTCTCAACTCCCAACGACATGTGTCAGCGTTCTGAGAGCTGTGTGTGTGTGTGTGCTGTGTGTGTGTTGTGTGCATGAGTGTGAGTGATTTTAATTGTTTATAACAAGATAGAAGGGACTAACTTTTAAAGAAGCACTGATTATATAATCCTTTCATTTCCAGATCTCCAATTAAAGGATCCCATTTGAAATGATAAAGATGATCAGAATTTTAAATATTGACTTACCTTGTAGGTGCAAAGTACTGAGCAGAAGACTTTATTTATAACAGAACTCGGTGCTCGCTCCTCAATTGTGACTAACTAACTCGGCGGAGAATATCTCAATTACATTCTGCAATATTTCTCTCCTGGGATTTTCAGGATAGTGAATGTTATTACTTATTAAACTCACAAGTCAATTTCCAAGTAATAAGATAGTGCTTTTCATAATAAAGACCCAAGTTAATGGACCAATAATGGAGTAACTTCAGTTTAAAGTTATCACCAGGGAACTGAAAATTTATAATTCAATGAACTCTGTATCAACTTTCTTACATATGGGGAGAAAATTGATATTCATTGACTGACTAAATGTACAACTTTTCTTCTGATTGAATATTTTAAATCGTTCACATTACTGCCCCCACAATAGGTGTTCAATAATCTTACTTGTGATGTGACTTTTTAAGATGAGGGTTTCACTTGTAGAATTTCTTAAACAGTTTGACAGCTTGGAATGTCTCAGGGAACTATTGATCCCTAAAACCAATCTTCTGAAATTATGTGCGAATTCAACTCCTCAGACATAACCGCTCTCCACACAAAGTCCAATTCTTTCTACTCTTCTTGCTAGCCTTTCTTTGTAGCGTAAATCTTACGGTACACATCCTTCTTCTATGTCGTGAATGATGTTTTATACTGGGAAGATTTTTATAGATATCAGTTCATTACAGTTTAGTTCTATTTCCAGCATCAATGTTTGTGTAAAATGTAACTGACACAATCCTAAATTGGACATGGAGATAATAAAGAATACGATTAACCTGTAAAGAATATGCATGTGTGGTTCACACTAAAAAATTTTAAGACACTGCCCAGAGCTGTCTGGAGATAGGAGGAAAGTCTTCGTGCAGAAAAGGCATTTGAAGGCATCGGATCAAGGCAGCCGTGGCCAGGACTAGAGCAGGTACATACATCCTGAGTAAGAAATGATCATGCTCAGGATAAGACCTATAGCTTCTATTAAGAGATTAACCTGACTGGTTCATATAGGTGATCACAAAGACTTCAGGGCAAGATCCAGTTCTGTAGAAAGCTCTAGAAGGAGGCAATGCTTGTTGTTATGTGGCTAGATCTGGCTTGTGGTATCTGAGACCTGTAATTACAAGATTTATGTTTCCAAATACAGCGATCTGTCTTCCCTGTTCCAAAACAAATCCCTTATTCATGGAAATGACTACCTCCTGGAAAGAAAAATGAAAAGTCAGCCTTAGCTTCAGCTGCTGTAGCAGAATACCATAGGCTGGCTGACCCAAACAGCAGACATTCTTTTCCCACAGTGCTGGAGGCTGGGCAGTCCAAGATCAAGATGCCCACACACCTGGTGTCTGGTGTGAGCCTGCTTCAGGATTCCTAGGGGGTTGTCTTCTTACTGCGCCCATAGGGGGCTGAGAGCAGACTGAGGACAAGCTCTCATGGGATTTTTATGTGGGCAGTAACCCCACTGACAAGGCTCTCACCCTCAGGATCTCACCTCCCACGTTGGGGACTGGGATTTCAACATATGAATTTGCAGGGGACTACACTCAGTCCCTAACAAGGCCACTCTGAGAATTCAGTTGAAAGTGGTATAAACCCTTCGTTGAGTAATAATAAATGAGTAATAGGAAGTATGAACATTTTTAGAGTAATTTACTAATCCCACTTATACGCATTATCGAATTTTATCTACTCAACCCATCTGTGAGAGTTAGGAATCATTACCTTAATATTATATATAAAGAAATTAAGGCTCAAATAGCTTGAGTGATTTGCCTGAAGTCACAGTGTTAAATCTGGGATTTAAACCCAGATGTTTTTTCTGCTATAGCATATTTCTTTTCCAGGGTCATGCACCCTGATGTTTAAAACAAAGGGTATTAGTATGTTTAACTTGTTACTTATCCATTCTTGATTTTTAAAAAAATATTTGGATTTACTTTGCCATCAGTTAAAGCAGCCATTTTCAATCTTTTTCATCTCATGGCACACATAAGCTAATTACTAAAATTCTGTGGCACAACAAAAAATATATTTTTTGCCAACCTGACCAAAAAACAGGTATAATTTTCATTCATTCACACTGGATGACTATTGTTATGTTGGCAGTTGTCCTTATTTTTATTTGACAATTTAAGGGAGGAGAGTTCAGTGTATGTTTTAAAAAGTCTTCTGGCACACGAGTTGAAAATTGCTAAGTTTAAGTATTGCTTCAGGTTATTCTTTTTTTCAAGAAAAATACATTTGGTGGCATCTTATTTATGTAACTTTTTGGTGTATTTTTGTTTTTTTTTTTTAAGGTTTTCTTTATAAGATTCATACCTGTTAACAAATGTAGTTGTCATTCATGCCATTGTTCTAGAACAGGGGTTGGCAAACATTTTCTGGAGAGAGAAGATATTTTAAAATGTTGGCTTTGCAGGCCAGATGGCCTTTACTGCAGCAACTCACCTCTGTCATAGCGTGAAAGGAGCCATTGCCAATATAGAACAGAATGAGTATGGCTGTGGTCAAGCACGATGTATTTGCAAAGTTTGGGGATGAGCTAGGTTTGGCTCATGGGCTGTGATTGATTGACCGCCTTATCTGCAGTATCCTATTAAGTGAGTATATCGTAATTTGCTTATCCATTCTATTACTGCTGGGCATTTGCATTGTTTCAGCTTGGGGCTCTTACAAATAATGGCCCTATGCACCTTCTTGATGATGTCTTTCGGTGTTCAAGCACTCATCTTTTTATCTGGCATATATTATATAAACACATGGAATTGTGGGGCCATAAAGCATGCTAAGCTTCAGTTTGGGTAATGTTATCCTTTTTTCAAAGTGGTTCTAATCACTTAACTTTCACCACTTGCGGATGAGAGCTTCTGTCGTTCCACGGCCTGACCACCGATGAGTTATTGGCAGCCTTTTACTGGCTATACTCTGGTGGGTGTTGGGTGGAGCTAAGTTTTGGTTCTAACTTGCACCACCTGACTGCTGATGAGGACAAACACCATCTCATGGTTTTGGCCGCAGACGTCTTCTTTCCCATAGGGCTTGTTAAAGGACTGTATACATACTCCTTTAAGGTTGCTTCCTATCTCATTCTTTTGTAGAGTTTATTATACATTCTGGTTATCTGTTGCAATTACATTGACCCGACATTTACCCTTTTTTTGACGTTTTTATTCATTCTTGCATTCCTGAGCTTCCTTTCATATGGCATATATTTTTCTGAACTAAAGAAGTCTTTTTATTGTTTCTATTAGTGTATTCTGCCGGTGATGAATTCCCTCAACTTTTGTTTGGTTGCAAATGTCTTTAAATCATATAAATGGCTGAAGAAAATTGTTCTCTAACTATAGAATTTTAGGTTGGCTACCATTTTATTTTGGCACTTCTATGATTTTATTTCTTTGATTGCTGGTTTCAGTCATTTTGGTAGATACAGAAGCTGTCTTGCCACTGCTTATCTGAAGGTAATACATCTCCCTCACTTGCCCTTTGTTCTTCAGATTTTTATAACTGTTTTTTGTCTTTAGCAGTTTTTCTTTTTAACGAGATCTCAGGTATGGTTTTCTTTATATTCATCCTGCATAGGATTCACTTATATGGCCTCTGGAATCTGTGGCTTAATTTATTTTTTCCATTTGGGGGAAATCCTTATTGCTTGTTGTTCTTTCCCCTCTTTCTTTTTCTTCTTGGTTTCCAATTAAGTATATGTAAGCCTTTCTTATTAGATTGTCTACGTATGTTACACATTTTTTAAAAATATTTTTATTCTTATATCTTTATATGCTTTATTCTGGGTATTTTCTTTTGGCTTATCTTTTAGTTAACTAATTCTACTTTTGACTTTCTCTAATGTGCCTTCTAACACATAACACATTAAGTTAGTCTTCTTAGTTACTATATTTTTTTCATATCTGGAATTTCAATTTGATTCCTTTTATAGTTTCCAAGTTTCTGTCAAATTCACTATCTTGTCTTTTATGAACTTGACTATATTAATATCTAACACAATTGTTTTAATCTGTGTCATAGCTTTATTATGTGGATAGCCTCTGAATTCATGTTTTAAAATTTTTTGTTCCTTTTAATTTTATAGCATATTATTTTGCATGTGCATAAATGTTTCAGGGGTTTTGTTTTTTTTAGTTTTAAAATATTTTCCTATGTTTATTATTATTATTATTTTTTTTAGATTCTCTTAGTAGGAGGTCAGTCTGAACCACATAGTCTGTCATTCAAGGAGCAAAATATCTGGCTCTCCGACCTTATTTTTTTTCTATTTCCAGTAGTTATTTTAATTGTGCTATTGCACTTTTTTCATTTCCTGATAATCTTTTACATGACTGATCTTTACTTTCATCTCACCCTCATAGCTTTTATCAAGACCGTCTTTTCTCATTCTGGTGGTCTGCTTTTGTGTCAGGAAGGCAATGTTTACTTGTATTCTCTTGAAAATACCAAACTGGTTTCTAGAATTTTCATAAGTGTATTATTCTTCTGACTCATCCAGACAAAGATTCCTTTCATTTACCCTAAAATGTTCCCAAGATGTAACTGAAATGATTCTTTCTATTCCGTTGTTATCTGAGAATATCTTTTCAGACCCGTTGACAGCTTGTAAATCGCTGCGATCTTGCTTTTGCAGATCACTGTTCTGTTCCTGTCAGCTGCAGGCCTGGCCGGCTGGCTCTCAGACTAACTCTGACACCTGGATGACAGCTTGGTGCGCACACTTCTCACTCCAGTTCTTCGTAGGTTTTCTGTGAGTGTGTTTTTATTAGGCTAAAGCATACGTTCTTTGAACACATGAAGATGCAGAATAAGAAACATTATAAATCCCGATATATGTACTCCACCATAGTTCTTCCTGTTTGGCCTTTCTGTTTCTCTCCATGATGCCGAACTGCAGCTTGTCTAAGAGTCTGTCTTGACAACAGTGCAACCTCTACTATTTTATCAACTTTTATAAGTTTTGTATTTCTTATTTGTAAAACTGGGATAATAAAATTGCTCTTGTGAGATTATTAATTGAAAGGATAAATGGAACCTGAAGAGCACCATTGCAGGCACTGAGAATTAAATAAACATTGTCTATTGTTCTTATTGGTAAACATAAGTGGCAGTACCAACACTGTGGCTAGTGATCTGCTGCCACCTGCTTCCCACTCTGACCTGAACCTACTGGGTCTAGACAGAGATAATTTGATGAGATCGTTGGTGTCTGGGGAATGGACCAGGTTGCCGGCTCTTGAAAAGGCAGTACTTATACAATAAAAGGATTAATACCCAGACTTCTGATAGGCTTAGAAATGCTTAAGGGCTGGACAATGGAAGGAGCAGAAAGACGTTTGAAATGCACATGGGTCTCCAATATGAAATAAAAATAGGTGCAGGAGGCCAAGTGTAATTAAAAGAGCAAATCTGAGACAACATGCCTAGTTTGTTCCAGGCAGCTGAACTTCAGCTCCAGGTCATTGGTACTGCCCGGAAATGTGGGTTGAGGTGCTTTCCCCAGAAGGTAGTCATTGGGATTTATAAGTAAAATCATATTTTGTATTTATGTGAATTCATTTTTATAAGATCTAGACTGAGCTATCTCTATGAGCTGTTTGGTCTGTATGTGGCTGCGGGGGTGCTGTTTTGTGACCTCTAACTTGTAAAATAAAGCCCGCTACCTTGTCAATAGCATCTCATGATCTGGCTCCAGAAATCCTCTTCAAAGTTATTTTCTATGTCTTATTGATCTTCACTTTATACTTGATGACACCAAAACACTTCCAAGAGTACTCCCACTGTGTCTGAGGCCCCAGGATGGCCTAAGTCGCCCTGCTATAGTTTTCACACCATTCCAGACTTGTAGCAATCACAGCACTTGCCACAGTTTCAAAACATTTGTTCCCATCACCCCTGAAGCCATGTCTTACCGATCTCTCAACCTGGTGCCTAGCATGCTGCCTGACACACAGTAGGTCCTCAGATAGTACTTATTAAACTTAAAGTGTTTGAAAGAAACAGAGTCTTTGCAGAGACATAGAAGTCATAACTACAGAACACTCATTATTCACCATTTTCTTTACTCTTCCCTTTGAAGACCTAAGGAAACTAAGACCTCCTTTGCTTAAGGAACTCCCAGCAGGCTGGTGTCTCTATAGGAGAGCATTCTAATAGCATAGGCAAAATTAGTATAAATAATAGTAATCAAGCTATTATTTATTTAAGTGGTTATAAAATCAGTTCTTTCATACACAGTTGATAGGAAATATGTTTTTTTTTCTTTTTTTTTTAATTTTATTTTTTGGTTTTTCAATTACAGTTGTCCCATTTTTTCCCCATTGCTCCCCCCCACCCAGCCCACCCCTTCTCCCAGAATCATATCCCTCCCCGTTGTCCATGTCCATGAGTCATTCATACACATTCCTTGACTAAACCCTTCCCTTCCTTATCCCCCTTCTCTCCTTCCCCCCTCCCCCCTATTAGAAAATATGGTTTTCAACTTAGATGCCATCCATAAAGGGCAGATAGAATTAGTATTTCCATCTACCACATGAAGAAAATGAAACTCAGAGACTCTTTCCTTATATAATAGAGCTAGAAGCTGATGGATCCAATATCCATACCCAGGTCTAACTCCCCTTCACTTTATGCCACCGCACCAATGCCAAGTGACATCTGTGACCTTTGAATGATTTTTTTTTTTTTGTCCCAACCAATCTAAAACTCAGAAAGAATCCACACTTCTTTGTGACTTCCTCGTGATAGTTCTGAAGAGATAATGAACCAGAACAAGATCAGAGTCACCCTGGACAAAAATGACTGCCTTTTGTTGCTCTGATTATACCTCTGAGCATCCTTTCAGTGCCCTTTTCCGATTCTTTTCAAAAAGGAGGCACTCTAACTGACAGGGAGGTTTCTGAGAAGTCACCTTCCTTGCCTGTGAATAAAGGGTAGAGCAAGGGCCTGGAGTCATATATATTTTAGCTCAAATCCCCACTCTGTCCTTTATGAATTGCTTATATTTTTTCAGTCTCATTTTCCTTATATATAAAATAGAACTAATAATGCCCTGCTGGACTCATAGGTTTGTTATGAAAATCAAATGACAAAATGCATGGAAAGGAGCTTTTGAAATTGTAATGCGCCATGCACACAGGAAGAATGGTTATTATTTTTGCAGAAACGGCATTCTTCAAGCCCTGTGAAATGTGGAAACTTGGAGCGGGGCTGGCGATACACTGTGTGTCATGGTCCTGCTTTGATAATAGCTCCGTGGTTTACGTAACCAGCAAACCCACAGAAATCAGGTTATTAACACTGGATACGTACCATATATCGACGTGGACTTCTACTTTGCCAGGGGCCTATCATAACCCCTTATGACAAGAAATACATGTTTTGGAGCATTTTAATAAAGCACACATCAATGAGCAATGAAAAGCCAGAAGGTAATAACAAAAATAGATATTGGACAGAAAAACACACCTTTATGGGGATAGATGGGAAGGGATTCAGTGTGTTTTTTATTAATACTTATGTAGCCCTTACCCAAACTCATTTTTATAAGAATCTCAAGCCAAGGAGACATGATTTCCATCTCACTTATGTCTCTACAATTGAGAGGAAATTCCCATGCCACTGACAAGTGGTGCCAAGAAAAGGAGGCAGGGATTTCTCTTTCCTTCTTCGGGTTCTATGTGCACCAAACACAGACCTCCCCATTTAAAGCTATCTTCTGCATGAAAATCTATTTCACGGGACAAAAATCAATCTTTCATACTCCTTCCACCATCCTTTTACCAGGAAATAAACAACTAATTTGTTATCAATTTGTTTATCATAGATTTGCTCTAAGAGACTGCCCTGGGACCATGGGACCCTGTGTTACTGAATTAGCAGATGTGATTTCTGTAGCTTTTAATAGCATGAGAGAGCCTTGGCCTCACCAAGGACACTGTGTTGACTATTAATTTATAACCAGTAAATATTTCCGTGCAATAGAGAAGGCAGTAAGCAAGTGAGAGGCATGCCGGCAGATGAGAGCATGTTCTCCTTAAGGAGAAAGACAATTTGAAAATATGAATTAAAATAATAACAATAACAGATATTTATTGTATAATTATATCAGGTACCATACTAAGCACTTATATATATCATTCAATTTTTACAAACACCTATGGGGCTAAACAGTGTTGTTGTCTCGATTTTACAGATGAGGAAACTGAGGTAGAGTGTGTTTAAGTAAATTCCCAAAGCCTCACAACTGCAGAGGTAGAAAACCTACAGAGTCTAATTTGTAAGGAATCAGTTACTCTTCAAATAATGCCCTGGTGCCTCTGGGCCTGGGCATGAAAACAGGTAAAGAAAGAAAACAAAACCCCCAGCTTCCAAGAGACACTTTGTACCCAATTCACTGTCCTGCCACTTGCCTACTTTATTCTACTGCCTGGATCTCAAGCTCACCTTTCCACTCACTGACCTTGTTCTACATCC